>NC_090449.1:411767577-412103753 GCF_031143425.1 Pleurodeles waltl
TGCATTTATTAACGCCATGCTGAGCAGAATACACCAGTACATCAGATTCCCCCACACCCCACAGGAAATACAGCAGACAAAAATTGAGTTCTACCAGATAGCACAGTTCCCCCATGTCCTAGGTGCCAGAGATGGGACACATGTTGCAATATGTCCACCATCTGCCACAGAGTATGTGTACCGCAACCGTATATACCAACATTCAATGAACATACAGGTGATATGCAATGCCTCCTGTATCATAACTGATCTCGCGGCCAGGTACCCAGGGAGCACACATGATTCGTACATCTTTTGCCACAGCGGGATTCACACAAGACTGCTAGCTGGGGAGTTTGGTGAAGGATATCTTCTAGGTATTGACCCTCTGTACACTGGCGCATTGATGGCGTGCAGATGTCAGATGGCTCAGTTACTCAATATACCCTCTGTCCCTTCCAGGAGACAGTGCCTACGCAGTGTGCACCTACATGATGACGCCCTACCTTAATCCTGCAACACCAGCAGAACGGAGATACAATGCAGCACACAGGGCGACCCGCAACGTGGTGGAGCGCACCTTTGGGCTGCTGAAGAGTCGCTTCTGGTGCCTCCACAAAAGTGGAGGGGCACTACAGTACAGCCCAGAGACAACATGTAGAATAGTGGCTACTTGTGTAATCTTGCACAATATAGCTACCACCAGGGGCATACCTGTGGAAATATCGGAGCCAGACTCAGATGAGGATGATGATCCCATACCACCCCTACAGCCAGCAGACAGGACCAGTGCAGCAGAGGGAAGGCAAAGGCGTGCTGACATCACACAAAACCATTTCAGATGTAAGTATGTAAACACAAATCCACTGACAAATGTACTGTACTAAATACATTTATTACCTTCTTTTCAGGTAATGTTAGTCCAACGAATACACACAAAAGTGATTGTGAAAAAAAACCAATAACAGTTCACAGTAAAGCACTATTCCTTCATAGTGTACTCATTCCAGACACACATACAGTCCCCTTTGGCCCCTTCAGTCACTTCTTTCGGCCACGCACACAACTCGAGTGTGAAGTTGCCTCACTGGCACCTCGATTGTCTGCCTCTTTGGCAGTGCTGTGCCTGGCACTGCACCGTCTGGTGTCCATTTCGGGCACAGCTAGGCTGCTGAGGCTGGAAGTGTCCTCTGTGCCCCTCAGTCCAAGCTCGCTAGGTGTGGCTGAATGGCTTCCCATTATATTGTCGATCACATTAGTGATCTGTAATGGTCCTTGGGCAACATCCCTGCTGCTGTGTGCTGCCTCAACCTGTGCAGCCACTGCACGATGCGATATTAGTGAGGTGGAATTAGCCAGCCTAGTCACAGAGCAACAAAATCCCCCAAACATGCTCATGAAGCGTCGCTCCTGCCTGCGGTGGCTCACGCTGTCATGGCGCAGCTCCTTACATAGTTCCCTCACAGCAGTAGTGCGCTCCCTTGTGTCCTGCGATGCCTGGACCTCTCCCTCATGCAGCTGTTCAATGTTGGCATTCAGGCACTCCAGCTGGCGATGCAGGCCCCCCATGTTAGCATTATGTTGCTGCATCTGCCTTTGTAATGCCGTGATCTTTTTATTTTGCAGGCGCTGCTGCTGCAACATAGCCGATTCCAGGCCACCAAATATGGATGTTCCCTCACCTGCCTCATAAGCCTGTGCACCTGCATATGTCGGCATCCTGCGGGGTGCTGTGGTCTGCTGCGAACGGGGCTCCTGCATCTGGGTGCATCTGCCAGTTGGGGACGGTGTTTGTGAGCCTTCCTGCTGCTCATCAGAGTCCTGACTCATTTCTGGCAGTGGCAGTGCCCTAGGCCTGCGTCGGAGTGTCGCAATGTTCTGGGACTCACTTGTATTGGAGTCTGAAGCAGGATGGGTGTCTGTCTCCCCTGCACTGGCACATGATGTGGCTGCTGGGCCTGTCCCACCTGCAACAACAATATGCAGCATGTCAGCTTTGTTTCTTACAATACAGGTCACACAATGGTAATAAAGGTACAGGTACTTATCTTCACTGTGTTGTGGGTGTTGTGTTCTTCTGTGTGTCACTCTGCCTCTTACATTGTATGTGCTACTTTCAGCTTTGGGTTGTGGACTACCACTCCCATAAAGCATTGTTGTGCTGCTTCTAAGATGTGGAATGGACTACTTCTCACAATGTTTAACATTACTTGCTAATTCCTAAGGGGCTTTTGTGCATACACATATGGTGTTACAATTCAATATTGGACTTACCTTTGCTGGTACTTGGTGTGCCGGAGGTGTCAATCTCTGTGACCCCACTGACTGCTTCCGGGAGGAGTGTGGACTCCACTAGGTCCTCTATTGGGGTGGAGGATGTCTTTGTGGGTGGTCCACCTCCTGTACTCCTGGCCTCCTGCAGTCGTCTTGCCACCCTCTCCTTGGCACGGGAACGCAGTTCGTACCACCTCTTCTTAATTTCTTCTACAGAGCGATATGCCACTCCAACAGCGCAAATCTTCGTCTGGATATCTGCCCAGAGTCTGCATTTTTCACTCTCAGGCACCTGGAGTGAGCTTTTGCCAAACAACCGGCCATGGCTCCTGCTCCTGACCACCTCCTCTGTCAGCACCTCCAGCTCTTGCTCACTGAACTTCAGCTTGCTCTTCCTTTCTTCCTGCTCCTTTCCCTGCGTAGAGGTGTCCATGGTTGTTCTGGCGTGCTGCCTTCTTCAGAGTGTTGCTCAGTGTGGCTGGGCTGACTCTCTCTGAGTGCTGGTTTGGGTGTGGCACCTGAAACTGCCTGGGATGACTCACTTCCAGATTGTGATGTCATCAGGCTCCTCCAGGTGTGCTTTCTCGCAGTTTGCGATTTTCAATTACCGAATCGCTATTTGCAAAAATACAAATTTTGATTTGGCATTTGGGCCTCGCAAACCACAAATAGCGATTTTTAAGAAATCACTAATTCCGAATCTCTATTATGATACATGGCCTATTGCGACTCGGTAATATTGATTTCTTTATACATCTGGCCCTTTGTGAGGATTTAGGCCAGATGATGATGTTTTAGTAGGAGTGTGCGTACTCAGCAGTATGAGAGTAGGGAAGTCGGCAAACTTCATGTGAGTGTGGCGCTTTGTGCTAAAAAATTGCACACGTTGTTGTTGATGATGTACGGACCCTGCGTGGTCTAAGACTCCGGAGTATATTGGTAAGTGTATGAGACACTTGGTTTATGTTGTAATTTGCGCGGTTTAATAGGTCGATAGTGAAGTCAACGAGTCGAGTTTGAGTCAAAGTGGCCCTTCGGAAAAAAGAAGCATTATGGATTATGAGACTTAGAACTGTTGAGTGTGGCCTCAACTCTGATAGGGAACTGGAATTTTTCTTAGGGAAATGAAGTGAAAAGTGAAATGATTTGTTTATGTAACATGATGATACACTGCATATTGTGATGTTTACAATAACCAAAATTCTCCAACAATTCACAAATGGTTATTAAGCGCTGGAACAGTAATATATCTTTAGTTTGTTATATTGATTAAATTATTTTATTACTTAAACTGAATAAATCACGGATTGGTGTTTGATTTGTGGTATATCTATTTGGGCACAGTGCAAGACGTTGATTTGGAATTTAAATAATTGGTGAATAAGGGTAAAAAAATTGGATATGGTCGATTTTTGGTTTTAATTTTATTCTGATGTAATGGGAGTTAAATAAGGAAATAAATGACATAACAGCGAAGATTAGTACCTGTCTACAAGGTACATCGTAATTTTTCATAGCTGTCCGGAGTAAAAAAAGAAGTAAAAATAGGTTTGCACGGTTTGGCTTTGCACTGCGGACTCACTAAGTAGTGTTAGACTAAATACAAGAAAATAATTTTGACGGACGGGTTATAATGAATGAACATGACCGTTAGTCCGTTGTTTGTCTCTACGGTCGAAGACTTGAACTCACCTCGGAAGCGTATTTAACTTCCGGGTGAATAAGGCGCGCTGTGCGTACTCGCAACACGGCGTCCTTTTACTGTGTATGCCGGTTTGGAATTTCGTCAGGAGGTACTCAGATAAGTACATGGAGAGAAGGAAGCGCTACTAACAGGTTTTATTTATTTGAGAAGAGTACTAATGACAAAACTTTTCCATATAGATGCGCTTTGGGGTTATTGGATTGACACATTGTGTGTACTCGTCACATGGCGTCCTGCTTTACCGATGAATGATTTAGATAATTGCTTGTATTAGCCAGGTGAGCAATTGAGCCAGGGCAGTTTTATCATAGAGATGACATGTAACTTGGAAGATAACTAATGGTATAATATTTTACATTTTAGAACGGCATTGGATTTTCCGTATATAAGTTTTGGTGGAAATCTTTATTATTGGAAGATTTAACGGAGGTATTATATGTGAAATTACCTTTATTTAAGAAAATAGGACTTTGATTACAACATGGAGTTATCTTACTGAGACTTGTTTGTTGTTGTTTTGATTACTAGAGACAAATAATTAAAGTCAAGTGGTGAGTAGTCATTTAACTAAGATAGGTGTAGCTTATACAATTAGCACTAGCAATAAATGGGAAGATTGGTTACTTTAGTGCATTACAATTCGTAGATGGCATGCAACACATTGGTGTGATTAATGACACGGAAGGGTCTTGCTTATTACTCGGAGGAGTGTATTTGGAGATGTTTATCACTGTATTATACTAATGCATGACGATAGCACAATCCCCCTTTTCAGGTATACTATGGTTGTTTGGGGTTGGGGATGCCCCATTGGTGATTGATTTTTTACCCTTTGTCACTTTTCATATATTTCAAATATCTTTGCAGTTTAAGGGTGCTCTATCAGAATTTACTAGATCCTTTATATATCTTTTTCTCTTTTGGGACTTTTGGAGACTTTTTGAATTTTTAAGTTGGAGCATTTTGGTTTCTTTAACTATTGTACATTTAACTTGCCTACAAAAATCTTTTCAGCCCTGAAGAAGTCATTTGGGATGAGAGAAAACACTGTCCCGAGACGAAACACGTGTTGGCTTGAATTATGGCTTGAATTATAATAACATGACGGACGAATTACAATTAATTGATTGTTACAAATTGGCTTGAACTGTGAAAAACATTTTGACGGACGGGTTATAATGAATGTTTAAACTGATTATTATAATTATAATCAAATCTATAATTTGTTTTGAGGCATGAATTGTATAATCATGTACACAATAGTTGTTTCGAATTAGTTTATAATGTATGCACAACAATAAATGTTTTGATTTTTGATTGGTTAAACCGAAATTATATTTGAATGGATTTTTCTGTTGGAAAGTTATTCTATTAAGACTGGTTTCTAACAATTTTTATAAGGGGTACCGCACATTGTTGTGACTGGTATCAGCAGATGGACAAGTTTGTGACACTTGCGAAATGTCTTTGGGAAGACCTGAATACTCTCTTTTGAGATCATAGTTCCAGCTGATTTGTGGCTTGAGTGGAAAAGGAGCGTGGATTGCCCGACCGAGGAACCGGCAAGGGACAGAATCACAGGAGCGCAGCCTCCTGAGGTGATGAAGTATCAATCAATCAATCACGTAATTTATAAAGCGCGCTACTCACCTGTCAGGGTCTCAAGGCACTGGTGAGGGGAGCAGACGACTACCAGCAACATTATAGCACATCATCCTGCCGGCTTTCTTGACTGTTTCCTGGTGGTGCATGCTCTGGGGGCAGTCTGCCTTCACCCTGCAAGCCAACAAGAAATCAACGGAATCTTCCCCCTGCTAACGCAGGCACCAAAAGACTGCATTACCGGTCCACTGGGTCCCCTCTCATCCTGACGAGCGTGGTCCCAGGAACACAGGAGCTAGATCCAAGTAACCCCCACAGTCCAGTGATCCTTCAGTCCAAGTTTGGTGGAGGTAAGTCCTTGCCTCCCCACGCTAGACTGCAAACCTGTGTGCTGCGTGATTTGCAGCTGCTTCGGCTTCTGTGCACTTCTCCAAGGATTCCTTTGTGCACAGCATAGCCTGGGTCCCCATCACTCCGTCCTGCAGTGGTCAACCCTCTGAGTTGGACTCCAACGTCATGGGACCCTCCTTTTGTGACTCCGGTTACACCAATCTTCTAAGTGCCTGCTGTGGTACTTCAGCGTGTGCTGCCTGCTTCTGTGGGGGTCTCTGAGTTGCTGAGCGCCCCCTCGGTCTCCTCCTCCAAGGGGTGATATTTTGGTCCTTCCTGGTCCCCAGCAGCACCCAAAAACCTCTAGCGTGACCCTTGCAGCTAGCAAGGCTTGTTACAGTATTTCTGTGTGGAAACACTTCTGCAACATCCAAAACGCCGTGGGACATCTTCCATCCAAAGGAGAAGATCCTAGCCCTTTTCATTGTTGCAGAATCTTTGGCTTCTTCCACCCGGAGACAGCCCTTTTGCACCTTCATCCGGGGTTTCCTGGGCTCCTGCCCCCCCCGGACACTATCACGATTCTTGGACTTGGTCCCCTTGCCTTGCAGGTTCTCAGGTCCAGGAATCCATCTTCAGTGCTTTGCTGGTGTTTGTGGTTCTTGCAGAATCCCCCTATCATGACTATTGTGTCCTTTGGGGGTAGTAGGGGAACTTTACTCCTACTTGCTGGATGTTTCAGCAGTGTTTCCACACAGAAATACCGCAAACAAGCCTTGCTAGCTGCAAGGGTCGAGGTAGAGGTTTTTGGGTACAGCCTCGGACGAATGACCACTGGGGATGGTATGCACGTCTGCGGTGGTGCCACTGTCCGAGGACGTCGCAGGGCCGCTGGCGGTGCTTGCAGCGGTGTCAGCAGTGGGGTGCTTTGGGTTGGTGTCAGTTGTGGTGGGGCTGGCTGCGGGGTCTGTGGTGGCAGTGCTGGCTGCGGGGTCTGTGGCAGCGTTGCTGACTGCGGGGTCTGTGGCAGCGGGGCATGTGTCAGCACCTGCTGAGGGAAAAAGCAGGATGTCCCCTGCAGCCTCGGACGGCTGCCCACCGGTGAAGAGGCTGGGGACTGTTGCAGCAGCTGTAGACATGCTGGAGGTGGTGCAGGTGGTGGTGCTGATGGCGGTGCAGGTGCCGGTGCAGGTGGCAGTGTTCGCCTCCGTACTGGTTGGCGTGGACGTGGACAGAAGGTGTGACACTGGTCCCTCAGTAGGTGCCACCATGCCCTCTCCTCACCTGCCCTTCAGTTTTTTGCCCTTCCCCAACTTTGATGGTAGCGCAGTTGTCTTGCCACTATCCCCTTTCGTTTTCGCTGACCCCTTGGTGGCAGGTGTTTTCGGCTTCTCCCTCCGGGATGTGGGCACCTTTTTAACCTTGGCAGGTGGCGGAATGTCCTTGCCCTCGCTCCGTGGCACATTGGAAGCCCTGATGGTTGGGGCACTCCATGACCCCGCAGTTGCTGGCACCACTGTGCCTGGGGATGTGGTGGCTGAGGTGCTGGGCTGGGACCTGGAAAGCCTGGCCCTAGGGGAAGGACGGGGGGGAGGTGAAGGGAAGAGGTCAAGGTTTGACATGAAAAGTTTATTAGACACACTGGGATGGCTAGATGGAGGGGGTTTGGGAGTGGAGGAAGAGGTAGTGGTTGTAGGAGGTGTACGTCTGCTGAATTTGGGTGAAGGTGCATGGGCTGGAGGCTGTTGTGAGGTGGATGGCTGTTGGGGGGGTGTGTGCCTGCGTTTGTGTACTTTGGGACGAGGGCTCACTGACACACTGGGAGAGGACACTGGGGATGTGTGAATGGTAGTGGGGTGGTGATTGCACGTGAGCGGTGTGTGGTGATGGGCGTGCTGGTGATGGAGGTAGTGGATGAGGATGTAGTGCATGCATGTGTGAGTGGAGACAAGACTGGGAGGGAGGAGGGAGACTTGGAGGAGGGGGACACAGAGGAGGAAATGGATGTTGGTGTGTGTGCATGGGTATGATGCTTGTGTGAGTGTCTGTGGGATGTGTGGTGCTTATGTTTGCCTGAGGCACTCTTGTGTGTTGATGTGTGTGCATGCTGGTCTGATGGTGTGCTTGGGATAGGCTGAGGTACAGGGGATTGGGTCTGGATGGAGGAGGTTGGAGGGGGGAGGCTGGACACAGGGACAATGGCTGCCATCAGTGCTGAGGCCAGAGCCTGAAATGCTATCTGTTGGGCTGCCTGGCCAGAATGAATGCCCCCCAGGTATGCATTTGTTTGTTGCAAATGCCTCTCAACACCCTGGATGGCATTCAGAATGGTAGACTGCCCAACAGTGAGGGATCTCAGGAGGTCAATAGCCTCCTCACTGAGGGCAGCAGGGCTGACTGGGGCAGGGGCTGAGGTGCCTGGGGCGAAGGAGATGCCAACCATCCTGGGTGAGCGGGCACAGGACAGACGCTGAGGGGCTGCTGGAAGGGCAGTGCTGGTAGGGGGGGTGGCGGCTGTACCTGTTGATGCGGTAGGCACAGAGGTGCCCGCCACCGCAAGGGAGCTCCCATCAGAGGAGGAGTTGCTGTGGCTGGTCTCTGCTCCTGTCCCTGCCGTGGAGCTCCCCTCACCCTTCGTCCCACTGGTGGCTTCAGACTCCATTACTTCACCCTCCAGGGCCAAGTGGGATGCAGCTCCCTCCTGCTCCGGTGCCAATGCTCCTCCGTCTGATGATGCTATTGCACACAAGAACAGGGAGAGCACAAAAAGAGGGGGGGAAGACAGAAGAAAGACATGTTCAGTGCATGCAACACCACTACCGTTGGTGGACACAACAGACATAGCAGCCCTCTGCATTACTCCATGCACTTATAGTTCCTAGATTAATCACATGCCAATGGGGTACGAGGCCTAAGCCCAATTGCTGCACACCTGGAAGTCACAGGGGCCTGACTAGGTGTAGATGGCTCTAACCACTAGTGGGGTTGGGGTGCCACATAGCCTGCCTCACAAGGGACCTTGCTTACCAAGATTGCCCTGGCCTAGGGGAACCCACAGCCCACCTTCCCCGCCCAGACCCCTCGTAATGCGCGCTATGTCAGCTGAATGAGAGTGTACTCACCCGCTTGTGGCTGCTGTGATGCCCTCAAGTGCCCATCCAACTCCGGATACGCCACCGCCAGGATCCTGAACATCTGGGGGGTCATGGTGCGACGGGCACCCCTCCCACGTTGGGAGGCCATCCCCAGCTGGGCCTCCACCGTCTTCTTGCTCCAGCGACGCAGGTCCTCCCATCTTTTACGGCAGTGGCTGCTCTGTCTGTGGTGGACCCCCAGGGTCCGGATGTCCTTGGCGATGGCACGCCAAATAGCCTTCTTCTGGTGTGCGCTGACCTAGAGGAATGGTACAGGGGGAAAGGAAATTCATTACCCGTCCGGACTGTCATACTCATTGCCCCCCGTTCCCACCCATGCCCTGACGCACCTACACTCAGCGTCCGCACATGGAGGCCTCAGCCCTCCCCATGTATCTTCCATCCACATCACTCAAAACAGGCATTGCCCATGCAGCATGCTCACAGTGTACTCACCTGTTTGTCTGGAGGACCATACAGTTGCGTGTACTGGGGGAGGACCCCATCCACTAGTTTCTCCAACTCCTCCGAAGTGAAGGCAGGGGCCCTTTCCCCAGACACATGAGCCATCGTCATTTCCAGACACAGGTCACAGCAGCACTTGCAGTGTAGATTCTTTCCTGTTGAAGGTCAGGTAACAAGAGAGTGAACAGACAGAAAATGGCGGTCACGTTCGCGGCGGTGCGGACCGTCACCACCGGCGTACATCGTCATTGGCTCTTCGGACCCATAGGGCCCAATGTTAACCAATGCAGAATTGCGCAGCGGTCTTCGACCGCCCACCGCGACGCTGTACAATGCCAGCGCAATTACCTCATATCCCCTTGTCCCACATTACAGGTCAGGCAGCTGCCATTTCAGGGGGCCCCATTGCATTAATATTAACTGCATCACACCTATGTAGGCCTGGAATGCACACAGTTACAGGCACATTGCTGATTAATAAATGTGTGCAAATTAAATTTTTGGATACCTCAGTGTTGGCTGACTCTCTGCTCGCTGTTCTCCTCCATAGAACACGTCTGCTGGGGCAGGTGATGAGATGACGGCATCCCCTGGTGTACAGACCGCTAGTGGACCTGTCGACAATGGAAGAGAGACACATAATAGTCACCTACAGACTTGATCATGCAACAATCCAGGAACTGTGTGCCCAGTTGGAGCCAGACCTGATGTCAGCTATCCGCCATCCCACAGGGATACCCCCTCTAGTGCAGGTCCTGTCAGCACTCCATTTCCTGGCCAGTGGGTCCTTTCTGACAACAGTGGCCATGGCATCAGGGATGTCACAGCCAATGTTCTCTAACATGTTGTCCAGAGTGTTGTCTGCCCTGCTGAAACACATGTGCAGCTACAGCGTGTTCCCTCAGGTGGAGGATTTTCCCACAGTGAAACGTGACTTCTATACCCTGGGGCATATCCCCAACATCATTGGTGCCATTGATGGGACACATGTGGCATTGGTCCCCCCCGCAGGAGTGAACAGGTGTACAGAAAATGGAAGAGCTACCATTCGATAAATGTGCAGATGGTGTGTTTGGCATACCAGTACATCTCCCATGTGAATGCCAAGTTTCCTGGCTCAGTGCATGATGCTTACATTTTGAGGAATAGCAGCATCCCTTATGTGATGGGGCAACTCCAGAGGCACCATGTGTGGCTAATAGGTGAGGCCAAGGACCCTATACAGTGTGAATAGGTGTCTGGGTATGGGGGTGTCCCTAAGGGTTAGTGTGTGTCTAACAGTTGTCCCTCGATCTTTGCAGGTGATTCTGGTTACCCCAACCTGTCATGGCTACTGACCCCAGTGAGGAATCCCAGGACAAGGGCAGAGGAACGATACAATGAGGCACATGGGCGAACTAGGAGGGTGATCGAAAGAACCTTCGGCCTCCTGAAGGCCAGATTCCGGTGCCTCCATATGACAGGTGGTTCCTTCTACTACTCACCAAAGAAGGTGTGCCAGATCATCGTGGCCTGCTGTGTGCTGCACAACCTGGCTTTACGACAGCAGGTGCCTTTTCTGCAGGAGGATGGTCCAGCTGGTAGTCTTGTGTCAGCTGAGGAGCCTGTGGACAGTGAAGAAGAGGAGGCAGAAGAAGAGGATATCGACAACCCAAACAACATAATCATGCAATACCTCCAGTGAGACACAGGTAAGAATATGTCACTGCCTCCCACATCTCATACAATTTCTGGAGCTTGCATGAGTCTGTCATTTTTACTCAGTGTATGGACCCTGACTTGTCACTATGCCTTTCCATTTCACAGATGTGGGTTCCACTTTGTGCCCTCTGCTATATTTCCTCCAGGCCTACAGCTGTGTTACATCGGTATGTGCACAAGTAAATTGACATTGCTACATTCCATGGTTATTGCAATTACACATTTGTGAAAGCACAGACTGACTCCAGATTGTTTTGTGATTGAAGTGTGTTTATTTCTGTGCAAATAAATGGAGGGGGTTGTAAAATGGGCTGGGGTGATGGTGGAGGAATGTCCATGGCAGAGTCCAGTCTATTTGTTTTACAGGTGCATTGTCCAAAGGGGCATAGGAAGTGGAGCAATGGCGTTTGAAGGATGGACAGAGTGACAAAGTGGGACAAAAGGGTGACATTCAGGGGGGTCTCATTTCCTGGCGGGGGTCTTTGCAATGTTCTCTGTCTTGTTTCTGGATCTCAGGGACCGTTTGCGAGGTGGTTCTGCATCTGCTGTCCACTAGCGGACGTGGAGGGCTGTTCATCGTCCAGGCTAGTGTCAGGGGCCCCTTGTTGTGCCACTGTGTCTCTCCTGGTGTTGACAAGGGGGTGAGGGTATTTGTATGTGATGGCATGCAGTTGGGGTGGGGGGGATGAAGTAGTAAAAATTTGCCTTACCAGAGTCCGGTCCTCGATCTACTCCTGTGTGGCCTTCAGGATGCAGTATTGCCAAAACTTGCTCCTCCCATGTTGTTAGTTGTAGGGGGAGAGGTGGGGGTCCACCGCCAGTCCTCTGTACATCAATCTGGTGTCTGGAGACCACGAAACGCACTTTCCCCAGTAGGTCGTTCCACCTATTTCTGATGTCATCCCGTGTTCTTGGATGCAGTCCCACTGTGTTGACCCTGCCACTACCTATGTATAGCGTCACAATGGTAACTCCGAACATGGCCATGTAACATATCTAAGATCATGGAATTGTCACCCCAATACCATTCTGGTATTGGAGGGGCAATTCCATGATCCCCCGGGTCTCTAGCACAGAACCCTGGTACTGCCAAACTGCCTTTCCGGGGGTTCCACTGCAGCTGCTGCTGCTGCCAACCCCTCATATAGGATTCTGCCTTCCTGGGGTCCAGGCAGCCCTGGCCCAGGAAGTCAAAACAAAGGATTTCCTCTGAGATAGGGTGTTACACCCTCTCCCTTTGGAAATAGGTGTGAAGGGCTGGGGAGGAGTAGCCTCCCCCAGACTCTGGAAATGCTTTGATGGGCACAGATGGTGCCCATCTCTGCATAAGCCAGTCTACACTGGTTCAGGGATCCCCCAGCCCAGCTCCGGCATGAAACTGGACAAAGGAAAGGGGAGTGACCACTCCCCTGGCCAGTACCTCCCAGGGGAGGTGCCCAGAGCTCCTCAAGTGTGTCCCAGACCTCTGCCATCTTGGAAACAGAGGTGTTGGAGGCACACTGGACTGCTCTCAGTGGCCAGTGCCAGCAGGTGATGTCAGAGATCGCCTCTGATAGGCTCTTACCTTTCTTGGTAGCCAATCCTCCTTTCTTGGTAGCAAAAACTCCCTTTCTGGCTATTTAGGGTCTCTCTTCTGGGGAATTCTTCAGATAATGAATTCAAGAGCTCACCAGAGTTCCTCTGCACTTCCCTCTTTGACTTCTACCAAGGATCGACCGGTGACTGCTCCAGGACGCCTGCAAAACCGCAACAAAGTAGCAAGACGACTACCAGCAACATCGTAGCACCTCATCCTGTCGGCTTTCTCGACTGTTTCCTGGTGGTGCATGCTCTGGGGGTTATCTGCCTTCACCCTGCACTGGAAGCCAAGAAGAAATCTCCTGTGGAGCGACGGAATCTTCCCCCTGCTAACGCAGGCACCAAAAGACTGCCTCACCGGTCCTCTGGGTCCCCTCTCATCCTGACGACCGTGGTCCCTGGAACACAGCAACTCTATCCAAGTGACTCCCACAGTCCAGTGATCCTTCAGTCCAAGTTTGGTGGAGGTAAGTCCTTGCCTCCCCATGCTAGACTGCAAACCTGTGTACTGTGTGATTTGCAGCTTCTCCGGCTCCTGTGCACTCTTCCAGGATTTCCTTCGTGCGCAGACTAGCCTGGGTCCCCAGAACTCCGTCCTACAGTGCTCAACCCGCTGAGTTGACCTCCGACGTCGTGGGACCCTCCTTTGTGACTCTGAGCCAGCTCCGGTTCACAAATTTTCTAAGTGCCTACTCTGATACTTCTTCAGGTGCTGTCTGCTTCTGTGAGGGCTCCCTGAGTTGCTGAGTGCCCCCTCTGTCTCCTCCTCTAAGGGGCAACATCCTGGTCCTTCCTGGTCCCCAGCAGCACCCAAAAACCTCTCCTGCGACCCTTGCAGCTAGCAAGGCTTGTTTGTTGTATTTCTGTGTGGAAACACTTTTGCAACCTTCAGCACGACGTGGGACATCTTTCATCCAAAGGAGAAGTTCCTAGTCCTCTTCGTTGTTGCAGAATCCTAAACTTCTTCCATCCAGAGGCAGCTTCCTTGCACCTTCATCTGGTGTTTTCTGGGCTCCTGCCCCCCATGGACACTAACGCGACTCTTGGACATGGTCCCCTGGCAGGTCCTCAGGTCCAGGAATCCAGCTTCAGTGCTTTGCTGGTGTTTGTTGTTCTTGCAGAATCCCCCTATCACGACTATTGTGTACTTTTGGGGTAGTTGGTGTACTTTACTCCTACTTTTCAGGGTCTTGGGGTGGGGTATCTTGGACACCCTGACTGTTTTCCTACAGTCCCAGCGACCCTCTACAAGCTTCCATAGGTCTGGGGTCCATTCGTGATTCTCATTCCACTTTGGGAGTCTATGGTTTGTGACCTATGTTCACCTCTTGCATCCTATTGTAATTCTACACTGTTTGTATTACTTTTCTTACTATTTCTTACCTTTTTTGGGTTTGTGTACATATAACTTGTGTATATTACTTACCTTCTTACTGACGGTACTCACTGAGATACTTTTGGTATATTGTCATAAAATTAAAGTACCTTTATTTTTAGTAACTCTGAGTATTGTGTTTTCTTATGATATTTTGCTATATCATAGCAATAAAATAAGTGGTATAGTAGGAGCTTTGCATGTCTCCTAGTTCAGCCTAAGCTGCTTTGCCTTAGCTACCTTCTATCAGCCTAAGCTGCTAGAAACACCTCTATTCTACTAATAAGGGATAACTGGACCTGGCACAGGGTGTAAGTACCACAAGGTACCCACTATAAGCCAGTCCAGCCTCCTACATTAGTTGCAGCAGTGGATTAAGTATTTGCAACTGCTTTATCACTTTGTCATTTGGTACTTTTCATAAGAGAATCATATACCAAATAGTTCAGTGTATGTACACTTAACTAAAAAAGTTTACTTTTCTATCCTAAAACTTTTAACAAAGTTCTGAAAAGTTTCTTAAAACTTCTAAAAAGCTTTCCAAAGTTTGAAAAAGTTTTTTCTCTGTGCTTTCTAAGTTCTAAAAGTTTTTCTTTCTTACTATCCTTAAACCTATACTATCATGTCTGTTGTAGATTCCACTCTCAAAACTGTTAATGCAACATATGAGAGTTTGAACTATAAAAGTTTGAGGGGTCTCTGCCTGGATAGAGGTTTGAGTACAGGAAAGAACCCCACAAAAGCGTTTCATCTTTAACATGCTTGTTGTAGATGACCAGAACCAGTCCGGGCCATCACATGAGAGGGTAGAAAAGGGAGAAGCTTCCCTGTCTGATTCAGAGGAGTCCCCTGGAGGAGCTGGGGAGTGTTCTGACAAGGGTCTGTCCCGTGGCAGGACACCTAGTGATGCTGGTAGTGATAGAGGTTCCCATAGCAGTAGGGCATCCTTTATCCCTAGAGGCCAGGTTACCAGGGTCTAGACAGTTAGGGACAGGTCCCCCTCTGAAACTTCCCATATTTCATTTGTGTCAAAGCATTCCCAACCCACCCACCCTGAGGATAACTTGTTAGAAAGGGAACTCAAAAAGTTGAGGGTTGAAGAGACCAGACTGAAGCTTAAACAGCAGAAGCTGGCCTTAGATAGGGAATCCCTAGACATAGAGAGGGAAAGACAGAGGTTGGGGTTAGTTCCCCTTGGTGGCAGCAGCAGTATTTCTGATAGCAATCCTGTTAGAGAGCAAGATTCCAGGAATCTTAACAAGATAGTCCCCCCTTAAAAGGAGGGGATGACATTAATAAGTGGTTTGCTGCACTTGAGAGGGCCTGTATGGTACAGTTGGTCCCTCAAAGGCAGCGGGCTGCTATTTTGTGGCTATCTTTCACTGGAAAGACTAGGGATAGGCTCCTTACTGTCAGAGAAAGTGAAGCCAATAACTACAAAGTTTTAAAAGATGCACTCTTGGATAGATTTGGCTTAACCACTGAACAATACAGGATTAAGTTCAGAGACACCAGAAAAGATCCTTCTCAAGACTGGACAGATTTTGTGGACTGTTCAGTGAAGGCCTTGGTAGGGTGGTTGCATGGCAGTAACGTATCTGACTATGAAAGCCTGTACAATCTTATTCTGAGAGAGCATATTCTTAACAATTGTGTGTCTGACTTGCTGCACCAATACCTAGTGGACTCTGATCTGACCTCTCTCGAAGAATTGGGAAAGAAGGCAGACAAATTGGTCAGAACAAGGGTGAACAGAAAAGTTCATACACGGGGTAACAAGGATGGCTAGAAGAAGGATGGTAAGTCTTCTGAGAAGGGTGGGGACAATAGTAAACATTCTCAGTCTTCATCAGGCCCACAAAAATCCTCTGGGGGTGTTGGGTCCAAATCCTCTTCTAATAATCAACCTAAAAATCCTTGGTGTTATTTGTGTAAAGTCAAAGGCCATTGGGCAACTGATTCCAGTTGCCCAAAGAAAAACACCAAAGCTCCCACCACCAAAAGCCCTGCTGCAAATTCTAGAGCCCCTAGTAATAGCAGTGGTGGTTGGAAATCTAGTACTAATAGCCAATCCAAGGGTGTAGCTGGGCTCACTATTAGCAATGAAGTTGGGGTTGGTATTGTTAGGGAGACCACAGAGGCTGTTTTAGTCTCTGATGGTGGCATTGATTTTGCCACCTTGGTTGCTTGTCCCCTTAATATGGATAAGTACAAGCAACTTCCCCTAATAAATGGTGTTGAGGTTCAGGTCTAAAGGGACACAGAAGCCAGTGTAACTATGGTGATAGACAAACTGGTCCACCCTGAGCAACACCTACTTCGTCAGCAGTACCAAGTGACAGACGCTCATAACAACACTCTTAGCCACCCCATGGCTGTTGTGTATCTCAACTGGGGGGGTTACTGGTCCAAGAAAGTTGTGGTAGCCACAGATTTACCTGTAGACAGTCTACTAGGGAATGATTTGGAGACATCAGCTTGGGCAGAAGTGGAGTTGGAGGCCCATGCAGCAATGCTGGGCATTCCTGGGCATATTTTTGCTTTAACCAGGGCTCAGGCCAAAAAGCAAAAAGGACAAGGTAACTTGGATCTTGGAACAATGGACCAAGAGCTCCCTAAAGCTAGGGGTAGCAAGGGTAAATCCCTACCCACTATCCCTCCCTCTACATATGATTCCCCTTCTGAGGAAGAGGAATTTCCTCCCTGTGCAGAACCTACACCAGAGGAGATGGCCGCAGACACTGCTGAGCTTTTTGGTGGAGAGGGGCCTGCCAGGGAAGAGCTGAGTGTGGCACAGCAAACCTGTCCCACATTAGAGGGTCTCAGAGGTTGGTGAACACAGTCCTGCAAGTTGGAGGCTTTCAGTGCAGCATATCTTGATGATATTGCTGTCTTTAGCTCAACCTAGGATAATCACCCGGTCCACCTATGGAAAGTTTTGGAGGCCCTGCAAAAGGCAGCCCTCACTATCAAGGCCTCAAAGTGCCAGATAGGGCAGAGGAAAGTGGTTTATCTGGGCCACCTGGTTGGTGGAGAACAGATTGCACCACTACAGGGGAAAATCCAGATTATCATGGATTGGGTTCCCCCTACAACTCAGACCCAGGTGAGAGTCTTTTTAGGCCTCAGAGGGTACTACAGGAGATTCATCCAGTATTATGGCTCCATAGCAGCCCCGCTTAATGATCTCACAAGCAAGAAAATGCCTAACAGGTGTTATGGACAGCTAGCTGTCAGAAAGCTTTTGAGGAACTTAAACAGGCCATGTGCTCTGGGATTTAAGGACAGGACAGCGCAGACTACCAGGAGACAACGCACATGCAGGGTAAGTCGCATGGGGAATTAAAGTGCACTAATGTTAACCGTAAGCAGGGGGGATACCGACCACAAAATGCATGGAAGTCATCATATACATAGAGTGGCATGGGTAAAGGGGTATGTCATGGGGGCATGGCCTGCACAGACAGAAGCTGGGGCACACCATTACACTACACTAACAACAGTCCCATGGGGGCATGCTGCAATGCCAACGATGGAGCAAAGGGAAAGTCACGCCAGGAGGGAAGGGCACAACGTCAAACTGACATCCTGGCACATGTCAGCCACCATACCCCCTACATTAATTAGGGCCCAATTAACAACCTCTAGCCATACCGACAACTGGAATGTAACTGTGACGACAGTTGTCACTACCACCTCCGCTCTGTGTGCAGCTCAAGTAGCCAATGGCAGTAACTTCCCCATGGATCATACACAGCAAATATTTGAGGGTTGATGATGACAATTCCAGTAATCCCCTTAAACAAGACAAAGGCCCCAGTCCTGTCAAATGTCAATGCCCATAGTTGTCGCAAACATCAGCCAATGTCATCAACAGTAGGAGCTACACAGCACTAAGGACATACCCATGCTGCATATGTCAGGGTCCATCCTGTGCCTGGGTCACAATGTAACATCCCAAATGTCATACTGCTCAGACAACAGCATTAAGGGGGAGGACACATGTAACTGGTCACTGAAATGCACCTGTACAGTCAGGAGAGGAAATAGGACACTGATACGCTTATCAGGGCAATCCAATGTACCACACATTCCCAACATCAGCTGTACACATTACCAATGCCAACATCCATATCGTGCCATAACAATGCTATGCATAGGATACGCTACATGTCAACTACATTTAAGTGGATGTGAAAGATCAGAGACTGGGGCAGGTCCAGATTGTGAAGTGTGCTGCCAGTGCCATCAGAACGCCCACAGCCAGTGAAAGGCCTCATCATGAGAATGAATGTAGACGGAGGGTTGAGTAGGACAAGAAGGTGGCAATTCACTATTTGGCCTAAACCAACACCTAGAGGAGATGATGCGGACAAGTCTAATAACTTACCACAATACATGTGACATACAGGTGGGCAATGGGCCTGGGAGAATGCCCATCTGAAAGACTGGAGCAATGAACATGAAACAAGATCACAATGTGAATTCATCACAAGGCAGGCATGTCACATCACTAATGCCACAACACACACACTAATTGTACCCCATTTCAATGCAGAGGAAGATGGATCTCATGCGGATATGCCTGTCCCAGAATACCCTGATGACATGGCTGACGAGCTGACAAACATTCCCCAGCAGACCATCCGAGAGGTCCTTGGAACCCTCCAGACCCCACCTTCAGTCACAAGGAGGAGCACAGAACAAGCAGCCATCACAGAGGATCCACCCACCACCCCAATTGTAAGACCTTGCAGTTCCAATACAGCTGAGGACTCAGACGACACAGGCACCAGCTTTGAGAGAACTGTAGTTGGGGTACAGTGGGAGCTGGCCAATGAGGTGCGGGTATGGATGCAAACTATGGCAGCCAGCCTAGAGGGGGTGCGTTCGTGCATGATGTAATCTCCAGATCAGGCAGCAGCCATGCAGGCGCTAACATCCATCCTGCAAGGACTACAAGAAACTGTCAAGGAATTCACCACTGCAGTAAGGGAGTTGCCACAACACTTTTTTTTTGTGTATTTTTGTTGTTGTTTTTTTAAATTAAACACACAAGAACCCCAGCATAGCCCCCCATCCATCCACCCATACACTTAATAAGTAAAAATAGAAAGAATCAGGACCCCCCACCTACTAACACTAACTAAACTAACAGACTATACTAACCTAACACTAAGCTCCCTAAGCCCACTAAGTATGAGAACAAGGAAAGAGGAGGGAGGGGAGGGAATCATGTCCATTGTCATCAAAGTCTAGAGGTTGGCCCTCCGGAGGGTCCGCTTTATGGACTTAACACGCCTGTTAATATGGCGAACATCCCGGCTCAGATTACTGATCTTCCTCAACACACGGTCCATCTTACGTTCCATTTCCTGGAATGCTGTAGGGTCAACTGTTGGAGCGGGGGCAGTCTGGGTACCAGCAGAGGAGGTTTGTGGGCGTGTAGAGCCAAGGCCTGTAGGCTGTCCTGAAGCTGTTGCAATGCTGGGGCCTGGAACTACAGCAGACGTTGGGACAACAGTCCCAGCTGTGGGTGGTGCCACCTGGGTGGAACTGGTGGTTGTGCTGGTGGTGGCTGTGGTGGGCAAAGTAGGGCCACCCTGTGGGAAAGCCTTCCATGCTCCGGAAGCCCGTTCATGGCGGTATCTACGGGCCATAATCCTGAACCCCAACTCTACCAGCAGGATATGTTGGTATCTCATGGCCCGCCTCTGGAACTCACGGACCTGGATGGGTGTCATGTTTGCAGCTGTGAAGACAAAGGCAAATAATTTACATTAGGAACTGCATTGTCTGAAATGGCACAAGAAGTAAATCTGACAGTACATCTACTGTACTTGTAACAGCTCATATCACCGTACAGATCATTGAATGACCCTGAGGAAGTACATGGCAGGTCAGCCTGCAAAGGTCACATCACACATAGCACATCCAAAACCTACGAGATGGGTAACAACTGGCATTGACTTGCCATCTGAGTTCTGCCAGTTATCAACTAACAATCATGCTGCATATCCTCCGCCAGTACCTGGGCTACAGATGACAGTGTACGGAATGCAAAACTAAAGCCACATGGTCTGCAAGTTGTAACTGGACTTGCCAGTATAGTACCCATGTGCCATACCTGAGTGTGTAAACTAGGTTCCGACCAGTCACTTATTCACATGTATGTGTAACATACTGGTAGCATCAGTCCTAGGTACCCTATTCACAAACCCATGCCTGTGTTTGAGGGGGGGGGGGAGAAACAATGAACAATTCCAAACAACATAGACACCCAGGAGTGTATAGAAAACGTGTTTGTCTCTACACACACACAACAGGTAAGGTCTATCAACAATTAGGATTCTGCAAACCCTTGACCAATCATAGCGCCACACATGTAAGGAAATGCAGAGCTTGGTACACAACATATACTTCTAGTAAGGCATGGCTTACACCAGACACAGAGTTGCAAGAACACCCATGATCATGATTAGCATGCACACCTAGGCCATTGCACTCAAGTTCTATATACCTGTAGCACTACATGTGGAAGTACATGCTGCTAGGAAGTTCTACCTACAGTTTAATAAGTACTTTGGTGAATAGGGAAGCAAAAGTCAGTTGGAAAGCGATTTGCAGTACCAGTCTGGGAGAATGTGGGTCTGACAGGCTGACTAAATCTGAGCTGAGTTCCAGTGCGACTCTTGTTGATACAAGTGTTATCCACATGACTCACCCCAGTACTCATTGTGGGCCTACAGGAATGACCTACAATCCCTAGATAATACAATCGGATAAGCATTGGCCAACTCAAAACTTTTGAGAAATTGAAATCCCACTCATGGAACAAGACAAATAATTGGCCAGCGCATCACACCTTGCTATGTGTTCAACACACAGGAGTCCATCACACATCACCAGCAAACACAACACATAGCAGACATATCAACACTTACTGGAGTGGTTGGGGTCCTCAAACGTAGCCACCTCTCCCACAGTGTAGGATGCCGGTCCACCTGTAAGGCATGGAAGGAAGAAATGTGCTCAGAATCTGTGCACTGACCAACAATTTCAAAGACATATCCAATGTGTAAGCTGAATAAGGAAATGACAACCATTCAGACATGATGATACTGCATCTGATATATCACGGCCAACATGTACATAGCATGGGTCTCCTGTGACAGTTACACACATATCTGCACATATGCAGTGGCCCTAACTATCATGTGGTGGCAAACATGCTCCGTCATTAGTGATCAGAAATAATAATGGAGTGTAATCGTCTCATCATGTGCATCCAAGAGAGACATCCAAAGCCTGGTTACGTGAGGACTGAATTACCAGTCAAACAGCCCATGTGGCCATGACACATTTATTACACATAGGTACAATGTACAGAGGGGCAGGGACGTTTGTAAGCCCTCATGTTGTTACAGTTTCTTCATTTGATGTGGCCCAGCAATGATGATTTGCACCAACCATGGAGATGTGAACCCATGTGCACACCTTTGGACTGCCATCCCTAATTGGAATGTGGCACAACTAACTCCAAATACCAGTCTAAGATGTCAGCTGAGGGCACCTTACACCTCTTCACGATGTTTTTAAATTAATATCTGACATGTATCTAAAAAGATGAAGGACCACAATAATCCCTAACATTCATAGAACTTCCGTGAACGCTTTCCTTCCAGACTCACCAGACTCACATGAGACATATGTCTGGGCCACTTTGCTATCATCAATTGACGTTAAGCCAGCACTCATTTTCTGCATCATGTAGTGTTTCTAAAGTCAGTCTAGCTATTGCGTCAACAAAGTTAGGCAATATTTTAGTACATCTTTACTTCTCTGGCAAATGTGACCTATATAGACATGATTGGCTCCTATTTTGTTTGGTTGTCTGACACAAAGGCGGCACCAATTTACTTAACGGAAAAGTATCCTGTAAGTTTGCAGAGCACGTGCTTCTTTACTGCTAGCAATTGTGATCCTTCTCATAGTGCATCAATTACCTTGCATGTTTTTGCAGTATTACACACAGTCAGCAACTTAGCTGACAGATATTGTACAAATCATCTGATGTCACTACAGAGCATTTAATCGTGCACATTTACATGATTAGTACTCACCAACAGGGCCACCAATCACTATTCCCAGGTGGTCCAGCAGATCTTGCTCCCTGGTGATGAGGTCAGCCCACCGGTGCTTCAGCTGGTGGTCACTCCTCGGGCTGGCATACACGCGCTGCAAGTGATGCAGCACCTTTCCACACCGGATTCTGCATGCCTCAGTGTGATACCCCTATATCACCCTGCCTCGATCATGAGTAGTAGGAAATGGTACACAAGCCATATAAAGCCCCCCAACTCCTCCTCACCCATCCTGCCAAGACATGGCCTACCAGACATCTCGGCAATGAAAAGGGGAATAGGGGATAAAGAAGTAGAAAGGGGAAAAGGGGGAAAGTAGGGGTACAAAAAAAGAAGAAAAGTAAACTTAACCACTAAAAGAGCCCAACTATCCCCAAACTAGCACTACCCACAACAGACTCCCCCAAACAACAAAAACACTAGAATACTGGACAAATGTAAACAAAACACACTAGGACACTATACAACAGCAATATTTATTTCACAAAATGACAATTAAGATAGCACACAGGACACAAAACACAAAATCACTGGACACCACTCAGAACACAGCCACACAGTCTAGAAGATTCACAGACTGCAATGTGAAAGTGAAAGTACACCCACTGTACATAACGGATCAACTGATCTCCACTCTCGCCCGGGCCCCACCCCCTGGAACCCCGGACCCCAACATAGCCACCACCAACCTGCATCGCTGGATAGAAGATTGCGGCAACACCCTCGCACCGCTCAAAAAACCCCCAAACACCTCCAACAGAATCAAGGCCAGCTGGTTCACCCCAGAACTATAGGAATCCAAATGGCTATGTCGCAGAATGGAATAAACCTGGCACCTTGACCCTACCAACTCCAACCACATTGCTTTCAAGGATGCCCTACGTAAACATCACCAACTGATCCGCACCACCAAAAGGACCCACTTCAAAAACCACATCAACGCCAACACTCACAACAGTAAAGAGCTCTTCGGCATCGTCAATGAGCTCTCCACGCCCAGGACCTGCTCCAACGAACCCCTGCCATCACAGGAGTTCCGCAACTCACTGGCAACCCACTTCCGTCGAAAGATAGAAGAAATCCACAATAGCTTCAAACCCCAGACCCACCAGCTGACTACAAACACCCAAGAACACAACTCTCCAAGCAACACCCACCTCATCCACACCTGGACCCCAGTCAACATAGAGGACACCGCTACCACCATGGCCTCCATCCACTCCGGATCACCATCGGACCCCTGCCCACACCATATCTTCAATAAGGCAAACATCATCATCGTCCCCCACCTCTGCAAAACCATCAACAGCTCCTTCGAGTCAGCCACCTTCCCAGAAAGATGGAAGCACGCAGAAATCAACGCCCTGCTAAAGAAACCAAAGGCAGACCCAGACGACCCCAAGAAATACCGGCCGATCTCCCTCCTCCCCTTCCCAGCCAAGGTCATCGAAAAAATTTTAAACAGCCAACTATCCCGGTTCCTGGAAGACAGCAAGGTACTCAACACCCAATCCGGATTCCGCAGAAACCACAGCACTGAGACTGCACTCATTGCTGCCACAGACGACATTAAGACCATGCTCGATGAAGGAGAAACAGCAGCACTCATCCTCCTGGACCTCTCCGCAGCTTTCGACACGGTATGTCATCACACTCTCCGCACACGCCTACACAACGCTGGAATCCGCGACAAGGCACTCGACTGGATCTCGTCATTTCTCTCAGGCAGAACCCAGAGGGTCCGCCTCCCACCGTTCCTGTCAGAAGCTTCCAGAATATTCTGTGGAGTTCCCCAAGGATCTTCGCTCAGCCCCACGCTCATCAATGTTTACATGACCCCCCTCGTCAACATCGCACAAACCAACCACATCAACATAGTTTCCTATGCAGAGGACACACAGTTCATCCTCTCCCTCACGAAAGACCCTACAACTGCAAAGAACAACCTCCACAATGGACTTCACGCCATCGCCAGCTGGATGGAAACGAGCCACCTCAAGTTAAACACAGACAAGACAGAAATCCTCATCTTTGGCACCAACCCATCAACCTGGAATGACTCCTGGTGGCCCAGCTCCCTAGGAACAGCACCCTCACCCACCACCCACGCACGTAACCTAGGCTTCATTTTGGACTCCACACTCAGCATGACTCAGCAGGTGAATGCCATCTCCTCTTCCTGCTACAACACTCTCCGCATGCTCCGCAAAATCTTCAAGTGGATTCCCGTTGAAACCAGGAAAACTGTCACCCACGCCCTGGTCAGCAGCCGATTGGACTACGGAAACGCTCTATATGCAGGAATAACAACCAAACTCCTAACAAAACTGCAAAGAATCCAGAACGCATCCGCCCGCCTCATTCTGGACATCCCACGCCGTGACTACATTTCCCCCCACCTCAGAGACCTTCACTGGCTACCAGTGTCAAAGAGGATCACCTTCAAACTCCTCATCCACGCACACAAGGCCCTCCACGACACAGACCCAGCCTACCTCAACGACAGACTCACCTTCCACATCCCCACCCGCAATCTTCGCTCCGCCAGCCTCGCCCTCGCCTCCATCCCCCGCATCCGCCGCACCACCGCAGGAGGAAGATCCTTCTCTCACCTAGCCGCCAAGACCTGGAACTCCCTACCGCTCCACCTTCGCCAGACCCAAGACCTCTTGACATTCAGGAAACGCCTCAAGACATGGCTCTACGACCAGTAGCTCCCCCCATCGCCTTGAGACCCTAACGGGTGATTAGTGTGCTCTATAAATCCTTGATTGATTGATTAATCTGTAAACAGGATATCCTATTACATCACTTCCTGCATAAAATGGCCACCTTTTTTCGCGTTATGCATCATATTTTTTCACGCATACAGTTTGTGCGTCATATTTTTCGATGCACAGGAGTGAAAATTAGCCTAATTTTCACTCCTGTGCATCAAAAAATATGATGCACAATCTGCATTGGTGGGAAAAAAATGACGCATAACGCTAGCAACGTCAAAATTTCAGTGCTTGAACTGGTTTTGGGCATCTTATCAGATTTTACGTTATGTTACATTTGGGACACATCAGAGATAGGCTGATTGCACCCACTATGGTGTTGATAGTGTATGTTCACATGTGAGACATCATACTGCAGCGGACCATGACCCGCTACTTCCTTAACAGGATTTTGACGGTTGGCTGATGCACTAGATGGCCATATGTGTGGCCTACATATATGAATTGCACAATTTGGACATGTTTGGCATCAGGAGAGGATAGCAAGGTGACGCACATAAGTACAATACCTCAGTGTCTATGGCTCCATGTGTGTGCAGTGGCAACTAATGTAGTTATTGACCGAGTGTGTGTGCATCACAAGATGCATCATTGAACATATGCTTGTATGAATGTGAAGTAAATGTGTCCATACCTTAGATGCAAGTCATTGTGGAAATGAGAGAGGAAATGTGTTAGTCATAAATGTAGCAACATCCGTTATGTGCACTTCCAAGATTTTGGGTAACGTAGACACCACAAATGACAAAGCATGCACCAGATAGATGGCAGACGCTTATTCATGTCAATGGTCCACAATTTCACCATCCTATGTCCTAGATTTTTTGTAACAGTTTCCTGGGCACTTGTTGGTGAATCCCACAGTGAGTCAGACACATGCATTGAGGAAGTGGGTACCATGTAATCGGCCCAGACAGCCAAAGGTGAACCACAAATGTATGATAACGCCACAGTTGAGGTCATATAACTGAGCCACAAATCTCCAGTGGCTGTGGTGGACCAGCAGACGAGGCAGCACGTGTTGTTCATGTGTGTGGTCCAATGTTGATCCTGTATATTTTAGGGGTGTATGTTGTCACAGTTAGGTCCAGGTCTCATCATGAGTCAGTGGCAGCTATTCCTTTATCTACTGAGTATCCTTTGTTGATCAATGTGAGTAAAGTGGATGAGGACATGAGAACCTACATGGGGATGGTCCCACCCTGTCACTTAAGACGTGTAATGAGACTGCCAACAGGGCAACCTTGGTGTGCTGAGTGAGATAATGTCTCAGGTGTCATGTTCCGGCAGGTGTCATTACAACATTTGTACACAGGTTGGCCTCTGCAATTCCCACTGCATTTGGGAACATCATAGCCTCTGTGCTGATTATTCTCGCAGCTAATCACCACACATGGCCCAACAATATGTTGTGAGCAATGTAATCCTGTGCATGAACTGACAGGGTCCTGACATGTGTGGACTTTTCATGGGCATTATCAGAGGTTGCTGGTTCTGCTGAAGGCCCCGTACCCAATCCCTGCATATGGCCCTGGGGCACTGTCACACTTTGTCGTTCATGCATAAATGAGACCCAGAGAAGGGATGGGCCATGAATTTTGGTATTTACAGAGGATTTAACTCATATGGTACAATTAAAAGGTAGATTATGCTATACAATGTATTTGGGTATGCATTGATGAAGCACATGACCAAATACCCTCTGAGGAATGAGAGGTTAGGTAAAGCAAGTGTGGTACGTACATAGCCACAGGGAAACTTTAGGGTGATGCACAGACAGATACCAGTCCGGCTGACAGGATGCAGGGTCAATCAGGGTCCAGCAATTTCACAAGTTACATAAACAGTGGTCTGACTAAGACTGTTTAAAGGACGAACTAGACAGTTGATATGTAAAACTGTGTATGTCCTGTGTTTTTGAAGGTGACACATGAACCCAAGGGCTGTGTTGCACGGCTTAATTAGTAACAATGCGGTGTATTTGACAAAATGGCAACTCCTATGCTGTTCCAGGCATCAGCAGGGGCAGTGCATATTGAAATGGGTGGTGTGCATGGAGGTGATCACAGGTGTGGGCTGCATCTGTTTCTCACAAGTCCTGTAGGGTGAGATTTGCATTCTAATGGCCAACAGACGTTTTCACATGGGAAGCAATCTACAGCTGCTAATAGGGCTTAGAAACTAGAAGCCAGTGTATTAATTGACCTGGCGTCCATGCAGTCAGATGTACTATGACAATGGTATACCATAGGAAAGGGTGTAGCACACTGAATTCCTATTGTTAGTCTGTGTGTGTAGAGGAGGGAATATCGGGGTACACATATTAGTATTCAAGGGACCTCTTCAGACAGGTGGGTTATGACCAGGTGCATGGGTGTGTCAGGAGTTAGGAAATGGGCTGACATGTATATGGAATGTCATGTTCGCAATGCTGCTCATATGTGTGGCACTTGTGCTGTGTATGTGCTGTGTATGTTCTGATTCTAGGGAACTCTAGTCACAGACAGTCCTTGCAAAGATTGGATGCAATTGGACTTACTGCTGTCAAGGGCCTGGTCATACATTCCTGTTACTGATTCAAAAGCACATCAACTGCCTCATGTATGAGGTGTGTTTTTCCCTTATTGAGTGATGGTCTCTTTGGTGTGTGCCATGTCCTGCGATGCACCATATTGCCAACATGTATGTGTGAAATAGGTGTGGTCCTCTGCTATTGTCCTTCAAAGGTGAAATGTACAGGATGTATGTCATTTACAGTGTGTGTGTATGTGACCGTTGTATGGTACGCAGCACATTTGCTCTGGGATTTTCAGTGTCCTAATTGGTATATCAGCAATGCTCCATGAGGCAGCACTCTTATCCTGATAGTTAGAGATAAAGGTGAGCAAAAATGAATAGCCAAACCATGATATGGTGAGTGTTATAGGTGTTTATTTAAATTAGTTCATAAAGTGGTGATGGTGATTATATTTAAAATAAATTGTTCATGATATGTTGCCGCCTACACAAACCAGCGGCCGTGTTTTGTTGTTCCCCCTCATGTTGCAGGCCACCATCCTCCTCTTCCTCCTCTTCAGGCATGTGTGGCTCTTGTTCCAGGATGGGAATGTTCCTTCTTATGCAAATGTTGTGCAGAATGGCACATGTTAGAATGATCTTACAGACCATTTCCGGGGAATATAGGAGGCTACCACCAGTGATGTCGAGGCACCGGAATCTCGAATTGAGGATGCTGAAGGTCCTCTCGACTATGGTGCGTGTCCTCCTATGTGCGTCATTGTAGGCACGCTCTGCTGCAGTACTCGGGTTGCCAATAGGTGTCATTATCCATGGCTGGATGCCATACCCCTGATCAGCTGCAAGAGAAATTGAATGGGATCATGTTGATGTAGCTAGCCCTATTGAAATCACCTTGCATGACAGTAGTTGTCTTGTGTTGTCTGTGACTCTTTTATGGTATTGTGTCACATCCTAGGCTTGTAGGATGTACCATCTGCATTGTGTTGTTTCCTTGGCTGGACAAGTGTTTGGCCTCTGACCAGTTGTCAGCAGTATGTTTTGGGATTTGCAGTACAGTGTGCCCTCCCTAGCATTGTGACTTGTGATACAGGTGTCCCTGTGTCTTCACCGGGGGTGAGATGATAGTTCCATACACAGGTTAAAATTGACAGTGTTGTTAACACGTTCATATCAATGTACCCTGGACATCACATACCTTTAGACTTATGCAATGGATTAATATAAACATAATTGAGACGCTTACAATTTGCAAGGTGACATTTAGGCAACACAGTCCAAACGTTGTGATCATTGACGTCTTAACATTAGGCTGTACAGTAATTTCAGATGTGTGACAGGTTTAATGGTTACCTAAGAAACATGGCTAGCGATGTCACAACCTCAGTGTGATCCTGTCGACATGTTGCTGTTGTGGTGTATGTGTTGTGTGTCCTAGAGGGTTGCTGTGCAGTGTGTATATAAGCAGGTTTTTGTACTTACTAACAAGTAGTCCATTGCCATACCGTCCATCTTGGAAGTGTTGATTGATGGTGCTGTGACGGAAGATGAATGAGTCATGGACTCTCCCAGGATATTTTGCCACAATGTTGGTGATCAATCTTGGTGATCGACAATGGCCTGCACATTGATGGAATGTATGTGCTTCCTGTTGCGGTAGAGGTGTTCAGTTGCAGCAGGTGGCACAAGGCGTACATGTGTGCAGTCGATTGCACCAAGGACGTGTGGGAAGCCACTAATGAGGTAGAACCCCTGTTTTGTTTCCTGCTGCTTCTGCAGTGTGTTAGGGAAGCAGATGTGGCGGGGTGTGAGTCCAATGATGGCATCCAGTACTTTGGGTAAAAAGGCAGAGAATGATGGCTGTGATATTCCGGCAACCAGGGCACCAGTTGTTTGGAAAGAGCCACTTGCCAGCATGTGAAGTACGGCAAGCAGCTTGGTTTCTGTTGGGATGGTGCAGGGTGTCAGCAAGGTGGGTGCCAACTGTCGCTCAATGTTTCGCAGTAGTTGCTGAATGGCCTGCCAGTTCAACCTGTACCTATGGATGATGTCATGTTCCCTGAGGCCATGAAGGGTTGTTCTGGTGCGGAATATCCTCTCCTGCCTTCTGCCCTGCCTTTGGGGTCCGTGCTGGTGTTGTGGTAGCTGCTGTTGTTGCTGCTGGGCTCTGTGTCTGCGTGCACGCTGGACGAGAAGCACCTCCATGTCTCCCTTTTGCCATCTTTCTTGGCATGTTATCCCCATTTTTACCTGTATGTCAGTATGTTTTTTCTTGTCTCACTAGGATCCTGCTGGTCAGGACCTCAGTGCTCATTGTTTGTGGCCTAATGTGTGTGTTGTGAATAGTGATTAACAGTGTCACTGAGGCTCTGCTAATCAGAACCTCAGTGCGTGTGCTCTCTCTGCTTTTAAAATTGTCACTATAGGCTAGTGAATTCATTTACCAATTTCAATAGGCACACTGGACCCCCCTTATAAGTCCCTAGTATATGGTACCTAGGTACCCAGGGCATTGGGGTTCCAGGAGATCCTTATGGGCTGCAGCATTTTTATTTTTGCCACTCATGAGGAGCTCACACAAACCCTTTCACAGGAGTGCCACTGCAGCCTGCATTAAGTAGTGTACATATTATTTCACAGCCATTTTCACTGCACTTAAGTAACTTATAAGTCACCTATTTGTATAGCCTTCATTTACCTAAGGCTAGGTGCAATGTTATTAAGTGTGAGGGTACCCTTGCACTAGCAAAGGTGCCCCCTCACAGTCCAAGGCCAATTCCATGGACTTTGTGAGTGTGGGGACGCCATTACATGAGTGCACTACATATAGGTCAACACCTAAATGTAGCTTCACAATGATAACCCCGAATATGGCCACATAAGGTGTCTAAGATCATGGAATTGTCCATCCGTTCCAAATGTGGTATTGGGGATCCAATTCCAAGAATCCTGAGGGCCCCACCATGGACCCCCAGTACCAGCTCTCTGAGGCTTGCACTGCAGCCATAGCTATTGCCACCTCACAGACAGGGTCCTGCCCTCCTGGGGTCTGAGCAGATCAGTCACAGGAAGGCAGAACAAAGCATTTCCTTTCGGGGGAGGGTGTTACACCCTCTCCCTTTGGAAATAGGTGTTCCAGGCTGGGGAGGGGTAGCCTCCCCCAGCCTCTGGAAATGCTTTGAAGGGCACAGGTGGTGCCCTCCTTGAAAAAGCCAGTCTACAGAGGTTCAGGGACCCCTTTTCCCCTGCTCTGGTGCACAACTGGACAAAAGAAAGGGGATTGGCCACTCCCCTGTCCATCACCACCCCAGGTGTGGTGCCCAGAGCTCCTGCAGTGTGCCCCGGACTTCAGCCATCTTGTTTTCCAAGGTGTAGGGACACTCTGGAGGCGTCTGAGAGGCCAATGCCAGCAGGTGACGTCAGAGACCCCTCCTGATAGGTCCTCATTTGATAAGGTAGCCAATCCCCCTCTCAGGGTTATTTAGGGTCTTTCCTGTGGCGTTCTCTTCAGATTCTGCTTGCAAGATTCCATCAGGAATCCTCTGAAACTACTACTTCATACTCTGACCTCGGATCGACCGCAGACTGCTTCAGGAACCGCTGTAACAGCAAACAAGTATCCAGATGGGCTATGTTTCATCTGCAACTTCAGCTCCAGCCAGCAGCTGCAACAGTTTCCATGGTGTGCACATTGTGGGGACTCCCTGTCTTCACACTGCACCAGAAGGACCGAAGAACTCTCCAGTGGCGTGATGGAGTCACTTCCTGTACCAGGCTGGCCTGGCTTGTAGTGGGTACCAGAGGTACTTACACCTTGTGCCAGCTCCAGTTATCCCTTATTAGTGTAGAAACGGTGTTTCTAGCAGCTTAGGCTGATAGAAGGTAGCTATGGCAAAGCAGCTTAGGCTGAACTAGTAGACATGTAAAGCTCCTACTATTCCACTGGTGTCATATGCACAATATCATAAGAAAACACAATACACAGAAAGTACTAAAAATAAAGGTTGTTTATTTTTATGACAATATGCCAAAAGTATCTAAGTGAGTACCCTCAGTATGAGGATAAGTTATATACACAAGATATATGTACACAAACCAAAATTAGGTAAGTAATAGCAAGAAAAGTAATGCAAGCAGTGAAGAATTACAGTAGATTACAATAGGAGCACATAGGTATAGGGGCAACACAAACCATATACTCCAAAAGTGGAATGCGAACCACATATGGACCCCAAACCTATGTGAGCTTGTAGAGGGTCGCTGGGACTGTAAGAAAACAGTGAGGGTTAGAAAAATAGCCCACCCAAGACCCCGAAAGGTAGGTGTAAAGTGTACCTACTACCCCCAGAGAGCACAGAAGTCGTGATAGGCAGATTCTGCAGGAAGAACAAACACCAGCAATGCAACAACAGTGGATTTCTGGACCTGAGTACCTGTAAGACAAGGGGACCAAGTCCAATAGTCGCGACAGTGTCGAGCGTGGGCAGGAGCCCAGGAAATGCCAGCTGAGGGTGCAAGGAAGCTGCCAACTGTTCGAAGAAGCTTGGAGTTCTGCAAGAAAGAAGAGGACTAGGAACTTCTCCTTTGGGGGATGGATGTCCCACGTCGCGATGAAGCTTGCAGAGGTGTTCCCACGCACAAAGACCGCAAACAAGCCTTGCTAGCTGTAAGGGTTGCGGTTAGGGTTTTTGGATGCTGCTGTGGCCCAGGAGGGACCAGGATGTCGCCACTTGAATGAGGAGGCAGAAGAGGCACCCAGCAAGTCAGGGAGTCCTCACAGAAGCAGGCAGCACCCGCAGAATTACCTGAACAGGCACTTAGAAGAAAAGTGAACTGGATTCCACCCAAAGTCACAAAAGGGAGTCCCACGACGCCGGAGGACAACTCAGAAGGTTGTGCACTGCAGGTTAGAGTGTCGGGGACCCAGGCTTGGCTGTGCATGAAGGAAATCCTGGAAGAGTGTACAGGAGCCGGAACAGCTGCAAATCACGCAGCACTTAGCAATGCCGTCTAGCATGGGGAGGCAAGGACTTGCCTCCACCAAACTTGGACTGAAGAGTCACTGGACTGTGGGAGTCAGTTGGACAGAGTTGCTGAGTTCCAGGGACCACGCTCGTCGTGCTGAGAGGGGACACAGAGAACTGGTGATGCAATCCTTTGTTGCCTGTGGTTGCAGGGGAAAGATTCCGTCGACCCACGGGAGATTTCTTCAGAGCTCCTGATGCAGAAAGGAGGCAGGCTACCCCCAGAGCATGCACCACCTGGAAACAGTAGAGAAAGACGGCAGGATGAAACAATACAAGGTTTCTAGTAGTCGTCTTGCTGCTTTGTTGCGGTTTTGCAGGCGTCTTGAGCAGTCAGCGGTCGATCCCTTGGCAGAAGGTGAAGAGGGAGATGCAGGGGAACTCTGGTGAGCTCTTGCATTTGTTATCTGATGAGATCCTCAAAGCAGACACCCTAAATAACCAGAAAAGGAGGTTTGGCTACCAAGGAAGGAGGATTGGCTACCAAGAGAGGTAAGAGCCTATCAGAAGGAGCCTCTGACATCACCTGCTGGCACTCGCAACTCAGAGCAGTCCAGTGTGCCACAGACACCCCTGTTTCCATGATGGCAGAGGTCTGGGACACACTGGATGTCGCCACTTGAATGAGGAGACAGAGGGGGCGCCCAGCAAGTCAGGGAGCCCTCACAGAAGCAGGCAGCACCTGCAGAAGTACCTGAACATGCACTTAGAAGAAAAGTGAACCAGAATCCACCCAAAGTCACAAAAGGGAGTCCCACGACACTGGAGGACAACTCAGAAGGTTGTGCACTGCAGGTTAGAATGCCGGATACCCAGGCTTGGCTGTGTATGAAGGAAATCCCGGAAGAGTGCACAGGAGCTGGAGCAGCAGCAAATCACGCGGTACCCAGCAATGCAGCCTAGCGTGGGGAGGCAAGGACTTACCTCCACTATACTTGGAGCATCACACTGGTACCCACTACAAGCCAGGCCAGCCTCCTACATTGGTTGTGCAGCGGGGGGATAAGTACTTGTAACTACTTACCACTTTGTCATTGTGTACTTTTCCTAAGAGAATAATATACAAAACAAGTTCAGTGTATGTACACCTAACCAAAATGTTTTGCTTTTCTCCTCTTACACTTTCTACTAAGTGCTGAAAAGTACTCTAAAACTTTTAAAACTTTCCAAAAAGATTAGAAAAAGTTTTTTTCTCTGTTCTTTAAAAAGTTCTGAAACTTTTTCTTTCTTCTCACTCTCTCTAAACCTTCTTCTATCATGTCTGATGTAGAGTCTGCTCTTAAAATGGTCATTACTACCTATGACAATTTGAATTACAAGAGCCGAAGGAGTCTCTGCTTAGATAGAGGTTTAGTGATAGGAAAGAGCCCCACAAAAGAGTTTCTATATAACATGCTTATTGTGAATGATGAGTCCCAAGCAGGCACTTCAAATGAGAAGTTAATAGATGGCTCCCATTCTGACTCAGGGGATCACCATGAGGGAGGTGGGGAGGGTTCTGTTCCAAATCTTCCCCTTAGGAGACCACCTAGTAATGCTGGTAGTAATAGAAGCTCCCATCATGGCAGGGGTGTCTTTATTTCTGGAGGCCAGGTTATTAGAGCCCAGTCAGTTAGGGACAGATCTCCCTCTGTTGTTTCCAATTTATCTTTAGTGTCCAAGCATTCCCAACCCACCCACCCTGAAGACAACATGTTAGAAAGGGAACTCAAAAAGTTGAGAGTGGAAGAGACCAGACTGAAGCTTAAACAGCAACAGCTGGCTCTAGACAGGGAATCCCTAGACCAGGAGAAGGAGAGACAGAGATTGGGGTTTGGACCCCATGGTGGCAGCAATAGCAGTATTCCTGATAGTAATCCTGTTAGAGAGCATGATTCCAGGAATCTGCACAATATAGTTCCCTCTTACAAGGAGGGGGATGACATCAACAAGTGGTTTGCTGCACTTGAGAGGGCCTGTATGGTACAGGGGGTCCCTCAAAGGCAGTGGGCATCTATATTGTGGCTATCTTTCAATGGAAAGGGTAGGGATAGGCTCCTTACTGTTAGAGAAAGTGATGCTAACAATTTTGCAGTTTTGAAGGATGCACTCTTGGATGGATTTGGCTTAACCACTGAACAATACAGGATTAAGTTCAGAGACACCAGAAAAGAGGCCTCGCAAGACTGGATAGACTTGGTTGACTGTTCAGTGAAGGCCTTGGAGGGGTGGTTACATGGCAGTAAAGTTTCTGACTATCAAAGCCTGTATAATCTTATTCTGAGAGAGCATATTCTGAATAACTGTGTGTCTGACTTGTTACACCAATATCTAGTGGACTCAGATCTGACCTCTCCCCACAAATTGGGAAAGAAGGCAGACAAATGGTTCAAAACAAGAGTGAACAGAAAAGTTCATACAGGGGGTGACAAGGATGGCAAGAAGAAGGATGGTAAGTCTTCTGACAAGGGTGGGGACAAAAGTAAAACCGAGTCTTCATCAGGCCCACAAAAATCCTCTGGTGGGGGTGGTGGGTCCAAATCCTATTCAAATCAAGTTAAAAAGCCTTGGTGTTATTTGTGTAAAGTCAAAGGCCATTGGACAACTGATGCCAGTTGTCCAAAGAAAAACACCAAACCTCCCACTACCACAACCCCTACTGCAAATTCTAGTGCCCCTAGTAATAGCAGGGGTGGTGGGAGCAAACCTACTAAAAGCCAATCCAAGGGAGTAGCTGGGCTCACTTTTCGTAATTTAGTTGGGGTTGGTCTTTTTAGGGAGACCACAGAGGCTGTGTTAGTCTCTGAAGGCGCATTGATTTGGCCACCTTGGTTGCTTATCCCCTTAATATGGATAAGTACAAGCAACTTCCCCTAATAAATGGTGTTGAGGTTCAGGCCTACAGGGACACAGGTGCCAGTGTTACCATGGTGATAGAGAAACTGGTACACCCTGAACAACACCTTCTTGGTCACCAGTACCAAGTGACAGACGCTCATAACAACACTCTTAGCCACCCCATGGCTGTTGTGAATCTCAACTGGGGGGGGGGGAGGTTACTGGTCCACAGAAAGTTGTGGTTGCCTCAGATTTACCTGTACACTGTCTACTAGGGAACGATTTAGAGACATCAGCTTAGGCAGAAGTGGAGTTGGAGGCTCATGCAGCAAAGATGGGCATTACTGGGCATATTTTTGCTTTGAAAAGGGCTCAGGCCAAAAAGCAAAAAGGATAGGGTAACTTGGATCCTGGAACAATGGACCAAGTGCTCCCTAAAGCTAGGGGTAGCAAGGGTAAAACCTTACCCACTATCCCTCCCTCGACAGACGATTCTCCTTCTGAAGAAGAAGAATTTCCTCCCTGTGCAGAACCTTCACCAGATGAGCTGGCAGCAGACACTGCTGAGCTTTTGGGTGGGGGGGGGGGCTGCCAGGGAAGAGCTGAGTGTGGCACAGCAATCCTGTCCCACATTAGAGGGTCTCAGACAGCAAGCTGTCAAGCAGCAAAATGGGGATGTCAGTGACTCACATAGAGTTTACTGGGAGGACAACCTCTTGCACAAAGAGACAAGGAACCCAAAACCTGGAGCAGCCAGGAGATTGGTCATTCCCCTGCAGTACAGAGAGTTCCTCCTATCTCTGGCACATGACATTCCTTTGGCTGGGCATTTGGGCCATATCAAAACATGGGAAAGGCTTGTCCCCCTGTTTCACTGGCCTAGGATGTCAGAGGACACTAAAGATTTTTGCAAGTCTTGTGTGACCTGCCAAGCCAGTGGCAAGACTGGTGGCACACCAAATGCTCCCCTTATTCCACTACCTGTGGTTGGGGTCCCCTTTGAAAGGGTAGGGGTTGACATAGTTGGCCCCATGACCCTCCTACTGCTTCAGGCAATAGGTTTATCTTGGTGGTTGTGGACCATGCCACAAGATATCCTGAAGCAATTTTTCTAAGGACCACTACAGCTCCTGCAGTGGCAAAAGACCTCCTGGGAATCTTTTTCACCGTGGGTTTCCCAAAAGAGGTTGTATCAGACAGGGGTAGCAACTTTATGTCTACTTACTTGAAGCTTTGTGGAAGGAATGTGGTGTAACCTACAAATTCACCACTCCGGATCGTCCACAGACTAATGGACTGGTAGAGAGGTTTAATAAAACTCTCAAAGGTATGATAATGGGACTCCCTGAAAAACTCAGGAGAAGATAGGATGTCCTGTTACCTTGCTTCCTTTTTGCTTACAGGGAGGTACCCCAGAAAGGAGTGGGCTTCAGCCCCTTTGAAATCCTCTTTGGACACCCTGTAAGAGGTCCACTAACACTTGTGAAGGAGGGTTGGGAACAACCTTTAAAAGCTCCCAAACACAACATAGTGGACTATGTACTTGGCCTAAGATCCAGATTGGCTGAGTACATGAAAAAGCCAGCAAAACCCTTCAGGCCAGCCAAGAGCTCCAGAAGCAATGGCATGGCCAGCAGGCTGTTCTGATCCAGTACCAACCAGGAAAGAAGGTGTGGGTATTGGAGCCTGTGGCCCCAAGAGCACTCCAGGACAAATGGAGTGGACCCCATCTAATTGTTGAAAAAAAGGGTGAGGTTCCCTATCTGGTAAACCTGGGAATTGCCAGGAGTCCCCTTAGGGTGATTCATGTCAACCGCCTAAAACCCTATTATGACAGGGTTGATCTCACCCTGCTCATGGTAACAGATGAAGGACAGGAAGAAGAGAGTGACCATCTCCCTGATCTCTTCTCCTCCACTGAACAGGATGCTTTAGTGGAGGGAGTAGTTTTAGCAGATTGTCTGACTGCAGAACAGAAAGACAACTGCATAAATCTCTTTGGACAGTTTTCTGAACTCTTTTCAACTGTGCCTGGCACCACATCTTGGTGTGAACACACAATTGATACTGGAGACAGCATGCCTGTCAAAAGTAAAATCTATAGGCAGCCTGACCATGTCAGGGACAGCATAAAACAAGAGGTTCAGAAAACGCTTGATCTAGGAGTGGTTGAACCTTCTGAAAGCCCATGGGCGAGTCCTGTGGTGCTTGTACCAAAGCCTCAATCAAAAGATGTAAAAAGGGAGATGAGGTTTTGTGTTGATTTCAGAAGTCTCAATCAGGTAACAAAAACTGATGCTCACCCTATACCCAGGGCAGATGAGCTCATTGATACACTGGCATCTGCCAAGTATCTAAGCACTTTTGATTTGACTGAAAGGTATTGGCAGATCAAATTGGCTGAGGATGCTAAACCTAAAACTGCATTTTCAACTATAGGAGGGCACTACCAATTTACAGTGATGCCCTTTGGTTTGAAGAATGCACCTGCCACTTTTCAGAGTTTGGCGAACACAGTTCTGCAAGGGTCAGACGCTTTTAGTGCAGCATATCTTGATGATATAGCTGTCTTTAGCTCCACCTGGGATGGGCACCTGGTCCACCTTTGGAAGGTTTTGGAGGCCCTGCAAAATGCAGGCCTCACTATCAAGGCCTCAAAGTGCCAGATAGGGCAGGGAAAGGTGGTTTATCTGGGACACCTGGTAGGTGGAGAACAGATTGCACGACTTCAGGGGAAAATCCAAACAATCATGGATTGGGTTCCCCCTACAACTCAGACCCAGGTGAGATCCTTCCTAGGCCTCACTGGGAATTACAGGAGATTCAATATAAACTATGGCTCCATAGCAGCCCCACTTAATGATCTCACCAGTAAAAAGATGCCTAAAAAGGTATTGTGGACAGCTAGCTGTCAGTAAGCTTTTGAGGAGCTCAAACAGGCCATGTGCACTGCACCTGTCCTAAAAAGCCCTTGTTACTCCAATAAATTAATTGTTCAAACTGATGCATCTGAATTAGGGGTAGGGGCAGTCTTATCACAACTGAATTCTGAGGGCCAGGATCAACCAGTTGCTTTTATCAGCAGAAGGTTGACCCCTAGAGAAAAGCGTTGGTCTGTCATAGAGAGGGAGGCCTTTGCTGTGGTATGGGCACTGAAAAAGTTGAGGCCATACCTGTTTGGCACTCACTTTATTGTTCAGACAGACCACAAACCTCTACTTTGGCTAAAACAAATGAAAGGTGAAAATCCTAAATTGTTGAGGTGGTCCATATCTCTACAGGGAATGGACTATACATTGGAACATAGACCTGGGAGTACCCACTCCAATGCAGATGGACTCTCCAGATATTTCCACTTAGACAATGAAGACTCATCAGGTCATGGCTAGTCTTATTGTCCTTCGTTGGGGGGGGGGTTGTGTAGGAAAGTACCATCTTGCCTGGCATGTTACCCCCATATTTCACTGTATATATGTTGTTTTAGTCTATGTGTCACTGAGACCCTGCCAGGTAGGGCCCCAGTGCTCATAAGTATGTGCCCTGTATGTGTTCCCTGTGTGATGCCTAACTGTCTCACTGGGGCTCTGCTAACCAGAACCTCAGTGGTTATGCTCTCTCTGCTTTCCAAATTTGTCACTAACAGGCTAGTGACTAAATTTACCAATTCACATTGGCATACTTGTGCACCCATATCATTCCCTAGTATATGGTACTGAGGTGCCCAGGGTATTGGGGTTCCAGGAGATCCCTATGGGCTGCAGCATTTATTTTGCCACCCATAGGGAGATCTGACAATTCTTACACAGGCCTGCCAGTGCAGCCTGAGTGAAATAACGTCCACGTTATTTCACAGCCATTTACCACTGCACTTAAGTAACTTACAAGTCACCTATATGTCTAACCTTCACCTGGTGAAGGTTGGGTGCAAAGTTACTTAGTGTGAGGGCACCCTGGCACTAGCTAAGGTGCCCCCACATCGTTCAGGGCAAATTCCCCAGACTTTGTGAGTGCGGGGACACCATTACACTTGTGCACTGTACATAGGTCACTACCTATATACAGCGTCACAATGGTAACTCCGAACATGGCCATGTAACATGTCTAAGATCATGGAATTGTCACCCCAATGCCATTCTGTCATTGGGGGGACAATTCCATGATCCCCCAGGTCTCAAAATGCCTTTCCGGGGCCTCCACTGCAGCTGCTGCTGCTGCCAACCCCTCAGACAGGTTTCTCCCCTCCTGGGGTCCAGGCAGCCCTGTCCCAGGAAAGCAGAACAAAGGACTTCCTCTGAGAGAGGGTGTAACACTCTCTCCCTTTGGAAATAGGTGTGAAGGCTGGTGAGGAGTAGCCTCCCCCAGCCTCTGGAAATGCTTTGATGGGTACAGATGGTGCCCATCTCTGCATAAGCCAGTCTACACAGGTTCAGGGATCCCCCAGCCCTGCTCTGGCGTGAAACTGGACAAAGGAAAGGGGAGTGACAACTCCCCTGACCTGCACCTCCCTGGGGAGGTGCCCAGAGCTCCTCCAGTGTGTCCCAGACCTCTGCCATCATGGAAACAGGGGTGTCTGTGGCACACTGGACTGCTCTGAGTTGCGAGTGCCAGCAGGTGATGTCAGAGGCTCCTTCTGATAGGCTCTTACCTCTCTTGGTAGCCAATCCTCCTTCCTTGGTAGCCAAACCTCCTTTTCTGGTTATTTAGGGTGTCTGCTTTGAGGATCTCATCAGATAACAAATGCAAGAGCTCACCAGAGTTCCTCTGCATCTCCCTCTTCACCTTCTGCCAAGGGATCGACCGCTGACTGCTCAGGACGCCTGCAAAACCGCAACAAAGCAGCAAGACGACTACTAGAAACCTTGTATTGTTTCATCCTGCCGTCTTTCTCGACTGTTTCCAGGTGGTGCATGCTCTGGGGGTAGCCTGCCTCCTTTCTGCATCAGGAGCTCTGAAGAAATCTCCCGTGGGTCGACGGAATCTTTCCCCTGCAACCACAGGCAACAAAGGATTGCATCACCAGTTCTCTGTGTCCCCTCTCAGCACGACGAGCGTGGTCCCTGGAACTCAGCAACTCTGTCCAACTGACTCCCACAGTCCAGTGACTCTTCAGTCCAAGTTTGGTGGAGGCAAGTCCTTGCCTCCCCATGCTAGACGGCATTGCTAGGTGCTGCGTGATTTGCAGCTGTTCCGGCTCCTGTACACTCTTCCAGGATTTCCTTCATGCACAGCCAAGCCTGGGTCCCCGACACTCTAACCTGCAGTTCACAACCTTCTGAGTTGTCCTCCGGCGTCGTGGGACTCCCTTTTGTGACTTTGGGTGGAATCCAGTTCACTTTTCTTCTAAGTGCCTGTTCAGGTAATTCTGCGGGTGCTGCCTGCTTCTGTGAGGACTCCCTGACTTGCTGGGTGCCTCTTCTGCCTCCTCATTCAAGTGGCGACATCCTGGTCCCTCCTGGGCCACAGCAGCATCCAAAAACCCTAACCGCAACCCTTACAGCTAGCAAGGCTTGTTTGCGGTCTTTCTGCATGGGAACACCTCTGCAAGCTTCTTCACTATGTTGGACATCCATCCTCTAAAGGGGAAGTTCCTAGTCCTCTTCGTTCTTGCAGAACACCAAGCTTCTTCCAACAGGTGGCAGCTTCCTTGCACCCTCATCTGGCATTTCCTGGGCTCCTGCCCACTCTCGACACTGTCGCGACTATTGGACTTGGTCCCCCTTGTCTTGCAGGTACTCAGGTTCAGAAATCCACTGTTGTTGCATTGCTGGTGTTTGTTCTTCCTGCAGAATCCCCCTATCACGACTTCTGTGCTCTCTGGGGGTAGTAGGTGCACTTTACACCTACCTTTCAGGGTCTTAGGTTGGGATATTTTTCTAACCCTCACTGTTTTCTTACAGTCCCAGCGACCCTCTACAAGCTCACATAGGTTTGGGGTCCATTTGTGGCTCGCATTCCACTTTTGGAGTATATGGTTTGTGTTGCCCCTATACCTATGTGCTCCTATTGCAATCTACTGTAACTTTACATTGCTTGCATTACTTCCTTTTGCTATTACCTGCATAATTTTGGTTTGTGTACATGAAAGAAAGAGAAACATTTATTTGGCATGAAAAAATTCATCCATTACAGCAAATAATCACCAATACATTATTAATATACCAATAAAACCACATATAGTAAAAACAGCCATCATAAATATGAACATATAAAAACCTCATTCATAAAAACAATAAAATAGAAGAAATCATTCTAAAAACTCTACATTATTAGGCCAAGTAATAGCTCCCTTCAAGAATGATACCAGGCCCTTCCATACCAATACATCTGAGGCCATTTGCAACCACATAAAAGTAGGGCGATATTGCACGAAACCCTTGGGCCTTAGGAGAGGTAATAAAAAACGAGTTCTAAACGGTGCATAGAAAACGCAAAACAATGTAAAATGGAGCAGGGTCTGATGGGACACCCCATCACAGGGACAGAGTCTAATACATTTGTCCCATACTGACCTAGCGGGAAACACAAATTACTTCTAATGCTCCCCAAACGGAATCGAGTTATGAGAGACCTTTCCCTCACATCCTTTATTTCTAAGAGATAGCGTTCAGGGCCCACCCACATCTTTAGCATGATCAAATCCCTGATCGATTTTTTCCCTAAAGCCTCCCCCTCCCTCTTGGTCTCCTGTATTCTCAGAAAATTATCCTTAACCCATTTCTTATCATAGCTAGTCAGACCCTCGGGATAATCAAACAATTCAGGCCGCCCCAGGTCATGAGCCATCTTCCTTATGTGCATCAGCCAGGGAATATTCTTTGCATTGTTGCAAGCCAAACAATCCCTTAGGCTATCCCTATTAAGAGTGGCATGTTCGTTACTCCAGATTGAGATCCATAACAGAAGGGGAGCCAACTGGATAGTGTCCCGCACAAACTCAAGCTCCAGTTCCAGGTGAAGGCAAAAACCAGGGATGTTTTGTCCAACTCCCAGAAGCCTTCTGCAGAAACGATTTTCTTCCACCGTAAAGGCTCGGGTATCCCTATACCCTCAAAGTGCCACATCATACAGCAGGACAGGAAGGCATTTAGGCCAATAAATTTCAAGCAGGGGCTTGATAGGTTTACTACCTACCCTTACAGCAAAGTCAAAAGTCGCACCAACTGTTGCATGAAAAAGCACAACCCTTCTGGCAATACAGGGTTTCCAGGATCCTTTCTCATCAAAAATGACCCCTAAGTATGGGAACTCATGGACTCTGCTAATAACTTGATCCTCCACCATTAGCTCCCCCACCCTGCTCAGGGGTCTTCCGCAAACCATAAAATGTGATTTCTTAAAATTGACCTCTAAACCCAAAGCTGACATAAAGGTAGCAAAAGCTCTAACTATTTCCCGGAGACCATTCATCGTGCGGGCCATGAGGAACGCGTCATCCGCGTAGGTCAGCCCAGGGATATCAATACCCTTCACCTTTGGGACATCCCTACAGTGTTCCATCAAAAAATCAGACAGAACCTTTGTATATAGAAGGAACAAAGTAGGAGCCAGGACACACCCCTGGCGCAAACCTCTTGAAAGCTTAAAAGCCTCTGACCATTCCCCATTAGGCCCCACCCTCACATTTGCAACTGTCCCAGAATGGAGATATCGGAGCAGCTCTACAATATTAGGATCCAACCCTAAATGATTTAGCCTCTCCCATAAAATAGACCGGTTCACTTTATCAAAGGCACAGCTAAGGTCCATAAAAGCAAGATAAAGGGTACCTTTCCTGGCCTGCGTGTATTTACCGAACATCATCAGTAAATTGAGACATTGTTCTCGCGTACCGAGGCCTTCCCTAAAACCATACTGTTCCCGGCTTAAAATATCATTTCCTATCATCCAGGCCTCCAGACGCCTTAGAATAATCCCAGAATCTTTGCAGAAGAGTCCCGGAGAGATATAGGGCGATAAGACTTAGGGTCATTACGATCGCCCTTTTTAAACACTGGGACAATACATGCCAGTCTCCATGAGGCAGGAATGCCCACAGTAACTGCTGCATTGAGAACATTTAGCAGAATAGGTGCCCATAGCTGGGGGTTAGCTTTATACAAGTCCATAGGGATCGAATCCGGGCCCGGAGCTTTATTACTCGCGCTACTCTGTAATGCATCAATAACCTCCTGGAGCGAAAACCTGATTGCTAGGTTAGGAGCCACATCATACACGTTCTCCCGGATATTTCTTAAGGGAATACCCTCAAAAATATTACAAAAATCAATTACCCAGGCCTCCGGGGCGATGTTACAGCCAAGGCCCTCAGATGTTTCTGTTTCAAAGGAACCTCTATTTACCACCTTCCAAAACAGGGCGGGGTCCTTCAGAGCTATAGCACGCTCTAACTCTTCCCAGGCTTTATCTTTATGTTTTAGCTTAGTATCCCTCAGGGCCCTTTTGTACCTCATTCTAGCTTCTTTTACGAGGACCCAATCTCTAGGGTGATTCTTGGTAGCCATCTTTAGGTTTGCCCTTGCATCATAGCAGGCCTTGTCATACCAGCCACATTTACGTTTACTGGGGTGGCTGCCTACTGAAAAAAGGCAGTATTTAACTGCTGCATTTACTACTGTTATGGCATTCATAACAGTCTTAGGATTTGAACCTCTATCAGGAGTATTTCCTTAAATAGATGTAAATTATCCCCCACCACCCTTCCTACAACTTTTTGGGAGTGTACTTGCTTCCACCCAAGCCGCCCACCCTGGTCCTTTGTCACCACTGCTACAGGCCTACCTCATCCTAGTTTACGTAGAGCCCCAGGGAGTTTAAAGGACACTATAAGGGGATTATGATCACTAAAACACTCCCCTAACACTTTACCCCCAATCACCAAATCTCTCATAGGGAGAGACACAAAAATATAATCAATGGTGGATCCAGACCCTCTTCCCACATAGGTTGGGAGTTGGTGGGTGCCAACTCTTCTATATCATAAAAATTCAAAAGGCCCATCTTCCTGAGTTCCTTTATTAGATCCCTGCCTCTAGAGTCCTGCAGACCATGCGCTAAGTAATCCTCGCAGTCACAGATAAAGGGATTAACCACAGTGCTGAGCCTGCCCAGCTTGGCATTAAAATCTCCAGAGATGATAGCATGAAATTCCAGCCCCACCTTCTCCATTCTGTATTTCAGAACCTGAAGAACGGAGAACAGGGCCCCAATTTGGCACCCCCCATCCCACACAGCGTTATAGAAGTTAACCAATAAAATATTACAATTATTGGAGAAGATTACCCATACCAACAATATACCTCGGTGGTTACAGTTAATTTGAAAAGCACCCACTATCTTGGAGAGGCGAATTAGGGTAACCAGGCCACCTTTTGAGCGGCCACCAAGAGACTGCACAGCTGGGATTGCATATCTATCATACCCATCCCAAACAGACAGCCCCTCTGACCAGGTTTCCTGAAGCATGATAACATCATAGTTAGCCACACACCCAACCCATGCTTGATCAGATAACTTAGCCTCATAGCCCGCAATATTCCATGAGATAAGATTACACTGTGGAGGAACCTCTACCTGTACAGCCATCGTATTGGCGCATTGTCAGTCCACCCCTTCCAAGGAGAGATTGCTGTTGGTAGCAGTTCTTCTCCTAGTCGCCTGCAGGCTATTCTGACCCAGGGGGGGATTCCTACCATAACCAAGAGACACCCCAGTACTCAATTGCATGTGATCATAAAAAAAAACCAGAGGGACCATACCCATTGAACCTGCTCTAAGGACAGCAGAACGATGGGTAGAAAGGAGCCTTTGAGTCAGGGCAGGATATCTAACATTTATAATGATACAGTCTTCATTCCCCACCTTATTTTTGGGGCCGACCCAGCCAATTTATCTGGCAAACAGAATATCCTTAAAATCCTTACATGAAAAATCACAGTTGTTGCTCAGCCAATGGCCAACCTTATTTATGAGTTGGTTCGTAGACTCAGTTGCCCCAGGAGCAAGAACAGGCACATTTGTCAGCGCTACCACATAGGGGGCACATGCTGGGGGAAGATCCAAACAGGCCAGGGAAGGCCTGGCTGTCGGCAAGTTCAAATTATCGTTTTCCAATCCACTGTTGGCCAATCCCCCCGGCTGCCACAGAATCCGGATCAGACTGCCTACTGCAACTAGACATATTGACAGTCCTATCCGCCCTCAATAGAGAGGTCGGTGCGGCCGGAGCAGTCTCAACACAGGCACCCTGACCCCCAGAGTTTACAGGATTCACCAATAAGTAAGATGTTTTTCCCACGGGCCCCAGCGGCCCCGCAACTTCCTCTGGTAGGGACAACTCATCACTGGAATGGGGACGCCTAGTCGAGGCCACACATCCACCTACCCCATGCTTCCCTTGATTTCCTTCCACACAAAACTGCTAGACTGTTTTTTCTATGGCTGATAATTTCGCCAAAACGGGGGACAAAATCTCCTGGATCATTTCCCAAAATTTGGACAATAAATTAGTTGCAACACACCCCAGGTGCTGACAAGGTGCAGGGTCACTGCTCACACCCTTAAGGAGCTCCAAGAGAGATGTTTTTGACTTGGGTATCAATTTCTTTAGGGCCTTTTTTTTCCTCGGGGAGGGCTACATTTATCCATGGGGCAGGCCGGGGGAGAAGATAATAAAAGTCTTTTACTTCTTCTAGAGGGGCGTTGGCCACCAGAACCCTCTATTGACTCTGTTGGCTCAACCTGGACAGGCTCAACAGCAGCCATAACAGCACCTTGGACCCCCCCCCAGTTAAGCCACCTCCACATCCACGGCCTCACGAGGACCACTATCTGTTGGGGCCTGGCGCCAATCCTCCAGTTCCATGGATAGCCTCCTCTCTGCCAAATCAATTTCCTTTGTAACAACCCCGACAGCTCTTGCGAGGAAGGAATCCAATGTGGTGGTGCCACTACCCTGTCTACTACCGCCACCACCAACCCCCAATGGACCAGTTAATGGACATCTTTTCCTGCCCATTACTACAAAAATAGAAAAATAAATAAAAACAATGCAACAACAAAACAACAAACAAAACAAACTAATTAAACTATTAAAAACCCACTAAAAACAAAAAAAGACTCCAATTTATACTCCAAGTATTAGTAGATATGAATAGTCACCCTCCACTGAGAACGAAAGAGGGGTGGCCCAGCCCAGCCTCTTACGGGCGATGACGGGCGCAGGATGGGCGGGAGCGCGAAGTTAGTTAAAGGGCTCCTGCCCCAGCAACAGGTGACGCCTGCCTCCTCTCCAGCCAATGCGCTTCCCGCGACAGCGGGAGCGCGAAGTTAGTTAAAGGGCTCCTGCCCCAGCAACAGGTGACGCCTGCCTCCTCTCCGGCCAATGCGCTTCCCGCGACAGCGGGAGCGCGAAGTTAGTTAAAGGGCTCCTGCCCCAGCAACAGGTGACGCCTGCCTCCTCTCCGGTCAATGCGCTTCCCGCGACAGCAGGAGCGCGAAGTTAGTTAAAGGGCTCCTGCCCCAGCAACAGGTGGTGCCTGCCTCCTCTCCGCCCAATGCGTACATATATCTTGAGTATATTTCTTATCCTCATACTGAGGGTACTCACTGAGATACTTTTGGCATATTTTCATAAAAATAAAGTACCTTTATTTTTAGTACTTCTGTGTATTGTGTTTTCTTATGATATTGTGCATGACACCAGTGGTATTGTAGGAGCTTTACATGTCTCCTAGTTCAGCCTAAGCTGCTTTGCCATAGCTACCTTCTATCAGCCTAAGCTGCTAGAAACACCTCTTCTACACTAATAAGGGATAACTGGACCTGGCACAAGGTGTAAGTACTTCTGGTACCAACTGCAAGCCAGGCCAGCCTCCTACACCCTCCCCAGCCTGTAACACCTATTTCCAAAGGGAGAGGGTGTAACACTCAGAAATGCTTTGTTCTGCCTTCCTGGGACTGGGCTGCCCAGACCCCGGGGGGGGGGGGGTAGAACCCTATCTGTGAGGTGGCAGCAGCTGTAGCTGCAGCACAAGTCTCAGAGAGCTGCTTTGACAGTACTGGGGGTCGATGGTGGAGCCCCCAGGATGCATGGAATTGGCTCCCCTGTACCAAATTTGGAATGGGGGGACAATTCCATTGTCTTAGATATGTTACATGGCCATATTTGGAGTTACCATTGTGAAGCTACATATAGGTATTGACCTATACAAGTGCACACGTGTAATGGTGTTGCCGCACTCACAAAGTCCGGGGAAATGGCCCTGAACTATGGGGGGCACCTTTGCTAGTGCAAGAGTGCCCTCATACTTAGTAACTTTGCACGTAACCTTCAGCAAGTGAAAGTTAGACATATAGGTGACTTATAAGTTGCTTAAGTGCAGTGAAAATGGCTGTGAAATAGTGTGTGCACTATTTCGAGCAGGCTGCAATGGCAGTCTTGTGTAAGGGTTTGTCTGAGCTCCCTATTGGTGGGAAAAGAATTGCTGCAGCCCATGTGGATCTCCTGGAACCCCAATGCCCCGGTTACCTAGGTACCATATACTAGGGACTTATAAGAGGGGTCCAGTGTGCCAATTGATTTGGTAATTTAAGTCACTGGCCTACAGTGACAAATTTAAAATCAGAGAGAGCAGAAGCACTGCTGTTCTGATTAACAGAGCCTCAGTGACAGTTAGGCACTACACAGGCATACACAATTGGCCACAAACCATGAACACTGGGGTTCTGGCTCGCAGGATCCCAGTGAGACAGGCAACACATACTGACATATAGGTTTTAATCTATGACCACTGGGGTCCTGGCTAGCAGGATCCCAGTGACACAGTAAAAATACACTGACACACACTCACAAACAGGCCAAAAGTGGGGGTAACATTGCTAGAAAGAGGCTACTTTCTCGCACAACCCTCTCCCCCTAAACGAAGGACAATAAGGCTAACCTTGGCCAATTGAAACTTTATTGTCTAAGTGGTGATAAGTGGAGAGTAGATCTGCAATAGAGTGGTTACTCCTGTTATCATCAACTATGTGGTTACTTCCCTGTGAGGATGTTAACCACCCTATTTGGAGATTTTTACCTAACCAACAGTGTGTGTGTAACTTCTCAGAGTTCCTCTTGGTATGTTTAAAGATGGGCAGTGGGATTGGTTTACTGGGCCTATGTCAAATGCAGGAAATGCTAGACAGGGATGCTGTCTCAATAAAGCCATAGCTGGGCAATATATGGCTGTGAGAGAGAACAGGTTTGCTGTTTCTCTTGAGTTGGAGAAGGACAGGGCTGCTGTTCTATAAGGTCCACACCAGGACAGGGCTGCTGTCCTAAGTGTTTAGAGGCAGTGCAGGGCTGCTGCACTAAAGTTTCTCTGGGACGGTTGGAAGGATGCTCCACATTTACTAAAATGGTCCAGTTTTACAAATTTGGTTTAGTAGTTCCACAGAGAGGTACTTTTTCCTCTGGGAGTCCAGGTGTGGTAGCTAAGGGCTTTTTTGGTACAGATTCCCCCCCAGGATAGGTTTCGCCCACCACAAGAATGGTATCCTTAGTGGCAGGGTGGGTAAGGGTGGGGATACTTTGATACCCTTCTTACCTGTTGGTGGAGAGGGATCCTGAGATTGCAGGCCTTTTTCTCTCCTTTGCTTTTTCATTTCAACAGAAATGAGAGGAAGCAATTCCTCAGGGATACCCAGCATGGATGCATGGGTACTAAACTCTACATCAGCCCAACCTGAGGCCTCTAGGTCATTCTCTAAGAGACAATCTACAGGTAAGCTAGGTGATACCATCACCTGCTTAGGGCCAGTAACTCCACCCCAAATAAGTTGAACTACAGCTAACGGGAGAGACTGAGTGGAGTTATTGACATCAGTAACTTGGTACTTCTGTCCAAGGAGGTGTTGTGCAGGTGACATCAGGTTTTTAGTCACCAAAGTGATACTGGCACCTGTGTCCCTGTAGGTCTGGACCTAAACACCATTTATTAAGATTGATTGCCTGTACTTATCCATGTTAAGGGTACAAGCAGCCAAAGTGACAAGGCCAAGGCCACCAGGTGTGACAGAAACTGTCTTGGGACTGTCTACCCCAGTTTCTATTATGGTTCCAAAAGTGAACCCAACTATACCTTTAGTTTGACTATTTCCAGTAGCCCACTGCTATTACCACTATTGCTAGGGGCACTAGAGTCTGATGTCTTAGTGGTGGTAGGCTTAGGGGCAATACCTTGGCAGGGCCCATTCCCTGGCAATGGCCTTTATTTCTACATACATAGCACCAAGGCTTTTTCTTCTGATTGTGTGAAGAGTTTGAAGAAGATGACTGTTCTCCTTTCCTACATATCTCCTATCGGAGCTTACAGAACCTCTCTGGAATGCACTTCTGAGTTCAAAGAAGACCTTTATTGTTGTTAATTCTCCCCCACCCACAAGTTCTTGAGAGACTAAATTAGTAGATTTCAAGCACACGTTTCAAAGTAGTCGCAGCAATGAAAGCAAAGTATATCACAGTACTTCTCAGTTGCAATGTACACAGCAAATATATATCATAACTGCAAAGCAAAGCATAAAAGTCAAATTCACCACCGTATGGGCAAGGCGGTAGGGCCTAACTCAGCTTCATCTTTCTGGGGTCTGCAAGTTGATGACTCCGGTCAACTGCGAGAAAGAGATTATCTACCTAAACGGGAGACTGGCAACTGATGTCTAGCTCCAGCCTGAAGTCAAGCAGATTTGAATCTAACTCACTGTAGCCCACAGTCATCCTTAAAAGCAAACTCAGTGTGAGATCTGAACAACCTTGGAGAGTGGCCAGTTCTCCTGAGCAATTCCACTCTAAGACTGGATTGCGAGGTAAACACAAAATCTACGTGCTCTTATCAGCTAAGGTCTAGTTTGAAGAAAACAGCTTGGTTCATCTTGTGGAAAAATACAGCTTGGAAAAACACAGACATCTGTAATGTCTCAACTGCAATGTCTAACCCCACGTTAAAGGCAATAGGCAGCTAACCTAAATATCAAATGTAATGTCTCATGTGATGTCAAAGCCAATAGGCAGCTAAACTAAATATCAAATGTAATGTCTAATGTTATGTCAAAGCCAATAGGCAGCTAACCTAAATATCAGATGTAATGTCTAATATCATGTCAAAGCCAATAGGCAGCTAAACTGATTACAGAATGTAATGTCTAATGCCATGTCAAAGCCAATAGGCAGCTAAACTGAATACAGAATGTAATGGCTAATGCCATGTCAAAGCCAATAGGCAGCTGAACTGAATACAAAATGTAATGGCTAATGTCATGTCAAAGCCAATAGGCAGCTAAACTGAACAAAACATATAGGTGGTCATTCCGACCCTGGCGGTTTCAAACCGCCAGGGCCGGGGACCACGGAAGCACCGCCAACAGGCTGGCGGTGCTTCCAGGGCCATTCTGACCGCGGCGGTAAAGCCGCGGTCAGAAAAGGGGAACCAGCGGTTTTCCGTCGGTTTTCCCCTGGGCCAGGGAATCCTCCATGGCGGCGCTGCTTGCAGCGCCGCCATGGGGATTCCGACCCCCTTCCCGCCAGCCTATTCCTGGTGGTTTTTACCGCCAGGAACAGGATGGCGGGAACGGGTGTCGTGGGGCCCCTGGGGCCCCTGGGGGCCCCTGCACTGCCCATGCCATTGGCATGGGCAGTGCAGGGGCCCCCTAACAGGGCCCCACAAAGATTTTCACTGTCTGCTTAGCAGACAGTGAAAATCGCGACGGGTGCCACTGCACCCGTCGCACCCCTGCAACTCCGCCGGCTCCATTTGGAGCCGGCTTCATTGTTGCAGGGGCTTTCCCGCTGGGCCGGCGGGCGCTCTTTTGGAGGGCGCCCGCCGGCCCAGCGGGAAAGTTGGAATGGCCGCCGCGGTCTCTTGACCGCGGGGCGGTCATTCGGCGGCCAGATATTGGTGGGGCGGCGACCACCGCCCGCCAATATCAGAATGAGGGCCATAATGTGCTACTGGTGAACATTGAGCAACTAATATGCGCAGTGGTGAAACACAAAGTCATTGGTCAAACACAATTAATAGCATCACATTCCACCCTATGACCAATTCATTTTTGTTTCACATACCTCTTATTTCAAACCAAAAACAAAAAACAACCAATATCAACAAAAAAAAACAGTATAAGCAAATCAGATTTGAATGATCAAAGCAATCACTGTAAAGCAATGGAAGTGGAATAACATATTGATCTCATATCCTTTCACATCAGATACATCTACACAGAAAAGACTGAAACTTATATACTCTGATTGAGATAATAGTGTCTCTAAAATAGCAATTTGATGTAGCATGAGTTCTACTCATGTAAAGGTGTACGGTCCACCTGAAAGGTTTGCAGGAATGTAAGTGAAAGTCAGAGTTCCACACGAAAAAACACAGACAGTTAACTGTTAAGGTTGCTTATTTCCAGTGGAAGAATGTAATCAAACAAGTTGAACTTGAACTGAAGGCGCCATTTGCGCAAAATGGATCCATGGGGCTTGTACATTACTCAGTCAGGTTCAGGTTGTGGGGGGTTCGGTCCCTTCCCCGACCCCACAAGCACACACCTAAAGGGAGACCACATGGGACACTTGTGGACAGTGGCGAAACTTGGTAGGATCTGCAAAAGAAAAAAGTTTGACTTTTCTTGCAAATAACATTTGTTATCTGAAATGTGCCCTTCCTCTCCCTGTTTTATAATCAGCAGGATGTTTTTGGAGCCCTTTGTTATAATTTCTGCAGGTTCTGGAGGGTCATCTGGGGCTTCAACCCGTACCTCAGCACTGAGGTTTTTATTTGCTTCACCACAGCGACCCTTTTCTTGGACTGTCAGAAGGGCTGGGGCAGACTCCTTCTTTACCAAACCTCCATTCACTGCACTTTTGACAAGTTGGGCCATTCGGTCTCCAATTTGTATGAATGAATCATATTCTTTTCTAGTTATCAACATAATTTTGATTTCTCCTTGGTAATCAGCAGCAATCATTCCCCCTAAAACCTGATAAATTTGCCATATCTGTCCTGGTATCTGTCCTCTCCCCAACTGCTCTGTGACTGCTTGTGGAACAGATTTCTCTTGTGCGTGCTGCACAGTTTTGATCAAATCTAGGGGAATGTGCATTTCTCTCTACTCTGCCAACCTTTACGTGGCTTTTTCTCCCAGCTATCCACATTTCTGGTGCACCCACTTAGCCAACCCCACTAAGTCAGAATTCTGGGTGGACACTTCTCTCTCTGAATTTTTCTCTTTAACATCTGCAAGGCAATTGAACCAGTTATGTACAAGCCATGTGGAAAACCAAACGGCTAAACCATTGGCAGTGAACCAACAATCAGTGTAAAAATGACACATCTAAAACAGCTCTTGCTTTAAAGTCTGACACACATTGTATAACGCTGTTCCTTCTCCTGTGCTAGAAAACAACATTTCAGTCAATGAATCATTAGTCAGACAAACATGCTTTTTATCCTCAGGGGACACGAATTCAAATGGTGCACTCAATTTCACTGGTGACTCTTTTACCTGTGGTACTCCCTGCACCCTCTCCACATCCTGAAAAGGGGCTTGTGGCATCTGTTCATGTAGGGCTGCAGTGACTCTAGCCCTGTCTTGCAGGGGCACTCTTTTCTTCCCCTGTTCCTGATTTACATGTAAATCAGTGTTTCCCTCTTGCACTGCGCAGAAACCTAAAGTCTGAATTATTTCATTTGTCAAATTAACAGCGCGCAGTTGCTTATATTTTTTCCTAGTGACTTTATACCAAAGTGTTAAGATTTCACTCAGATGAGGGCTATACTGTTTCCAAAAATCAAACAAGCTAATGAAACTCGGTGTCTCTTGCTTAGTGCAAACAGTAAGAAACTCTAAAATCTTTCGTTTTACTTGTGCCAGTAAGTCTGGCTCACACGGAGGCTCAGACTGACTCACAGCTGTCTTAAGCCCCTCATTACTGGAATGAGAAAAAACAGATTCTTCTAAAACAGCAGTTTTATAGCTTTCAGCATTATCTTGCATTAATGTGTTCTGGCTAATTTGCTCACGTAACTTCTTATTTTCCTGTTCTAACTGCCTACATCTCTCCTGCATTTTTCTGTAAGCAGATAAAAGTATCCAAACCCTTCTGTCAAGAACAAAAGGAACATCATTTCTTTCAAAAGGCACATTTTCTAAATATGTTTTCTCACAGCAAGAAAACATGTTTCTCACAGCACCATCAGGCAGTTTAACTTCACAAGCATTTTCTAAATGGCCTGCCATGCTTCTGTAATTCTCTAAGCAACAAAAAACAATTACACTTTTAAATTGTGCAATAAGAAATCCACCAATTTCCCGACTCTGAAAACTGTTGACTACGCCATAATGTTCTGCTTTCCTACATATCTCTTATCGGAGCTTACAGAACCTCTCTGGAATGCACTGCTGAGTTCAAAGAAGACCTTTATTGTTGTTAATTCTCCTCCACCCACAAGTTCTTGAGAGACGAAATTAGTAGATCTCAAGCACACGTTTAAAAGTAGTTGCAGCAATGAAAGCAAAATATATCACAGTACTTCTCAGTTCTAATGTACACAGCAAATATATATCATAACTGCAAAGCAAAGCATAAAAGTCAAATTCATCACCGTATGACCAAGGCGGTAGGGCCTAACTCAGCTTCATCTTTCTGGGGTCTGCAAGTTGATGACTGCGGTCAACTGCGAGAAAGAGATTATCTAACCAAACGGGAGACTGGATCTGACGTCTAGCTCCAGCCTGAAGTCAAGCCGTTTCAAATCTAACTCACTGTAGCCCAGTGTCATCCTTAAAAGCAAACTCAGTGTGAGATCTGAACAACCTTGGAGAGTGGCCAGTTCTCCTGGGACATTCCGCTCTCAGACTGGATTGCGAGGTAAACACAAAATCTACGTGCTCTTATCAGCTAAGGTCTGGTTTGAAGAAAACAGCTTGGTTCATCTTGTGGAAAAATACAGCTTGGAAAAACACAGACATCTGTAATGTCTCAACTGCAATGTCTAACCCCACATTAAAGCCAATAGGCAGCTAACCTAAATATCAAATGTAATGTCTCATGTGATGTCAAAGCCAATAGGCAGCTAAATTAAATATCAAATGTAATGTCTAATGTCATGTCAAAGCCAATAGGCAGCTAACCTAAATATCAGATGTAATGTCTAATATCATGTCAAAGCCAATAGGCAGCTAAACTGAATGCAGAATGTAATGGCTAATGCCATGTCAAAGCCAATAGGCAGCTGAACTGAATACAAAATGAAATAGCTAATGCCATGTCAAAGCCAATAGGCAGCTAAACTGAACAAAACATATAGGCCCTCATTCTGACCTTGGCGGTCTTTTTGCAAGACCGCCGAGTTACCGCCGCGGTGAAGACCGCCGACCGCGGCGGTATGCCGCTGTGCGCATTCTGACCGCTGGGAGCGTTCCGCCGGAAAACCGCCAGCAGCCACACTGGCGGTCGGCGGGAAAGTGGAGACTGGTCAACCTCCACCGCCACGCCAGCAGAACACCGCCCACAGAATTACGACCCACATTTCTGTGTGGCGGTCTTCTGTTGGCGGTCTTCTGTTGGCGGTCACCTCCCCATGGCTCCTGTCACCTCCCGGAGGACCAACGCACAAGGTAAGTTGATCGTCCGTGAGGGGAGGGGGTGGGGGGGTGTTGTGTGATGTGTGCGTGCATGGGGGTGTGCGTGTGAGTGTGTAGAGGGGGTGTGTGAGTGCGTGCATGCGGGCGGGGAGTGCTGCTGTGCCTATGGGCAATGTGTTTAGTTCGGCGGGTGTGCATGTCGGCATGTATGTGTGCGGGTATGTGTCCCCGTTGTGTATGTGTGTGTGTAGGGGGTGTGTATATGTGCATGTTGGGGGTGTGTGCATGTCGGGGTGCGTGTATGTGCATGTCGGGGTGGGGGTGGGGAGGGGGTTCGTACCACCTCTGGGGGGTGGCAGGGGGGTGGAGGGTGTGGGGGGAGGACTCGGGGGGGCAGTGGGGGGTGGGGGAGACCCCTATCAGTGCCAAGGAAGGAATTCCCTGGCCCCGATAGTGCCTACCGCCATGGTTCGCATGGCGGTTCCCGAACGCCAGAAACCGCGGCGGTAAGCAGGGTCATGATACCGTTGGCGGTCTTGGGTCGACCGCCGGACCGGAGTGCGCAGACTCCAGCCCATCGGTCATGACCGCCGTGGCTGTCGGAGTGGGGAAGTGGCGGTCGGTCGCGGCGGTGACCGCCGCGGTCAGAATGCCATTTTTAATACCGCCGGTCTGTTCGCGGTCCGACCGCCGCCTCTCCGCCGACCGCCAAGGTCAGAATGAGGGCCATAATGTGCTACTGGTGAACATTGAGCAACTAATATGCTCAGTGGTGAAACACAAAGTCATTGGTCAAACACAATTAATAGCATCACATTCCACCCTATGACCAATTCATTTTTGTTTCACATACCTCTTATTTCAAACCAAAAACAAAAAACAACCAATATCAACAAAAAAAAACATTATAAGCAAATCAGATTTGAATGATCAAAGCAATCACTGTAAAGCAATGGAAGTGGAATAACATATTGATCTCATATCCTTTCACATCAGATACATCTGCACAGAAAAGACTGAAACTTATATACACTCTGATTGAGATAATAGTGTCTCTAAAATAGCAATTTGATGTAGCATGAGTTCTACTCTAATGTAAAGGTGCACGGTCCAACTGAAAGGTTTGCAGGAATGTAAGTGAAAGTCAGAGTTCCGCACGAAAAAACACAGACAGTTAACTGTTAAGGTTGCTTAGATCCAGTGGAAGAATGTAATCAAACAAGTTGAACTTGAACTGAAGGTGCCATTTGAGCAAAATGGATCCATGGGGCTTGTACTTTACTCAGTCAGGTTCAGGTTGGGGGTTCGGTCCCTTCCCTGACCCCACACGCACACACCAGAAGGGAGACCACATGGCACACTCATGGACAGTGGCGAAACTTGGTAGGATCTGCAAAAGAAAAAAGTATGACCTTTCTTGCAAATAACATTTGTTATCTGAAATGTGCCATTCCTCTCCCTGTTTTATAATCAGCAGGACGTTTTTGGGGCCCTTTGTTATAATTTCTGCAGGTTCTGGAGGGTCATTTGGGGCTTCAAACCACACCTCAGCACTGAGGTTTTTTACCTGCTGCACCACAGCTTCCCTTTTCTTGCACTGTCAGAAGGGCTGGGGCAGACTCCTTCTTTACCAAACCTCCTTTCACTGCACTTTTGACAAGTTGGGCCATTCTGTCTCCTATTTGTATGAATGAATCATATTTCTTTCTAGTTATCAACATAATTTTGATTTCTCCTTGGTAATCAGCAGCAATCATTCCCCCTAAAACCTGATCAATTTGCCATATCTGTCCTGGTATCTGTTCTCTCCCCAACTGCTCTGTGACTGCTTGTGGAACAGATTTCTCTTGTGCATGCTGCACAGTTTTTTATCAAATCTGGGGGAATGTGCATTTCTCTTATCTCTGCCCACCTGTACGTGGCTTTTTCTCTCAGCTGTCCACATTTCTGGTGCACCCACTTAGCCAACCCCACTAAGTCAGAATTCTGGGTGGACACTTCTCTCTCTGAATTTTTCTCTTAAACATCTGCAAGGCAATTGAACCAGTTATGTACAAGCCATGTGGAAAACCAAACGGCTAAATCATTGGCAGTGAACCAACAATCAGTGTAAAGATGACACATCTCAAACAGCTCTTGCTTTAAAGTCTGACACACATTGTATAATGCTGTTCCTTCTGTGCTAGAAAACAACATTTCAGTCAAAGAATCATTAGTCAAACAAACATGCTTTTTATCCTCAGGGTACACGAATTCAAATGGTGCACTCAATTTCACTGGTGACTCTTTTACCTGTGGTACTCCCTGCACCCTCTCTACATCCTGAAAAGGGGCTTGTGGCACCTGTTCATGTAGGCCTGCAGTGGCTCTAGCCCTGTCTTGCAGGGGCACTCTTTTCTTCCCCTGTTCTTGATTCACATGTAAATCAGTATTTCCCTCTTGCACTGCGCAGAAACCTAAAGTCTGAATTATTTCATTTGCCAAATTAAAAGCGCGCAGCTGCTTATATTTTTTCCTAGTGACTTTATACCAAAGTGTTAAGATTTCACTCAGATGAGGGCTATACTGTTTCCAAAAATCAAACAAGCTAATGAAACTCGGTGTCTCTTGCTTAGTGCAAACACTAAGAAACTCTAAAATCTTTTGTTTTACTTGTGCCAGTAAGTCTGGCTCACACGGAGGCTCAGACTGACTCACAGCTGTCTTAAGCCCCTCATTACTGGAATGAGAAAAAACAGATTCTTCTAAAACAGCAGTTTTATAGCTTTCAGCATTATCTTGCATTAATGTGTTCTGGCTAATTTGCTCACGTAAATTCTTATTTTCCTGTTCTAACTGCCTACATCTCTCCTGCATTTTTCTGTCAGCAGATAAAAGTATCCAAACCCTTCTGTCAAGAACAAAAGGAACATCATTGCTTTCAAAAGGTAAATTTTCTAAATATGCTTTCTCACAGCAAGAAAACATGTTTCTCACAGCACCATCAGGCAGCTTAACTTCACATGCATTTTCAAACATGGTCTGCCGTGCTTCTGTAATTCTCTAAACAACAAAAAACAATTACACTTTTAAATTGTGCAATAAGAAATCCACCAATTTCCCGACTCTGAAAACTGTTGACTACGCCATAATGTTCTGCTTTCCTACATATCTCTTATCGGAGCTTGCAGAACCTCTCTGGAATGCACTTCTGAGTTCAAAGAAGACCTTTATTGTTGTTAATTCTCCCCCACCCACAAGTTCTTGAGAGACGAAATTAGTAGATCTCAAGCACAAGTTTCAAAGTAGTCGCAGCAATGAAAGCAAAAAATATCACAGTACTTCTCAGTTGCAATGTACACAGCAAATATATATCATAACTGCAAAGCAAAGCATAAAAGTCAAATTCATCACCGTATGGGCAAGGCGGTAGGGCCTAACTCAGCTTCATCTTTCTGGGGTCTGCAAGTTGATGAATCCGGTGAACTGCGAGAAAGAGATTATCTACCCAAACGGGAGACTGGCATCTGACGTCTAGCTCCAGCCTGAAGTCAAGCTGTTTCAAATCTAACTCACTGTAGCCCAGAGTCATCCTTAAAAGCAAACTCAGTGTCAGATCTGAACAACCTTGGAGAGTGGCCAGTTCTCCTGATCCATTCCGCTCTCAGACTGGATTGTGAGGTTAACACAAAATCTACGTGCTCTTATCAGCTAAGGTCTGGTTTGAAGAAAACAGCTTGGTTCTCCTTGTGGAAAAATACAGCTAGGAAAAACACAGACATCTGTAATGTCTCAATTGCAATGTCTAACCCCACGTTAAAGCCAATAGGCAGCTAACCTAAATATCAAATGTAATGTCTCATGTCATGTCAAAGCCAATAGGCAGCTAAACTAAATATCAAATGTAATGTCTAATGTCATGTCAAAGCCAATAGGCAGCTAACCTAAATATCAAATGTAATGTCTAATATCATGTCAACGCCAATAGGCAGCTAAACTGAATACAGAATGTAATGGCTAATGCCATGTCAAAGCCAATAGGCAGCTGAACTGATTACAAAATGTAATGGCTAATGCCATGTCAAAACCAATAGGCAGCTAACCTGAACAAAACATATAGGGGGTCATTACAACCCTGGCGGACGGTGTTAAAGCTGCGGAAATACCGCAAACAGGCCGGTGGACAAAAAAAGGGAATTATGACCCTGGCGGAAACCGCCAACATAGACAGCCACTTTAGCACACCCCCCGCCACGGTGGTACAGACAAGCAGCGCGGCGGTCACCGCCAACAGACAGGCGGGAGACAATGTACCGCCCACAGTATTACAACCCGCCAATCCGCCACCTTTTCCGGGGCGGATTCACCGTGGATAAAAACACGGCGGAAACAGCTTTTGCTATGGGAAAACCCTCACGTTAACACACTCCACAAGGAACGAGGACTCCATGGAGCCCGAACTCCAAATACTCCCTGCCCTTGTGTTTCTGCTCCTCTACGACCAACAGCTACGTAGGCGCCGAAGACAACGGTGAGTACTGCACCTATGACACGGGGAAGGGGGGAGGCAAAAGTTAGGGGGACACCCAGCAAACACCCCCACCCTCGCATATTCCAACATACACACCAATGCATTCACAAAAAACACAGTAACAACCCACAAACCCCCCGGAAGAATGAAAAGACAATGTGAAATTCGGTCAAACATAGTAATCTGCCAATATACATGTCATACAAAAATATACAGATATATTTGAAAATCAGTCATAATTATATACAATACGAGAAGTAGTGTAGATATGTACATAACAATGTCCGTGCACCAACAGTCCAAAAATGCATGGGCGAGGCCCACAAACGATACCTGACCACAATTGGAGAGAACACTGCAGGGGCATCAGATAGAAATACTACAGGCACCTCAGGGGGAAGGGAAGGGGGGGCACCTCAGCCGAATTACTGCAAAGCCAGATCCACGACGGGGCTCCATGCCCATTGATGTATCCTGGGGAGTGCAAAGCCACAGTCTCTCAAGTCTCTACAGTGGGTGGGTTGCCCACTGTACCATCCTGGGGAGTGCAAAGCCACAGTCTCTCAAGGCTCTCCAGTGGGTGCTTTGCCCACTGTACCATCCTGGGGAGTGCAAAGCCACAGTCTCTCAAGTCTCTACAGTGGGTGGGTTGCCCACTGTACCATCCTGGGGAGTGCAAAGCCACAGTCTCTTAAGTCTCTACAGTGGGTGGGTTGCCCACTGTGCCACCCTGGGGAGTGCAAAGCCACAGTCTCTCAAGTGGATGCAGGTCTCTACTGGTACTGGGGGGACTGGTGCCCAGACTGTATGAGTGTCCCCGTGAAAGGTTGTGTCCTGTCACTGTCCCAGCTGCACATGGGATAAGGATGCCTGATGTGGCGGTCCATTCATTCCTACCCGGTGCTTGCCCTGTTCAGCGGTGCTTTGCCATGGCGGTCTTTGCCCTGTTCAGCGGTGCTTTGCCATGGCGGTCTTTGCCCTGTTCAGCGGTGCTTTGCCATGGCGGTCTTTGCCCTGTTCAGCGGTGCTTTGCCATGGCGGTTCTGGACTGTTCAGCGGTGCTTTGCCATGGCGGTCTTTGCCCTGTTCAGTGGTACTTTGCCATGGCGGTCTTTGCCCTGTTCAGGGGTGCTTTGCCATGGCGGTCTTTGCCCTGTTCAGCGGTGCTTTGCCATGGCGGTCTTTGCCCTGTTCAGCGGTGCTTTGCCATGGCGATTCAGGACTGTTCAGCGGTGCTTTGCCATGGCGGTCTTTGCCCTGTTCAGCGGTGCTTTGCCATGGCGGTTCAGGACTGTTCAGCGGTGCTTTGCCATGGCGGTCTCTCGAGTGTTCAGAGGTGCTTTACCGTGGCGGTCTTTGCCCTGTTCAGCGGTGCTTTGACATGGCGGTCTTTGCCCTGTTCAGCAGTGCTTTGCCATGTCGGTTCTGATATGGACGTTGGTGTGTGGCATGACGTTCTCTACACTGGACATTGGTGTGTGGCATGACGTTCTCTACACTGGATATTGGTGTGGGGCATGACGTTCTCTACACTGGGCATTGGTGTGTGGCATGACGTTCCATCATTGCCCAGCGGGGCTGTGGCAGCCGGGGCCCTCCAGGGCACTGACTCCGGCGGTGGTCTCCTGACCAGTGACAATACTTGTGCCCTCCTGGGCTGTGACTCTGGCGGTGGTCTCTGGACCAGTGACGATACTTGGGCCCTCCTGGGCTGTGAATCTGGCGGTGGTCTCTGGACCAGTGATGATACTTGGGCCCTCCTGGGCTGTGACTCTGGTGGTGGTCTCTGGACCAGTGACCATACTTGGGCAATCCTGGGCTGTGACTCTGGCGGTGGTCTCTGGACCAGTGACGATACTTGGGCCCTCCTGGGCTGTGACTCTGGCGGTGGTCTCTGGACCAGTGACGACGGTGCTGGCGGTTGTGTCTCGACCGCCGGAAATGATGGCGCACTTCTCCGCCGTGACACTCACAACAGGCTGGGCAGACTTCCTCTGGACCTTCCCCACCTTTGGTGGAGTCGCAGCTGACTCTCCAATCCCCTTGGAACCCATGTCAGTTGTTTTCCCAACAGGAGTCTTAACACGGTCCTGTCGTCCACTCTCCAATTTTAGAGCCTTTACAGGGGGTGGGCTGCCAGTGCCTTGGCTCCGGGTCCTACTGCCTGCCCTGGTGGCTGGTGCACTCCACAAACCTTGAACAGGCACCACTGGTATTCGAGGCTTTTTGGCTGAGGCGCTACGACGGGAATGATGAATTGGAGGGGGGGCAAAAAGATCAATTTTACAGAGGGACAGTTTCTGACGAACACTGGGATGGGTAGCTGGAGGGGGTCTGGGAGTGGAGGAAGAGGAGGTGGTTGTCGGAGGTGTCACTTTAGCTGTTTTGGGTGCAGGTGCGGGTACTGGAGGCTGTCATGAGGTGGATGGATGTTGGGTGAGTGATTGCCGGCGTTTGTGTACTTTGGGAGGGAGCGTCACAGACACACTGGGAGAGGACACAGGGGACGTGTAAATGGCAGTGGAGGTGGTGAGTGCAGGTGAGCGGCTTGTGGTGCTGGATGTCCTGGTGCGATTCATGGTGCCTGTAGATGTGGTGCATGCAGGTGTGTGTGTAGATGAGACTGGGAGGGAGGAGGGAGATGAGGAGGAGGGGGACACAGTGGAGGCAGTGGATGTTGATGTGTCTGCATGTGGGTGAGGCTTACGTGAGTGCCTGTGGTGTGTGTGGTGCCTATGTTTGCTTGAGCTACTTGTGTGTGCTGACTTGTGTGCATGCTGGTCTGTAGGTGTGCTTGGGATGGGCTGGGGTACAGGGGATTGGGTCTGGGTGGAGGAAGTTGGAGGGGGGAGGCTAGACACAGGGACAATGGCTGCCATCAGTGCTGAGGCCAGAGATTGCAGGGTTCGATGAAGGACAGCCTGACCAGAATGAATGCCCTCCAGGAATGCATTACCGTGTTGCAACTCTCGTTCTACACCCTGGATGGCATTCACAATGGTAGACTGCCCAACAGTGAGTGACCTGAGGAGGTCAATGGCCTCCTCACTGAGGGCAGCAGGGGTGACTGGGGCGGCGCCTGAGGTGGCTGGGTCGAAGGTGATGCCCACCCTCCTGGGTGAGTGGGCACGGGGCGATCGCTGAGGGGCTGCTGGGAGGGCGGGGCTGGTAGGGGAGGTGGCGGCTGTACCTGTAGAGGTGAGGGCACAGATGGTGCCGCCACCACAAGGGAGCCCCCATCGTCGGACGAGTCCGTGTCACTGGTTGGTGATCCGGTGGCCGACGTGAAGCTCCCCTCGCACTCCGTCCCACTGGTGCATTCAGAGACCGTGGTGTGGCCCTCCATGGCCATGTGGGATGCAGCTCCCTCGTGCTCCGGTGCCACTGGACCTCCGCCTGTTGATGCTGATGTACAAAAGGACAGGGAGAGCAGAAAGAGGGGGGAAGACAGAAGAAAGAGAGTTTTAGTGCATGGCATACCGCCACCGTTGGCGGACAAGACCGACGCAGCAGCCCCCTGCATTACGCCGTGCTCCTGCCCTCTGCACACGCAATTTCTGGGATTTTGACTACATGGCAATGGTGGACATCTGCGCACATGGATGCCACAGGGGAAACTATACCTCGACTTGGCACTCTGCTGAGGTGGGGTAGAATGCCAAATGGCCTACATTACGGAGAGGTCTTGCCTACCTAACTCGCCCTGGCCTAGGGACACCCACAGCCCACCTCCCCCACCCAGACACCTCCACTGCACGCAAAGTCTGCAGAATGAGGTTGTACTCACCCCCTTGTGTCTGCTGTGAGGCCCTCAAGCGCCCATCCAACTCCGGGTAGGCCACCGCCAGGATCCGGAACATCAGGGGGGTCATGGTGCGACGGGCACCCCTCCCACGTTGGGAGGCCATCCCCAGCTGAGCCTCTGCTGTCTTCTTTCTGCAGCGCGAATGTCCTCCCATCTCTTACGGCAGTGGGTGCCCCGTGTCTGGTGGGCCCCCAGGGTCCGGACCTTCTTGGCGATGGCACGCCAGATGTCCCTCTTCTGGTGGGCGCTGACCTACATGAGATGCACAAGGGAAGAGGAACAGTCATTACCAACTGCACCGTAATTGTGAGCGGCCACCTCCCTACTCTGGCCATGTGGCCCATTCATTCCCTTGCATTAATGTTCTATGAACTCTGCCCCCTTCCCTCTTCCAACAGCCCTCTCCACCCAGGCCTAGCCCATACAACGTGCTCCCTGTGTCCTGACCTGTTGGTTTGGAGGACCGTAGAGTAGCGTGTACTGGGGGAGGACCCCGTCTACCAGTTTCTCCAAATCCTGTGCAGTGAAGGCAGGGGCCCTTTCCCCAGACGCAGCAGCCATCATCGCTTCCAGACCGAGGTCACAGCAGCACTTGCAGTGTAGGTCCTCTCCTGTCGAAGATCAGGTATCTAGTGATTGAACAGATAGAAAATGGCGGGGACGTCCGCGGCGGTGACGTCCGCGGTGGTGTGCATCATTAACGCCGGCGCACCTGTTCATTGGCTCCTGGGACCCATAGAGTCCAGCGTTAACCAATGCAGTATTGCGCCGCGGTCTACTACCACCTACCGCGACGGTGTACAATGCCAGCGCAGTTACCCCACAATCCCATTGTCCCAGTTTAGAGGTCAGGCAGCCGCCATTTCAGGGGTCCACATGGCTTCATTTACTACTGCGTCACACATAGCTAGGCCTACACTCAACACACATACAGGAAGGGTTTTGTGAGTGGTGTAGTCTTGTGTGTAACTGTGGGTACATAGCTGGAGGAATAATGACTGGTTCTTCGCTGTTGTCCTTCGTAGGCACCGTCAGCTGGGACATATGAGAAGATGGCGGAATCCTCCGGTGTACCGACCGCTGGTGGACCTGTTGACAATGGAAGAGAGACATGTCATCGTCACCTACCGGTTTGACCGTGCCACAATCCAGGAACTATGTACCCAGTTGGAGCCAGACCTGATGTCACCAATCCGCCATCCGACTGGAATCCCCCCTGACGTGCAGGTGCTGTCAGTGCTCCAAGTGGGTCTTTTCAGACTACTGTGGCCATGGCATCAGGGATGTCCCAGCCTATGTTTTCCAACGTGTTGTCCAGAGTGTTGGCTGCCCTGCTGAAACATGTAAGGAGATACATAATTTTCCCTCAGGTGGAGGATTTGCCTACGGCGAAAGGTGACTTCTATGCCCTTGGACATATCTCCCAACGTCATAGGTGCCATTGATGGGACCCATGTAGCTCTGGTCCCCCCCACAGGAGTGAACAGGTGTACAGGAACAGGAAGAGTTATTATTCCATGAATGTTCAGATGGTCTGTTTGGCAGACCAGTACATCTCCCAGGTAAATGCTATGTTCCCTGGCTCAGTGCATGACGCCTACATCCTGCGGAATAGCAGCATCCCTGATATGATGGGTCAACTCCAGAGGCACCGTGAATGGCTATTGGGGGACTCTGGTTACCCCAACCTTTCCTGGCTATTGACCCCAGTGAGGAACCCAGGACCAGGGCAGAGGAACGCTACAATGAGGCCCATGGGCGGATTAGGAGGGTGATCGAACGCACCTTTGGCCTCCTGAAGGCCAGGTTCAGGTGCCTCCATATGACAGGTGGTTCCCTATTCTACTCACCAAAGAAGGTGTGCGACATCATCATCGCCTGCTCCATGCTCCATAATTTGGCTTTGCGACGCCAGGTGCCTTTTCTGCAAGAGGATGATCCAGATGACGGTGTTGTAGCAGCTGTGGAGTCTGTGGAGCCTGTGGACAGTGATGAGGATGAAGCTGATATAGAAGACAACGACAACAGGGAGTCAGTCATATAGCAATATTTCCAGTGAGACATAGGTGAGAGCATTTTCAGGTTTAACATTACATTAACTTTCACACGTCTACCTCTATCCTGTTTCTCGATTTAAATCACTATTTGGTAACTGAGTTGTACCCTTCCATTACGGTTTCACAGGTGTGGTTACCTACCTACGTCAACTGCTTGCATCCTTCAAGGGCTTGTGATGTGTGACATAGGTATGTTAGCCTTACAATGGTAAACCCATTATGACACTGTCATTGATAATACATATTTAATAAATCACAGGCTGACTCCAGATTGTTTTGTGTTTCAAGGGTGTTTATTTAAGTGCTCAAAAAGTGGAGGGGGGTTGTAAAATGGTCATGGGGGATGGTGGAGGAATGTCCATGGCAGAGTCCAGTCTATTAGTCTCACAGGTGCACTGCCCATCTGGGCGTAGGAAGTGGAGGTGGGGCAGTTCAAGTATGGACAGGGTAGCAAAGTGGGACAGTGGGAGGACAATCAGGGTGGTCTAATTTCCTGGCGGGGGTCTTGCCATCTTGCTCTGTCCTGTTCCTGGATCTCAGGGACTGCTTGCGTGGTGGTTGTCCGTCTTCAGGGGGTGGGGTGCTGGTGTGGTGGTCCTGTGGCGGGGCGTCCTGTCCACTAGCGCTGGCGGAGGTGGTGGGCAGTTCATCGTCCTGGCTAGTGTCAGGGGCCCCTTGGAGTGCCATGGTGTCCCTCATGGTCTTCTTTATGTCCTTCAGCACCCCTACGATGGTGCCCAGGGCGGAGCTGATGGTCCTGAGCTCCTCCCTCAACCCCAAATACAGTTCGTCCTGCAGGCGCAGTGTCTCCTGCAACTTGTCCAGGACCGTCGCCATCGTCTCCTGGGAATGGTGGTATGCTCCCATGATGGAGGATAGGGCCTCGTGGAGAGTGGGTTCCCTTGGCCTGTCCGCCCCCTGTCGCACTGCAGCCCTCCCAGTTCCCCTGTGTTCCTGTGCCTCCGTCCCCTGAACCATGTGCCCACTACCACTGCCCACAGGTCCCTGTTGTTGTTGGGGTGGCGGGTTATCCTGGGTGCCCTGTAGTGGTGGACACACCGCTGATTGACCTGTCCTGGGTACGGAGGTTTGGGCCAGCTGGGTGGGTGCTGTGCTGGTGTTACCAGAGGATGGAAGGTTGGTGTTGGGCTGTGCCTGTGCAAGGGGAACCGACTGTCCCGAGGCCCACGATGGTCCGGGCTGGTCATCAGGATCCAGTAGGGCAGAGCTGCTCTCGTCACTGTGGGCCTCTTCTGGGGGTGGAGTGGTGTTGTTTGGACCCTCTGGTGTGGTGACGGTCTTTCGGGTTCCTGCAGGGGCATAAGTGCATGATTATTGCATGTGTGTGTATAATGGTGTGCAATGAGTGGGTGTTTGTGTACCCCAGTGCAAGCATTCCTGTGAGGGGGCTTGTGTGATGATGGTTAGGGGGTTGTTCTGGGTATGTGCAGTGGGCATGCTTAGGTGATAGGTGTCCATGCTTTGTTGTGTCATGCAGGGCTTGGTGTTGGGATGTGTAGTTTGTGTTATATAGACATTAGTGAGGATTTGGGGTGATAGGGGAGGGTGTGAGGGTGGGGGTGTGTGATAGCATGCAGGTAGGGTGGTGGATCTGATAGTTAAGATTTGACTTACCAGTGTCCCATCCTCCACCGACTCCTCCGAGGCCCTCAGGATGCAAGATGGTCAAGACTTGCTCCTCCCATGTTGTTAGTTGTGGGGGAGGAGGTGGTGGTCCGTCGCCACTCCGCTGTACCGCGATGTTGTGCCTGGATACCGTTGAACGCCCCTTCCCCCGTAGGTCGTTCCACCTCTTCCTGATGTCCTCCCTATTTCTTGGGTGCTGTCCCACGGCGTTCACCCTGTCCACTATTCTGCGCCATAGCTCCATCTTCCTGGCTATTGATGTGTGCTGTACCTGTGATCCAAATAGCTGTGGCTCTACCCGGACGATTTCCTCCACCATGACCCTGAGCTCCTCCTCGGAGAAGTGGGGGTGTCTTTGGCGTGACATGGAGTGGTGTGTGTGATGTGTGGGGTGGTGTATGTGGTGATGAGTGTGGTGAGTATAGTGGTGTGTGGTTTTTTGTGCGTGGATGTTGTGTGGGTGATGGTGTTGTGTGCCTCTGTGTGATGGGGTTGTCTATTCTGTGCTCTCTCTCTAGCCTTTGTTTGTGACTTTTTTGTCGTAGGGGTTTGTGGGTGATGTGGGTGTGTGGTTTATATTGTGTTGGGTGTGTGGGAGTGGTGTTTGTATGTGTCTCAGGTGTGTGTATTTTTAATTGTCCAATGTGGCGGTGTTTTGGAGATGTGTGTGAATTTTAGCTCGGCGGTGTGTACCGCCAATGGAATACCGCGGTTGTAAGACCGCCGTGTGGATTCGTGTGTCGTAATAGCATGGGCGTGTTTCTGTTGCCGTGGAGGTGGAGGTTTTGTTTCCGCCAGTTTATCACTGACCTTTGGTGTGGCGGTGTTGTGTGGGTGTCTGAATTTCGGCGGATTCCAAGATGTGTGTCATAATAGCTGTGGCGGAATACCGCAGCGGCGGCGGTGTATTGGCGGTCTTCTGCACGGCGGTAAGTGCCTTTTACCACCAATGTTGTAATGACCCCCATAATGTGCTACTGGTGAACATTGAGCAACTAATATGCGCAGGGGTGAAACACAATGTCATTGGTCAAACACAATTAATATCATCACATTCCACCCTATGACCAATTAATTTTTGTTTCACATACCTCTTATTTCAAACCCCCCAAAAAAACAACCAATATCAACAAAAAAAAACATTATAAGCAAATCAGATTTGAATGATCAAAGCAATCACTGAAAAGCAATGGAAGTGGAATAACATATTGATCTCATAACCTTTCACATCAGATACATCTACACAAAAAAGACTGAAACTTATATACTCTGATTGAGATAATAGTGTCTCTAAAATAGCTATTTGATGTAGCATGAGTTCTACTCATATAAAGGTGCACGGTCCACCTTAAAGGTTTGTAGGAATGTAAGTGAAAGTCAGAGTTCCACACGAAAAAACACAGACAGTTAACTGTTAAGGTTGCTTAGTTCCAGTGGAAGAATGTAATCAAACAAGTTGAACTTGAATTGAAGGCGCCATTTGCGCAAAATGGATACATGGGGCTTGTACTTTATTCAGTCAGGTTCAGGTTGGGGGTTCGGTCCCTTCCCCGACCCCACACGCACACACCCGAAGGGAGACCACACGGCACACTCATGGACAGTGGCGAAACGTGGTAGGATCTGCAAAAGAAAAAAGTATGACTTTTCTTGCAAATAACCTTTGTTATCTGAAATGTGCCCTTCCTCTCCCTGTTTTATAATCAGCAGGACGTTTTTGGGGCCCTTTGTTATAATTTCTGCAGGTTCTGGAGGGTCATCTGGGGCTTCAACCCGTACCTCAGCACTGAGGTTTTTATGTGCTTCACCACAGCTTCCCTTTTCTTGCACTGTCAGAAGGGCTGGGGCAGACTCCTTCTTTACCAAACCTCCATTCACTGCACTTTTGACAAGTTGGGCCATTCTGTCTCCAATTTGTATGAATGAATCATATTATTTTCTAGTTATCAACGTAATTTTGATTTCTCCTTGGTAATCAGCAGCAATCATTCCCCCTAAAACCTGATCAATTTGCCATATCTGTCCTGGTATCTGTCCTCTCCCCAACTGCTCTGTGACTGCTTGTGGGACAGATTTCTCTTGTACGTGCTGCACAGTTTTGATCAAATCTAGGGGAGTGTGCATTTCTCTCATCTCTGCCCACCTGTAAGTGGCTTTTTCTACCAGCTGTCCACATTTCTGGTGCACCCACTTAGCCAACCCCACTAAGTCAGAATTCTGGGTGGACACTTCTCTCTCTGAATTTTTGTCTTTAACATCTGCAAGGCAATTGAACCAGTTATGTACAAGCCATGTGGAAAACCAAACGGCTAAACCATTGGCAGTGAACCAACAATCAGTGTAAAAATGACACATCTCAAACAGCTCTTGCTTTAAAGTCTGACACACATTGTATAACGCTGTTTCTTCTCCTGTGCTAGAAAACAACATTTCAGTCAATGAATCATTAGTCAAACAAACATGCTTTTTATCCTCAGGGGACACGAATTCAAATGGTGCACTCAATTTCACTGGTGACTCTTTTACCTGTGGTACTCCCTGCACCCTCTCCACATCCTGAAAAGGGGCTTGTGGCACCTGTTCATGTAGGGCTGCAGTGACTCTAGCCCTGTCTTGCAGGGGCACTCTTTTCTTCCCCTGTTCCTGATTTACATGTAAATCAGTGTTTCCCTCTTGCACTGCGCAGAAACCTAAAGTCTGAATTATTTCATTTGCCAAATTAAAAGCGCGCAGCTGCTTATATTTTTTCCTAATGACTTTATACCAAAGTGTTAAGATTTCACTCAGATGAGGGCTATACTGTTTCCAAAAATCAAACAAGCTAATGAAACTTGGTGTCTCTTGCTTAGTGCAAACAGTAAGAAAATCTAAAATCTTTTGTTTTGCTTGTGCCAGTAACTGCACATTTTGCGACGCTCTGTTCTCCGTGTTATCATTTAAGGAATGCACTTCAGCTGCCAAAAAGTCCGGCTCACACGGAGGCTCAGACTGGCTCACAGCTGTCTTATCCCCCTCATTACTGGAATGAGAAAAAACAGATTCTTCTAAAACAGCAGTTTTATTGCTTTCAGCATTATCTTGCATTAATGTGTTCTGGCTAATTTGTTCACATAAATTCTTATTTTCATGTTCTAACTGCCTACATCCCTCCTGCATTTTTCTGTAAGCAGATAAAAGTATCCAAACCCTTCTGTCAAGAACAAAAGGAACATCATTTCTTTCAAAGGCACATTTTCTAAATATGCTTTCTCACAGCACGAAAACATGTTTCTCACAGCACCATCAGGCAGTTTAACTGCTCTAGCGCGAAACTGGACAAAGGAAAAGGATGTTACCACTCCCCGGTCCGTCACCACCCCAGGGGTGGTGCCCCGAGCTCCTCAAGTGTGTCCCAGACCTCTGCCATCTTGAATGCAGAGGTGTGAGGGCAATGGAGGCCTCTGAGTGACCAGTGCCAGCAGTTGACGTCAGAGACCCCTCCTGGTAGGTGCTTACCTGACTAGGTGGCCAATCCTCCTCTGAGGGCTATTTAGGGTCTCTCCTGTGGGCTTCTCTTCAGATACTGAATGCAAGAATTCACCAGAGTTCCTCTGCATCTCCCTCTTCGACTTCTGCCAAGGATTGACTGCTGACTGCTCCAGGACGCCTTAAAAACTACAACAAAGTAGCAATAAGACTACCAGCGACATTGTAGCGCCTAATCCTGCCGGCTTTCTCGTCTGTTTCCTGGTGGTGCATGCTCTGGGGGCTGTCTGCCTTCACCCTGCACTGGAAGCCAAGAGGAAATCTCCTGTGAGTCGACAGAATCTTCCCGCTGCTAACGCAGGCACCAAACTTCTGCTTCACTGGTCCTTTGGGTCCCAGCTCATTGTAACAAGCATGATTCCTGGAACACAGGAGCTGGATCCAAGTGACCCCGACAGTCCAGTGGTCCATCTGTCCAAATTTGGTGGAGGTAAGTCGTTGCCTCCCCACACCAGACAGTAATCCTGTGTACTGCATGAACTGCAGCTGCTAGGGCTTCTGTGCACGTTTTCTAGGAATCCTTCATGCACAGCACAGCCCAGGTCCCCAGCACTCTGTCCTGCATTGCTCAACTCACTGAGTTGACCACCGGCTTCGTGGGACCCTCCTTTGTAGTGTTGAGATGACCGTTGTGTTCAGTTTTCTTGAACCCATGTTCAAGTACTTCTGCGGGTGCTGCCTGATTCTGCTTGGGCTCTCTGTGTGAGCGCCGCCTCTGTCTCCTTGTCCAAGTGGCGACCCCCTGGTCCTTCCTGGGCCCGGGCAGCACCCATTTTCTTTAACCGCAACCTTTGCAGCTAGCAATGCTTGTTTGTGATCTTTCTGCGTGGAAACAACTCTGCATTCTCCAGCATGCCGTGTGACATCTTCTGAACAAAGGAGAAGTTCCTGGCACCTTCCGTTGTTGCAGAATCTTCAGCTTCTTCCAACTGGACAAAGGAAAGGGGAGTGACCTCCAGTGTGTCCCAGACTTCAGCTGTCTTGTTTTGCAAGGTGTGGGGGCACGCTGGAGCGTTCTGTGTGTCCAGTGCCAACAGGTCACGTCAGAGACCCCTCCTAATAGGTCCATACCTGATAAGGTAGCCAGTTCCCCTCTCAGGGCTACTTAGGTCTCTCCTGTGGGTTATCTTCAGATTCTCCTTACAGAAATCTCACGTGGAGTTACGGAGTCACTCCCTTGCACCAGCAGGCATCTTCTAAGATGATGACCGGTTCCCTTGGACTCTTCTCACAGTAACGAGCCTGCTCCTAAGGACACAGAGGTTGGACCCCTTCGACATAGACTGTCCTGAGGTCCTGCTGACGCAATTTGGAGGAGGTAAGGCCTTGCCTTCCCTGAGAGCGGCCGTACCCCCGTATACTGCGTCTTATTCACATCCTGAGTATCTGTGCACTATTTGCGAAATTCCTTCGTGCACAGCCTGGCCCCAGGCCCCCAGAACTCCATCCTGTGATGCTCAACTTGCTGAGTTGTTCTCCGGTAGCGTGGGACCTTACTTTGTTGTGCTGCACCAACTGCATTTTGCACCTTTTTTGTCCCCATGTCCTGGGGTTCTCGTGGGTGCTGCCTGGCAACCTGAGGGCTCTATAAAGTGCTGAGCGCCCCCTCTTCCTCCTCCAACAGAGTTGTGGCCCCCAGGTCCCTTCTGGGTCTCTCCAGTGCCATTTTGACGCAAAAAGCACTTTTGTTGTAGCCACGGCTTGTTGCCAACTTCCAACATGAAATCACATCTGCATCCATCTTCACGTCGTGGGACATCCTTTGCATGATGCAGGAAACCTCCGACCTCTTCCTAGGGTGCAGTTCTGCAGTCTTCGACTAACCGTGGACACTTCTTTTGCGCCGTCTTCTGGGTTGGCAGCAGCTCCTGTCCTTCCTGGAAATTCTTTTGACCCCTGGACTTGGTCCCCTTATTGTGCAGGTCTTCAGGTCCAGGACTCCAGCAGTTGTTCTTTGCAGACTTGGTTGGTTACTGCATATTCCCAATCACGAGGTGTAGTGTGCCCTAAGTAAACTCGCAGTACTTTATTCCTGCTTTTCTGGGCTCTGAGGTGGGGTAATTTACTTACCTTTACTGTATGCATACTTTCCCAGAGATTCTGCACACACTACACTTGTCTAGGGGGTCATTTGTGATTCACATTCCACTTTCTTAGTATATGGTTTGTGTTGTCCCTAGACCTATAGTCTCCCATTGCATTCTATAGAATTGCCTACTGTCCTACTGTTTGCATTGTTCTATGACAATTTAGTTGTCTAATTTTGGTGTCTAGTGTATATATTGTGTATATAACATACCTCCAGAAGGAGTATTGTCTCTAAGATATTTTTGATACTGTGTCACCCAAATAAATATCTTTTTGTAACACTGAGTATTGTCTATACTTGTGCATAAGTAATGTGTAACAATTAGTGGTATTGCAGGAGCTTTGTATGTTTCCTAGTTCAGCCTAAATTGCTCTGCTAAAGCTACCTCTATCAGCCTAAGCTGCTAGTACACTACTACATTTCACTAATAAGGGATAACTGGACCTGGTGTAAGGTGTAAGTACCCAAGGTACCCACTACAAACCAGGCCAGCCTCCTAGAGTGGAGGTGCAGAGGTGGGATAAGTACTTGTAATTGATTTACCACTTTGTTACTGGTGCTTTTCACAAGAAAAGCTTGCTCCAATATTTATAGCTATACATATTGTACCTAGAAGTAATTTCCAACTTTCTAAAAAGTTCTTTAAACTTTGCAAACGTTTTACAGTTTTTCTGAAAAGTTTCTCATTTTCTCTAAAATGTTAGGTGTGCTAGCCTACTAACTTTTTATTTACTTTCCTAAACTCTTTTTCTTTCAACATGTCTTCTGCCGAAGCTACCTCTAGAGTTGTGAAAACAACATATGAGAATCTTAACTTTAAATGTTTTTGGTGTCTTTGTATTGAATGGAGTTTAGGGATTGGGAAGAACCCCAATAAGGAATTCCTTTTAAATCTTCTCCTGAAGGATGACCAGGGACTTAGAACTGGTCAGGATCAGCCAGATGGGGAAGCTGAGGAAGCTTCCAACCAGGCAGGCTTAGAGGAGCACACTGATAATCCTGGGGAGGGTCCTTCCACTGATCTTTCTGTCAACAAACACCCTACTGTAACTGGGAGTGGTAAGGGTTCACACACTAGTAGGTCTCCCTTGACACCTAGAGGCCAGGTCACTAGGGTGGCTCAAGTTAGGGAAAGATCTGCCTCTGCAAATTCCAAAGTTACTTCTGTTTCAGAAGCATCCCACACTTTTAACCCTGAGGACCATTCCTTAGAAAGGGAATTCAGAAAGCTGAGGTTAGAAGAGGTCAGATTGAGGCTACAGCAGCAACAGTTGGCCTTAGACAGGGAATCCCTGGCTGTGGAAAAGGTAAGGCTGGGGTTAGTTCCCCATGGTGGCAGCAGCTGTTCCATGAATTCTAATGTACGGGAACCCTCATTTGATTCAAGAAATCTGCATAAAGTTGTCCTTCCTTACAAGTATGGAGATGACATATACAAGTGGTTTGCTGCACTTGAGAGGGCCTGTACAGTTCAGAGGGTCCCTCAAGTTCAGTGGGCTGCTATCCTGTGGCTATCTTTCACTGGCAAGGGGAGAGACAAACTCCATATTGTCAGGGAGGATGACGCAGATAACTACCATATACTCAGAAATGCACTCTTAGATGCGTGGGCTTAACCACTGAACAGTACAGGATAAAGTTTAGAGAGACCAGAAAGCAGTCATCACAGGATTGGACAGATTTTGTAGACTGTTCAGTGAAGGCCCTAGAAGGTTGGTTAAATGGCAGTAAGGTGACTGACTGTGAAAGCCTATATAACTTGATTCTGAGAGATCATATATTGAATAATTGTGTGTCTGATTTATTGCATCAGTATCTTGGGGAATATGATCTGACCACTCCCCAAGAACTGGGAAAGAACACAGACAAATGGGTCAGAACAAGGGTGAGTAGAAAAGCTCATACAGGGGGTGACAAAGACAGCACGTACAAGGATGGGAAATGTAGGAGGCTGGCCTGACTTGTAGTGGGTACCAAAAGTACTTACACCTTGTGCCAGGTCCAGTTATCCCTTATTAGTAGAACAGAGGTGTTTCTGGCAGCTTAGGCTGATAGAAGGTAGCTATGGCAAAGCAGCTTAGGCTGAACTAGGAGACATGCAAAGCTCCTACTATACCACTTATATCATATGCACAATATCATAAGAAAACACAATACACAGAGTTACTAAAAATAAAGATACTTTATTTTTATGACAATATGCCATAAGTATCTCAGTGAGTACCCTCAGAAAGAAGGTAAGTAATATACACAAGTTATATGTACACAAACCAAAAATAGGTAAGTAAGAGTCAGAAAAGTAATGCAAACAGTGTAGAATTACAATAGGTTGCAATAGGCAAGCATAGGTATAGGGGCAACACAAACCATATACTCCAAAAGTCGAATGTGAATCACAAATGGACCCTAGACCTATGTGAGCTTGTAGAGGGTTGCTGGGACTGTAAGAAACCAGTCAGGGTGTCCAAGATACCCCGCCCCAAGACCCTGAAAAGTAGGAGTAAAGTACACCTACTACCCCAGGAGAGCACAATAGTCGTGATAGGGGGATTGTGCAAGAACAACAAACACCAGCAGTGCACTGACAATGGATTTCTGGACCTGAGGACCTGCAAGGCGACCAAGTCCAATAGTCGTGACAGTGTCCAGTGGGGGCAGGAGCCCAGGAAACCCTGGATGAAGGTGCAAGGAAGCTGCCTCTGGATGGAAGAAGCTTCGAATTCTGCAAGAAAGAAGAGGACTAGGAACTTCTGCTTTGGAAGACAGATGTCCCACGTTGCAATGTAGCTTGCAGAGTTGTTCCCACGCAGAAATACCACAAACAAGCCTTGCTAACTGCATGGATTGCAGTGGAGGTTTTTGGGTGCTGCTGAGGACCAGGAAGGACGAGGATATCGCCTTTTGGAGGAGGAGACAGAGGTGGCACTCAGCAACTCAGAGAGCCCTCACAGAAGAAGGCATCACCTGTGGAAGTACCCCAATAGGCACTTAAAAGATTTGTGAACTGGAGTCCACGCGAAGTTACAAAAGAGGGTCCCATGACGTCGGAGGCCAACTCAGAGGTTTGTGCACTGTAGGACAGAGTGGTGGGGACCCAGGCTAGGCTGTGCATGAAAGAAATCCTGGAAGAGTGCACAGAAGACGGAGCAGCTGCAAATCACGCAATAAACAGCTTTGCAGTCTAGCGTGGGGAGGCAAGGGCTTACCTCCACCAAACTTGGACTGAAGAGTCACTTGACTTTGGGAGTCACTTGGACAGAGTTGCTGTGTTCCAGGTACCCTGCTCATCAGGATGAGAGGGGACCCAGAGGACCAGTGATGCAGTCTTTTGGTGCCTGCATTAGCAGCGGGAAGATTCCGTCGACCCACGGGAGATTTCTTCGGAGCTTCTGGTGCAGGGTGAAGGCAGGCTACCCTCAGAGCATGCACCACCTGGAAACAGTCGAGAAAGCCGGCAGGATGAGGCGCTACAATGTTGCTGGTAGTCATCTTGCTACTTTGTTGCAGTTTTGCAGGCGTCCTAGAGCAGTCAGCAGTCGATCCTTGGTAGAAGGCGAAGAGGGAGATGCAGAGGAACTCTGGTGAGCTCTTGCATTCGTTATCTGAAGAATTCCCCGAAGCAGAGACCCTAAATAGCCAGAAAAGGAGGTTTGGCTACCAAGGAAGGAGAATTGGCTATCAAGAGAGGTAAGAGCCTATCAGAAGGAGCCTCTGATGTCACCTGCTGGCACTGACCACTCAGAGCAGTCCAGTGTGCCCCCAATTCCTCTGTTTCCAAGATGGCAGAGGTCTGGGACACACTGGAGGAGCTCTGAGCACCTCCCCTGAGAGGTACTGGTCAGGGGAGTGGTCACTCCCCTTTCCTTTGTCCAGTTTCGCACCAGAGCAGGGCTGGGGGATCCCTGAACCGGTGTAGACTGGCATATGCAGAGATGGGTAGCATCTGTGCTCATCAAAGCATTTCCAGAGGCTGGGGGAGGCTACTCCTTCCCAGCCCTTCACACCTATTTCCAAAGGGAGAGGGTGTAACACCCTCTCTCAGAGGAAATCCTTTGTTCTGCCTTCCTGGGCCAGGGCTGCCTGGACCTCAGGAAGGCAGAAACCTGTCTGAAGGGTTGGCAGCAGCTGCAGTGGAGACCCCGGAAAGGCAGTTTGGCAGTACCCGGGTTCTGTGCTAGAGACCTGGGGGATCATGGAATTGTCCCCCCAATACCAGAATGGTATTGGGGTAACAATTCCATGATCTTAGACATGTTCGGAGTTACCATTGTGACGCTATACATAGGTAGTGACCTATGTATAGTGCACGCGTGTAATAGTGTCCCCACACTCAAAAAGTCAGGGGAAATTGCCCTGAATGATGTGGGGGCAACTGGGCTAGTGTCAGGGTGCCCACACGCTAAGTAACTTGACATCCAACCTTCACCAGGTGAAGGTTAGACATATAGGTGACTTATAAGATACTTATGTGCAGTGGTAAATGGCTGCAATGGTAGGCCTGTGTAAGAATTGTCTGAGCTCCCTATGGGTGGCAAAAGAAATGCTGCAGCCCATAGGGATCTCCTGGAACCCCAATACCCTGGGTACCTCAGTACCATATACAAGGGAATTATCTGGGTGCACCAGTATGCCAATGTGAATTGGTAAATTTAGTCACTAGCCTATAGCAACACATTTGGAAAGCAGAGAGGGCATAAACACTGAGGTTCTGGTTAGCAGAGCCTCAGTGATACAGTTAGGCACCACACAGGGAACACATACAGGGCACATACTATGAGCACTGGAGAACTGCCTGGCAGGGTCCCAGTGACACAAGGACTAAAACAACATACATACAGTGAAATATGGGGGTAACATGCTAGGCAAGATGGTACTTTCCTACAGTAAGTCTCATGACAAGGGTGGGGACAAAGATAAAAAATCTTCTGAGTATTCATCAGGTTCACAAAAATCCTCTGGGGGTGGTGGGCACAAATCCTCTTCTCACAATCAGAAAAAGCCATGGTGTTAACTCTGTAAAGCCAAAGATCATTTGGCAAGTGATCCCATTTGTCCAAAAAGATACACCGAACCATCCACCACCACAGCCCACACTTCTTCCACTAATGTCACTAGTAATAGCTGTGGTTGTTGGAAGAACACTACTAATAGCCAGTCCAAGTGTGTAGCTGGGCTCACCACTGATAATGTAGTGGGAGTGGTCTAGTTAGGGAGACCACTGAGGCTGTTCTAGTCTCTGATGGTGGCATTGACCTTGCCACCTTAGTTGCTTGCCCCCTTAATATGGGTAAGTACAAGCAACTACCCCTAATAAATGGTGTTCAGAATGAGGCCTACAGGGACACCGATGCCAGTGTCACTATGGTGTTAGAGAAACTAGTTGCCCCTGAGCAACACTTACTTGGTCATCAGTACCAAGTGACAAAAGCCCATAACAACACTGTTAGCCTCCCCATGGTGGTTGTGAATCTCAACTGGGGGGGGGGGTTACCTTTCCAAAGAAAGCTGTGGTAGCCACTTACTTACCTGTAGAATGTCTATTAGGAAATTATTTGGAGACTTCAGCATGTGCTGAGGTGGAGTTCGAGGCCCATGCAGCAATGCTGGGCATTTCTGGGCATATCTTTGCTCTTACTAGGGTTCAGGCCAAGAAGCAAAGAAGACAGGGAATGGACCAATGTGAGAAAGTAGCCTCTTTCTAGCATGGTTACTCCCACTTTTTGCCTGCTTGTGAGTGTGTGTCGGTGTGTTTTTACTGTGTCACTGGGATCCTGCTAGCCAGGACCCCAGTGCTCATAGTTTATAGCCTAATGTGTCTGCCTGTGTAGTGTCTAACAGTGTCACTTAGACTCTGCTAATCAGAACATCAGTGCTTATGCTCTCTCTGCTTTTAAATTTGACACTGTAGGCCAGTGACTTCATTTACCAATTTCTATTGGCATACTGGACCCTCCTTATAAGTCCTTAGTATGTGGTACCTAGGTAGACAGGCCAATGGGGTTCCAGGAGATCTATATGGAGATCCGTATGGGCTGCAGCATTTCTATTGCCACCCATAGGGAGCTCAGACAAACCCTTACATAGGACTGACATTGCATCCTGCGTGAAATAATGCACACATTATTTCACAGCCATTTTTGCTGCACTTAAGTAACTTATAAGTCACCTATATGTGTACCCTTCACTTGCTGAAGGCTAGGTGCAAAGTTACTAAGGGGCATATTTATACTCTGGTTGCGCCGAATTTGCGTCGTTTTTTTCGACGCAAATTCAACGCAAAACTAACGCCATATTTATACTTTGGCGCTAGACGCGTCTAGCGCCAAAGTTCCCGGAATGTGCGTCATTTTTTAGCGTGAACCCCTTCCTTGCGTTAATCATATGCAAGGGAGGCGTTCCCGTCTTAAAAAATGACTCCCAGGCCTTTACGTGGTATTTATACTCCCGGGCAAAAATGACGCCCGGGAGTGGGCGTGGCCAAAAACGGCGCATTTGCGCCGCTTTTTAACGCCTGGGTCAGGGATGGCGTTAAGGGACAAGTGGGCTCAAAATGAGCCCAGAGTGCCCTCCCCTGCCCCCAGGGACCCCCCCTGCCACCCTTGCCCACCCCAGGAGGACACCCAAGGACGGAGGGACCCATCCCATGGACATTAAGGTAAGTTCAGGTAAGTATTTTTTTTTTTTTTTTTTGTGGCATAGGGGGGCCTGATTTGTGCCCCCCTACATGCCACTATGCCCAATGACCATGCCCAGGGGACAGAAGTCCCCTGGGCATGGCCATTGGGCAAGGGGGCATGACTCCTATCTTTACAATGATAGGAGTCATGTTGATGGGGGATGGGCGTCGAAAATAAATGGCGCAAGTCGGGTTACGATGATTTTTTCGACGCAACCTGACTTGCCCCATTTTAAGACGCCCATGCGCCATTTTCCCCCTACGCCGGCGCTGCCTGGTGTACGTGGTTTTTCTCGCGCACACCAGGCAGCGCCGGTCTGCTTGCGCCGGCTAACGCCATTCAATAAATACGGCGCCCGCATGGCGCTTCAGAATGGCGTAAGCCGGCGCTAATTTTTTTGACGCAAAACTGCGTTAGCGCAGTTTTGCGTCAAAAAGTATAAATACGGCCCTAAGGGGCATATTTATACTCTGGTTGCGCCGAATTTGCGTCGTTTTTTTCGACGCAAATTCGACGCAAAACTAACGCCATATTTATACTTTGGCGCTAGACGCGTCTAGCGCCAAAGTTCCCGGAATGTGCGTCATTTTTTAGCGTGAACCCCTTCCTTGCGTTAATGATATGCAAGGGAGGCGTTCCTGTCTTAAAAAATGACTCCCAGGCCTTTACGTGGTATTTATACTCCCGGGCAAAAATGACGCCCGGGAGTGGGCGTGGCCAAAAACGGCGCATTTGCGCCGCTTTTTAACGCCTGGGTCAGGGATGGCGTTAAGGGACAAGTGGGCTCAAAATGAGCCCAGAGTGCCCTCCCCTGCCCCCAGGGACCCCCCCTGCCACCCTTGCCCACCCCAGGAGGACACCCAAGGACGGAGGGACCCATCCCATGGACATTAAGGTAAGTTAAGGTAAGTATTTTTTTTTTTTTTTTTTGTGGCATAGGGGGGCCTGATTTGTGCCCCCCTACATGCCACTATGCCCAATGACCATGCCCAGGGGACAGAAGTCCCCTGGGCATGGCCATTGGGCAAGGGGGCATGACTCCTATCTTTACAATGATAGGAGTCATGTTGATGGGGGATGGACGTCGAAAATAAATGGCGCAAGTCGGGTTACGATGATTTTTTCGACGCAACCTGACTTGCCCCATTTTAAGACGCCCATGCGCCATTTTCCCCCTACGCCGGCGCTGCCTGGTGTACGTGGTTTTTCTCGCGCACACCAGGCAGCGCCGGTCTGCTTGCGCCGGCTAACGCCATTCAATAAATACGGCGCCCGCATGGCGCTTCAGAATGGCGTTAGCCGGCGCTAATTTTTTTGACGCAAAACTGCGTTAGCGCAGTTTTGCGTCAAAAAGTATAAATACGGCCCTAAGTGTGAGGGCACCCTTGCACTAGCAAAGGTGCCCCCACAGAGTTGAGGGCCATTTCCCTGGACTTTGTGAGTGTGGGGACACCATTACACGTGTGACCTACATATAGATCAATAACTATATGTAGCTTCACAATGGTATTGTATTGTATTGTAATCGTATTTATATAGCGCTTACTACCCCGGACGAGGCGTCGAAGCGCTTTTCGATGAGTAGCACGCTACTCCGGAACCCAACAAGAATTAGTGATGGATTAGTATCATTTAATAATGAGTACAGTTTTAGTATTATTATGAGTTAATTTGAGCTGCGGATATGAGAGTTTGTTAGTTAGATTGACTGGAGTAATGGAGGGGTGGAGGAGGAAAGAAATCTAAAAGTGTTAATTGGGAGTATATCCTTCATTTACTCAATCCAAAGGCTTGGGATGAATAAAGGGGGGCGGAGGGGTGAAGAGTATGTGGAAGGGTTAGGGAGAGCATAGTAGCAGGGTGAGATGAATGCAGGAGAATTTAGTAGGGTTGTGTGGGAGGTCACAGAGGTAGAGTGAGGTTTGGTGAGTTAGATGTGGAGGTGGAGGGAAGAGCTTAGGCAGAGATATTTAGGAGATGAAAGTGGTCGAAGGGATTTGGGATGAGTCAGAGTGAGAATGGAGGATAGTTTGATAGAGACATGACATAAGAGTGATGAAAAATGAGAGCAGAAATTCATAGATATCTAGTATAACAACCCAAAAAAACCAGGAGCCATGCAATGATCCACAACATGCCAAGCACAGAAACAACATATACACATACATACACATATATATATATATAAAAATATTTATACACACACACACGAATACACACATATGCACATACAATACATAATTAGAATCATGGGTAAAAAATACTTAGTCAGACAGGTTTAAAAGAGTGTGTGTGTATTTTATTGTTATGACAGTAGCAATACATATTTTTCAAAGAAACTATAAATAAATAGAAATATACATATAATCTGAAAAAAATATTTATCCACATAGGCATATGCAGTTCATAGTTGTTTGAAAAAGGTGGTTATGAAGGAAAGAGCCAACTCTTGAGTAGTTTTCTGAAAACAAGAAAGGTATCTGTGGCTCTTATAGTTGGGGGTAATGAATTCCATAGTTTTGCTGCTTGGACGGAGAAGGATGTACCACCTACAGTCTTTTTCTTGTATGGTGGGGTGCCAGTCTTGAGCGGAGGGTTCTTTGTTGGATGTAACTCCCAATATGGCCATGTAACATGTCTAAGATCATGGAATTGTCCCCTCATTCCAAATCTGATATTGGAGAGCCAATTCCATGCATCCTGGGGGCTCCACCATGGACCCCTAGTACTGCCAAAACAGCTCTCTGAGGCTTGCACTGCAGTTACAGCTGCTGCCACCCCACAGACAGGGTTATGCTTTCCTGGGGTCTGGGCAGCCCAGTCCCAGGACGGCAGATCAAAGCATTTCCTCTGAGAGCAGGGTGTTACACCCTCTCCCTTTGGAAATAAGTGTTACAGACTGGGGAGGGGTAGCCTCCCCCAGCCTCTGGAAATGCTTTGAAGGGCACAGATGGTGCCCTCCTTGCATAAACCAGTCTACACCAGTTCAGGGACCCCTTCTCCCCAGCTCTGGCAGGAAACTGGACAAAGGAAAGGGGAGTGGCCACTCCCCTGTCCATCACCACCCTAGGGGTGGTGCCCAGAGCTCCTTCAGTGTGTCCCAGACTTCAGCCATCTTGCTTTGCAAGGTGTGGGGCACTGAGTGGTCAGTGCCAGGAGGTGACATCAGAGACCCCTCCTGATAGGTCCATACCTGATAAGGTAGCCAATCCCCCTCTCCGGGCTATTTAGGGTTTCTCCTGTGGGTTCTCTTCAGATTCTGCTGCAAGTTTCATTCAGGAACCCTCTGCAACAACTTCAGACTCTTCTGACCTCAGATCAACCACAGCCTGATCCAAGAAAACGCTGTAACTGCAACAAAGTGTCTTCAAGAGACACTTTCCTTCAGCAACCTCAGCTCCAAGTCAGCAACTCCAACAGTTTCAATGGTGTGCACGCTCTGGGGACTCCCTGTCTTCACCCTGCACCAGAAGAACTGAAGAAATCTGTGGAGTGAAGGAGTCACTCCCCTGCTCCAAGCAGGCACCTTCCAAGATGATGACTGGTACCCTGGGACTCCTCTCACAATGACGAGCGTGCCCCCAAGGACACAGATGGTGGACATCATAGACATAGACTGTCCTGAGGTCCTGCTGATGCAATTTGTAGGAGGTAAGACCTTGCCTTCCCCGAGAACCAGGTAACCCCTGTGTATTGTGTATTCTTCGCCTTCTGAGGCCTCTGTGCACTCTTTGCAAAATTCCTTCATGCATAGCCTGGCCCAAGTCCCCAGCACTCCATCCTGCAATGCTCAACTCGCTGAGGTGTTCTCCGGCGGCGTGGGACCTTCTTTTGTTGTGCTGCATCAACTGCATTTTGCACCTCCTTTAAACCCAGACCCTGCAACTCCTGGGAGTGCAGACTGACATCCTGATGGCTTTCTAAAGTGCTGATTGCCCCCTCTTCATCCTCACACAGAGTTGAGGTCTCCGTGTCCCTCCTGGGTCCATCCAGTGTCATTTTGATGCAAAACAGACTTTTGTCATAGCCAAGGCTTGTTGGCGACTTCCGACACAAAATCCCATCTGCAGCAATCTTCACGCCGTGGGACATCTTTTGCATCATGCAAGAACCTGCTGGCATCTTCCTAGGGTGCATTCCTGCAGTCTTCGACTAACCAGGGACTATTCTTTTGCACCCTCTTCTAGGTTGGAAGGGGCTTCTGTCCTTCCTGGAACTTCTTTCAACTTCTGGACTTGGTCCCCTTCCTTTTCAAGTCTTCAGGTCCAATAATCCAGCAGTTGTTCTTTGCAGACCTGGTTGACTGCTGAAAAATCGCAAAAATGAAGTGTAGTTGTAAGAGGCTGGCCTGGCTTATAGTGGGTACCTTGTGGTACTTACACCCTGTGCCAGGTCCAGTTATCCCTTATTAGTAGAATAGAGGTGTTTCTAGCAGCTTAGGCTGACAGAGGTAGCTATGGCAAAGCAGTTTAGGCTGAACTAGGAGACATGCAAAGCTCCTACTATACCACTTATATCATATAGTGCAATATCATAAGAAAACACAATACTCAGAGTTACTAAAAATAAAGGTACTTTATTTTAGTGACAATATGCCAAAGGTATCTCAGAGGATACCCTCACTTAGGAGGTAAGTAATATACACAAATTATATGTACACAACCCCAAAACAGGTAAGTAACAGTAAGAAAAGTAGTGCAAACAATGTAGAATTACAAAAGGATTCAATAGGTAGACATAGATCTAGGGGCAACACAAACCATATACTCCAAAAGTGGAATGAGAATCACGAATGGGCCCCAGACGTCTGGGAGGTTGTAAAGAGTTGCTGGGATTGAAAGAAAAAAGTAAGGATGTCCAAGATACCCCAACCCAAGACCCTGAAAAGTAGGAATAAAGTTACACTACCATCCCAGAAAGACAGTATAGTCGTGATAGGGGATTCTGCAGGAACCACAACTGCTACCAAAGCACTGAAGATGGATTCCTGGACCCGAGGACCTGTAAAGTAAGGGGACCAAGTCCAAGAGTCACGCAAGTGTCCAGGTGGGGCAGGAGCCCACTAAACCCCGGATGAAGGTGCAAAAGGGCTGCCTCCGGGTGGAAGAAGCCAAAGATTCTGCAACAACGGAAGGTGCCAGGAACTTCCCCTTTGGTGAGAAGATGTCCCACGGCGTGCTGGAGGATGCAAAAGTGTTTCCACGCAGAAATACCGCAAACAAGCCTTGCTAGCTGCAAGAGTCGCGGTTGAGGATTTTGGGTGCTGCTGGGGCCCAGGACGGACCAGGATGTCGCCCCTTGGAGGAGGAGGGAGAGGCGGCGCTCAGCAACTCAGAGAGCGCCTACAGAAGCAGGCAGCATCCGCAGAAGTACCGGAACAGGCACTTAAGTAAGACCTGAGGCAGCGGTGTAGGAAAATACCATCTTGACTGGCATGTTACCCCCATTTTCACTGTGTGTATGTTTGTTTTTGCCCTTGTGTCAGTGGGATCCTGCCAGGCAGGACCCCAGAGCTCATAGTATGTGCCCTCTATGTGTTCCCTGTGTGGTGCCTAACTGTATCACTGAGGCTCTGCTAACCAGAACCTCAGTGTTTATGCTCTCTCTGCTTTATAAATTTGTCACTGCAGGCTAGTGACTAAATTGACCAATTCTCATTGGCACCCTGGTACACCCATATAATCCCCTTGTATATGGTACTTTGGTACCCAGGGTATTGGGGATCCAGGAGAACCCTATGGGCTGCAGCATTTCTTTTGCCACCCAGAGGGAGCTCAGGCAATTCTTACACAGGCCTTCCACTGCAGCATGAGTGAAATAACGTCCACGTTATTTCACAACCATTTTTCACTGCACATAAGTAACTTATAAGTCACCTATATGTCTAACCCTCACTTGGTGAAGGTTGGGTGACAAGCTACTTAGTGTGTGGGCACCCTGGCACTAGCCAAGGTGCCCCCACATCGTTCAGGGCAAATTCCCCGAACTTTGTAAGTACGGGGACACCATTACACACGTGCACTACACATAGGTCACTACCTATGTATAGCGTCACAATGGTAACTCCGAACATGGCCATGTAACATGTCTAAGATCATGGAATTGTCACCCCAATACCATTCTGGTATTGGGGGACAATTCCATGATCCCCCGGGTCTCTAGCAAAGAACTCAGGTACTGCCAAACTGCATTTCCGGGGTTTCTACTGCAGCTGCTGCTCTTGCCAACCCCTCAGACTGGATTCTGCCCTCCTGGGGTCTGGGCAGTCCCGGCCCAGGAAGGCAGAATAAAGGATTTCCTCTAAGAGATGGTGTTTCACCCTCTCCCTTTGGAAATAGGTATGAAGGGCTGGGGGGGAGTAGCCTCCCCCAGCCTCTGGAAATACTTTGATGGGAAAGATGGTGCCGATCTCTGCATAAGCAATTCTACACCGGTTCAGGGATCCCCCAGCCCTGCTCTGGCGTGAAACTGGACAAAGGAAATGGGAGTGACCACTCCCCTGACCAGTACCTCCCAGGGGAGGTGGCCAGAGCTCCTCCAGTGTGTCCCAGACCTCTGCCATCTTGGATTCAGAGGTGTTGGGGGCACACTGGACAGCTCGGAGTGGCCAGTGCCAGCAGGTGACATCAGAGACCCCTCTGATAGGTGCTTACCTTTCTCAGTAGCCAATCCTCCTTTTCGGGCTATTTAGGGTCTCTCCTCTGGGCTATTCCTCAGATAACGAATGCAAGAGCACACCAGAGTTCCTCTGCACTTCCCTCTTTGACTTCTGCCAAGGATCGACCGATGACTGCTCCAGGACACCGCAACAAAGTAGCATGATGACTACCAGCAACATTGTAGTGCCTCATCCTGCCGGCTTTCTCGACTGTTTCCTGGTGGTGCATGCTCTGAGGTCTGTCTGCCTTCACCCTGCACTGGAAGCCATGAAGAAATCTCCTGTGGGTCGACGGAATCTTCCCCCTGCCAACGCAGGCACCAAACTTCTGCATCACCAGTCCTCTTGGTCCCCTCTCATCCTGGCGAGTGTGGTCCCTGGAACACAGGAGCTGGGTCCAAGTGTCTCCGACAGTCCAATGGCCCTTCTGTCCTAATTTGGTGGAGGTAAGTCCTTGCCTCCCCACGCTAGACAGTGATCCTGTGTACTGCATGAACTGCAGCTGCTCCGGCTTCTGTGCACTTTTCAAAGACTTCCTTTGTGCACAGTCTAGCCTGGGTCCCCCGCACTTTGTCATGCATTGCCCAACTCGCTGAGTTGGACTCTGATGTCGTGGGACCCTCCTTTGTGGCTCTGAGTTGACTGCTGTCTTCAGATCTTCTAAGTGCCCATTCTGGTACTTCTGCATGTGCTGCCTGCTTCTGTCAGGACTCACTGAGTTGCTGACTGCCCCCTCTGTCTCCTCCTCCAAGGGGCTACATCCTGGTCCTTCTTGGGCCCCAGCAGCCCCCAAAATCCTCAACCGTGACTCTTGCAGCTAGCAAGGCTTGTTTGCGGTCTTTCTGCGTGAAAACAACTCTGCATCCTCCAGCACGCCGTGGGACATCTTCTGACCAAAGGAGATGTTCCTGGCATCTTCCGTTGTTGCAGAATATTCGGCTTCTTCAACCTGGAGGCAGCCCTTTTGCACCTTCATCTGGGGTTTAGTGGGCTCCTGCCCCCCCGGACACTTGCATGACTCCTGGACTTGGTCCCCTTCCTTTACAGGTCTTCAGGTCCAGGAATCCATCTTCAGTGTTTTGCTGGCAGTTGTTGTTCTTGCAGAATCCCCTGTCTCGACTATACTGTCTTTCTGGGGTAGTAGGGTAACTTTACTCCTACTTTTCAGGGTCTTGGGGTTGGGTATCTTGGACACCCTTAGTGTTTTCTAACAGTCCCAGTGACCCTCTACAACCTACACTAGGCCTGGGGTCCATTTGTGGTTCGCATTTCACTTTTGGAGTATATGGTTTGTGTTGCCCCTAGGCCTATTTCTACCTATTGCATCTTATTGAGATTCTACATTGTTTGTACTACTTTTCTAACTGTTACTTACTTTAATTTGGTTTGTGTGCATATAAATTGTGTATATTACTCACCTCCTACGGGAGGGTGTCCTCTGAGATACTTTTGGCATATTGTCACTAAAATAAAGTACCTTTAATTTTAGTAACTCTGAGTATTGTGTTTTCTTGTGATATAGTGCTATGTAATATAAGTGGTATAGTAGGAGCTTTGCATGTCTCCTAGTTCAGCCTAAGCTGCTCTGCTATAGCTTCCTCTATCAGCCTAAGCTGCTAGAACACCTCTATTCTACTAATAAGGGATAACTGGACCTGGCACAAGGTGGAGGTACCACAGGGTACCCACTATAAGCCAGGCCAGCCTCCTACACCTGGGTACCTAGGTACCATATACTAGGGAATTATAAGGGTGTTCCAGTGTGCCAATCAGAATTGGTAAAATTAGTCACTAGCCTGCAGTGACCATTTTAAAAGCAGAGAGAGCATAAACACTGAGGTTCTGGTTAGCAGAGCCTCAGTGATACAGTTAGGCACCACATAGGGAACACATACTGGGCACACTTTATGAGCACTGGGGTCCTGGCTAGCAGGATCCCAGTGACACAGGCAAAAACAAACATACATACAAGTAAAAATGGGGGTAACATGCCAGGCAAGACGCTACTTTCCTACAAGTGTGTCCTAAGGAAACTTGCAGTACTTTACTCCTGCTTTTCCTGGCTCTGGGGTGGGGTAATTTACTTACCTTTACTGTATTCTTACTCTATCAGCGATTCTACACACACTAAACTTCTCTAAGGGGGAATTTGAGATTCACATTCCACTTTCTTAGTATATAGTTTGTGTTGCCCCTAGACCTATTTTCTTCCATTGCATTCTATATGATTTCTGACTGTTTGCATTGTTCTATGACTATTTACTTGTCTAATTGTAGTGTCTAGTGTATATATTGTGTATATTACTTACCTCCAGAAGGAGTATTGTCTTTAAGATATTTTTGGTACTAGGTCACCCAAATAAATATCTTTATTTTTGGTAACACTGAGTATTGTCTTTGTTTGTGTATAAGTACTGTGTAACTAGAAGTGGTATTTCATGAGCTTTACATGTCTCCTAGTTCAGCCTAAGCTGCTCTGCTATTGCTACCTCTATCAGCCTAAGCTGCTAGAACATTACTACTTCACTAATAAGGGATAACTGGACCTGGTATAAGGTGTAAGTACCTCAGGTACCCACTACAAACCAGGCCAGTCTTTTACAACCAAGTGCTCACAAAAACTAGGGGTGGAAGGACAAACCCTTGTCCACTATTCCTCCCTCCCCAGATGATTCCTCTTTTGATGTGGAGGAGTCATCTCCCTGTGCAGCACCTACACCAGAGGAGCTTGAAGCTGACACATCTGAGCGTTTGGGTGCAAGGGGGCCTGCCAGGGAGGAACTGAGTGTGGCACATCAGACCTGTCCCACGCTAGAGGGTCTCAGACAGCAAGCTGTCAAACAGCAGAATGGGGATGTCAATGACAGCCACAGAGTTTATTGGGAGAATAATCTCCTCTATACTGAAGCAAGGGTCCCTAAACCTGGTGCCACCAGGAGACTGGTCATCCCCCTCCAGTATAGGGAATTCCTCCTAATTCTAGCTCATGACATTCCCTTGGCTGGGCATTTAGGCCAGAGTAAAACATGGGTCATACTTGTTCCCCATTGTCACTGGCCCCATATGTCAGAAGACACAAAGGAATGTTGTCGCTCCTGTGTCACCTGCCAAGCCGGTGGCAAAAGTGGTGGCACCCCAAAGGCCCCCTTAATCCCACTGCCAGTGGGTGGGGTGCCCTTTGAGATGGGAGGGGTTGACATAGTTTGCCCCCTGACCCTCCAACAGCTTCTGGCAATAGATTAATCCTTTTGGTAGTGGACCATGCCTCAAGGTATCCAGAAGATATCACTTAAGGACCACTACAGCACCTGCAGTGGCAAAAGCCCTCGTGGGAATCTTTTCCAGGGCGGGTTTCCCAAAGGAAGTTGTATCAGACAGAAGTGGTAAGTTCATGTCTGCATACCTCGAGGCAATGTGGAAGGAGTGTGGTGTTACCTACGAGTTCACCACCCCTTATCATCCACAAACAAATGGATTGCTTGAGAGGTTTAATAAAACAGTCCAAGGCATGCTCATGGGACTCTCTGAGAAACTCAGAAGGAGATGGGCTGTCCTCTTTCCATGCCTCCTTTTCGCCTACAGGGTGGTACCCATAAATGAGTGGGCTACAGCCCCTTTGAGCTCCTCTTTGGTCACCCTGTTAAGGATCCCCTTGCTCTAGTTAAGGAGGTTTGGGAACAACCTTTCAAACCTCCAAAGCAAGACATTGTGGACTATGTTCGTGGCCTAAGATCTAGAATGGCTCAGTACATGAAAAAGGCCAGTAAATACCTTCAGGCTAGCCAAGAGTTCCATAAGCAATGGCATGACCAGAAGGCTGTCCTGACAGAGTACCAACCAGGACAGAAGGTGTGGGTGTTGGAGCCTGTGGCCCCAAGAGCACTCCAGGACAAATGGAGTGGAACCCATCTCATTGTGTAAAAGAAAGGTGCGGTCACCTATCTGGTGGACCTGGGCACTGCCAGAAGCCCCCTTAGGGTGCTTCATTTCATTTGCCTTAAACCTTACTATGACAGGGCTGACTTAACCCTGCTCAGAGCCACAGATGGGAGGCAGGAGGAAGATTGTTACCCTCTCCCTGGCCTCTTCTCCAACCCTGAAGCTGATGGCTTAGTGGCAGGAGTGGTGCTTGCAGACTGCACCACTGCTGAGCAGAGGGAGGACTGCAAAAATCTCCTAGAACAGTTTTCTGACCTCTTTTCTCTCATATCTGGTACAACTACCTTGTGTGAACATACAATTGATACTGGAGACAGTTTACCTGTCAAGAGTAAAATTTACAGGCAGCCTGACCATGTCAGAGATAGCATTAAAACAGAGGTTCAGAAAATGTATGATCTAGGAGTTATTGAGCCCTCAGTGGTGCTTGTCCCCAAACTGCATAGCAAAGAAGAAAAGAGAGAAATGCGGTTTTGTGTGGACTATATGGGTCTTAATATTGTAACCAAACCTGATGCTCACCCTATACCCAGGGCAGATGAGCTAATAGACATACTGGCTTCTGCCAAGTATCTAAGCACCTTTGATTTGACTGCAGGGTATTGGCAGATCAAGTTATCAGAGGATGCTATAGCAAAAACTGCATTTTCTACCATAGGAGGGCATTATCATTTCACTGTTATGTGGTTTGAAAATTGCACTTGACACTTTCCAGAGGCTGGTGAATACAGTCCTCCAAGGTTTGGAAGCTTTTAGTGCAGCATACTTAGATGATATTGCCGTATTTAGCTCCACCTGGGATGACCACCTGGCCCATCTATGGAAAGTTTTGGAGGCCCTGCAAAAGGCAGACCTAACTATCAAGGCTTCAAAGTGCCAGATATGTCAGGGGAAAGTGGTTTATCTAGGCCACCTGGTAGGTGGAGAACAGATTGAACCACTACAGGAGAAGTTTCAGACCATTATGGACTGGGATCTCCATACTACACGGCCCCAGGTCAGAACCTTCCTAGGTCTCACTGGGTATTACAGAAGGTTCATTAAGAACTATGGCTCCATTGTTGCCCCTCTTAATGAGCTCTCCTCTTAGAGAATGCCTAAAAAGGTATTGTGGACAGCTAGTTGTCAGAAAGCTTTTCAAACATGAGTTCCCTAGCTAAATAATGGCCACTCTGTACCCTGGGTTGTTTGGTATCAAACAACTCAGAATATTAATTCCAAACTGATGCCAGTATTGGATTTAACCTTAAATGTACCCAGGGGCCTCCTTAGAGGTGCCCCCTGCAAAAGCTAACCCTAACTGGCAGAGTTGCTGGCTGGTTCCATCCAGCTGCGACTCCAGACAGCCAATATACAAACCTGGGGAGAGCCCTGGTTCTCCGGTTTGTAAGACAATGGCCTTCCTGGGTGGAGAAGCTAACACCCCCTGCCTCAGGAATGTCCAACACCCTGGTGGTGAGATTCAAAGGGCTACAGCCCCTGAACCTCGATCCTCCAGGCCTGCTGCTAGAAGCAGAGGGCTTCCCCCTTTGCAATCCCACACTTTTGGCTGGAGCAAAGGCGGGAAACTAGACTAAGGGTAGGAGGAGGGGCCTCACTCAGCATCCACCACCCCTAAGAGCTTGCTTTCAAAGTGGACCCTCTGATTCAGATTTCTCCATCTTGAAATTGAGAGAAACAGCCAATGAGGTTTAGGGAAATGACCCTTCCCACAGGAAATGGTCATGATAATGGGTGTAGCCACCCAAGGGTAAGTGCCCCATTGGACACTACTAGGTTCCCTCTAAAACACCCACTAAATTCAGTATTTATGGTGCTCCCTTAGACGAAGTTTCAGATTTGAAAAAGATTTGAAAAGGATTCCAAGTAGACAAGTTAGGAGGCTGGCCTGGTTTGTAGTGGGTACCTTGGGTACTTACACCTCACACCAGGTCCAGTTATCACTTATTAGTGAAAAGTAGTAGTGTTCTAGCAGCTTAGGCTGATAGAGGTAGCTATAGCAGAGTAGCTTAGGCTGAACGAGGTGATATGCAAAGCTCCTGCTATACCACTTATAGTGACACAGTACTTATACACAAGTAAAGACAGTACTCAGTGTTACCAAAAATAAAGGTAGTTTATTTGGGTGACACAGTACTAAAAATATCTTAAAGGGCAAAACTCCTTCTGGAGGTAAGTATTATACACAATATATACACTAGACACTAAAATAAGGTAAGTAATTAGACATAGGATATTGCAAACAATAGGAAATGCTATTGGAGGCAATGGGAGAAAATAGGTCTAGGAGCAACACAAACCATATACTAAGAAAGTGGAATGCGAATCATGAATTCCCCCTAGACAAGTGTAGTGTGTAGAGAATCGCTGGGAGAGTAAGAATATAGTAATGGTAAGTAAATTACCCCACCCCAGAGCCCAGAAAAGCAGGAGTAAAGTACTGCAAATTTCCTTAGGGCACACTGCAAGTCGTGATTAGAGTTATTGCAAGAACCAAACAAGACTGCAAACAACAGATGGTGGATTCCTGGACCTGAAGACCTGCAAAGGAAGGAGACCAAGTCTGGAAGTCAAAAGAAGTTCCAGGAAGGACAGAAGCCCCTGTCAACCCAGAAGAGGGTGCATAAGAAGAGTCCCCAGTTGAACAAAGACTGCAGAAATGCACCCATGGAAGATATCAGCGGGTTCCTGCCTGATGCACTGGATGTCCCACGTAGAGAAGTTGGATGCAGGTGAGTTTTGGTGCTGGAATTCTCCAACAAGCCTTGGTTCCGGGAAAGTCACGTTCTGCAACACAATGGCGCTATCTGGACCCCGGATGGACCGGGAGGCCTCAACTCTGCACCCATGGGAGTCCCAGGACACAGGGGCAAAAGAGGTGCAAAATGTGGTTGGTGCAGCACTACAAAGGAAGGTCCCACGCCGCTGGAGAACAACTCAGTGAGTTGAGCGTCGCAGGATAGAGTGCTGGGGAACTGGGCTAGGATATGCATGAAGGAATTTTGCAAAGAGTGCACAGAGGCCTCAGGAGGTGAAGAAGACGTGGTGCACAGGGGTACTGTCGTTTTCGGGGAAGGCAAGGTCTTACCTCCTCCAAATTGAGACAGAAGGACCTCAGAACAGTCTGTGTCTATGGAGTTCAACCTCGGTGTTCCAAGGAGCAAGCTCGTTGCCAGGAGAGGAGTTCAAGAGAACCAGTCATTCACTCAGAAGGTGCCCGCTTTAACAGGGAAGTGACTCTGTCACCCGCCGGGAGATTTCTTCGGTACTTCTGGTGCAGGGTGAAGACAGGGAGTCCCCAGAGTGTTCAAACCATGGAAACTGATGCAGTTGCTGGCTGGTGCTGAAGTTGCAGAGGAAAAATAGCCCATCTGGATACGTTGTTGCTGTTACAGCTGTTCCTGGAGCAGTCTGCAGTCGATCCGAGGTCAGAGGATGAAGTAGTAGTTGCATAGGATTCCTGCTGGAAACCTGCAAGTAGAATCTGAAGAGAAACCCACAGGAGAGACCCTAAATAGCCCTGAAAGTGGGATTGGCTACCTTATCAGGCATGTACCTATCAGGAGGGGTCTCTGATGTCACCTGCTGGCACTGGACACTCAGAGGCCTCCAGAGTGTACCCAAACCTTGGAAAACAAGATGGCATAGGTCTGGGACACACTGAAGGAGCTCTGGGCACCATCCCTGGGGTGTTGATGGACAGGGGAGTGGTCACTCCCCTTTCCTTTGTCCAGTGTCGCACTACTGAACCGGTGCAGACTGGCTTATGCAAGGAGGGCACCATCTGCGCCCTTCAAAGCATTTCCAGAGGCTGGGGGAGGCTACCCCTCCCCCGCCTGTAACACCTAATTCCAGAGGGTGTAACACCCTCTTCCCAAATGAATTTTTTTTTCTGCCTTCCTGGGACTGAGCTGCTCATACCCCAGGAGGGCACAACCCTGTCTGTGAAGTGGTAGCAGCTGTAGCTGCATTGCAAGCCTCACAGAGCTGGTTTGGCAGTACTGGGGGTCCATGGTGGAGCCCCGAGGATGCATGGAATTGGCTCCCCAATACCAGATTTGGAATGGTAGGACAATTTCATGATCTTAGACACCTTATATGGCCATATTAGAGTTACCTTTGTAAAGCTATATATAGGTTTTGCCCTATATGTAGTGCACACATGTAATGGCAACCCCGCACTCACAAACTCCTGGGAATTGTTCCTGAACTATGTGGGGGCACCTTTGCTAGTGCAAGGGTGCCCTCACACTTAGTAACTTTGCACCTAACCTTCAGCAAGTAAAGGTTAGACATATAGGTGACTTATAAGTTACTTACGTGCAGTGAAAATGGCTGTGAAATAGTGTGTGTACTATTTCATGCAGGCTGCAAAAGGAGGCCTCTGGAAGGGTTTGTCTGAGCTCCTTATGGGTAGCAAAAGAAATGCGGCAGCCAGTAAGGAACCCCAATGCCCTGGGTACCTTGGTACCATATACTAGGGACTTATAAGGGGGTCCAGTGTGCCAACTGAAATTGGTAAATTAAGTCACTAGCCTACAATGACAAATTTAAAAGCAGAGAGCACATAAGCATTGAGGTTCTGGTTAACAGAGCCTCAGTGACTCAGTTAAGCACTACTGACAACATTCACATTAGGCCACAAACTATGAGGACTGAGGTCCTGGCTAGCAGGATCGCAGTGAGACAGGCAAAACACACTGACATATAGGTTTTTATCCATGAGCTCTGGGGTCCTGGCTAGCAAGATCCCAGTGACACAGGAAAAACACACTGACACACACTCACATACAGGCCAAAAGTGGGAGTAACCATACTAGAAAGAGGCTACTTTCTCACAGACAGGAAAACGAGCACCAGAGAAACCGCCAGGATGAGAACTGAGGTCCTGCTGCACCAGAAGAGGCGCCAAGGCCCCTGCTTGCTGCACCAGAGTCCTGACAATCGCGACAGCGGAGGAGCTGAACACTGGACCAACCCCAAGAAACCCAGGGGACCTCCAGGCTTCAAGGATTACCTCAGATCTCCCTCCTGAGTGAAGGCATCACTCGAGAAAAGCAAGTAAACTGCGAAAGACCAAAAAAACAGTGAAGGATACTTTACTGAATTGGCGATATCTCCGTGACCGGACATCACAGAGACGACAGTACAGGAGTGACCCCCAACTGTACCTAGTTTGGTGGTGCTGCGACCCCTGCTGGCTGAGATAGAGCAATACCCTTGGTCCTGGTCAGCTGACATCAGACCAGGAGAAAACCAGCTCCCCCAGAGCTAACAAAGGATCAGTAGGAAGCCCCAGTTGAGGGACTTCAGGAACACCCTGGATCTCTGACCAGAGTGCCCCCGTTGTCCTGCAAGCGACCCCCAAAGAGACTTACCTCCAGCTCCAGTGGACCTCTTTGCGCACAGCATCCAAAACTTCCAAAACTCCCTGCACCTGGCCACCCTGGGCCTTGCATCGCAGGTTCTGCTGTGTGCCCCAGGTCCCCCACCCCTTGTGTCCTCGACAGCCAAAGAGGACCCCCAGGCACCACTTTGAATTTGCAAACGAGCTGCTTTTCCAAGCGGCCCATCCAGGTGACCCTGTGCCAAGAACTTTTCCAAAGTTGCTTCCGTACGATTTTTAATGCATTTTTAAAAGGCTTCAGATGGGTAGCCTCCCAGAGCCACTGGAAATGCTTTGAAGGGCACAGATGGTGCCCTCCTTGCATAAGCCAGTCTACATCGGTTCAGGGACCCCCAGTCCCTGCTCTGGCGTGAAACAAGACAAAGGAAAGGGAGTGACCACTCCCCTGTCCGTCACCACCCCAGGGCTGGTCCCAAGAGCTCCTCCAGTCTGTCCCTGGTGTTAGCCATTGTAGGAGGCTGGCCTGGTTTGTAGTGGGTACCTTGAGTACTTACACCCTATACCAGGTCCAGTTATCCCTTATTAGTGAAATGTAGGAGTGTTCTAGCAGCCTAGGCTGATAGATGTAACTGTAGCAGAGCAGCTTACACTGAACTAGGAGACATGCAAAGCTCCTGCAATACCACTATAGTTACACAGTACTTATACATAAGTAAAGACAATATTCAGGGGCATATTTATACTCCGTTTGCGCCGAATTAGCGTCGTTTTTTTCGACGCAAATTCGGCGCTAAACTAACGCCATATTTATACTTTGGCGTTAGACGCGTCTAGCGCCAAAGTATGAGGAAAGAGCGTCATTTGTTTGCGTGAACGCCTTCCTTGCGTTAATGAGATGCAAGGTAGGCGTTCCCGTCTAAAAAAATGACTGCACCGCAAATGCGTCGTATTTATACTCCCGGGCAAAAATGACGCCCGGGAGTGAGCGGGGCAAAAAACCCCGCATTTGCGCCGGATTTTAGCGCCTGGGTCAGGGCAGGCGTTAAGGGACCTGTGGGCTCAAAATGAGCCCACAGCTGCCCTCCCATGCCCCCAGGGACCCCCCCTGCCACCCTTGCCCACCCCAGGAGGACACCCAAGGATGGAGGGACCCACCCCAGGGACATTCAGGTAAGTTCAGGTAAGTATAATTTTTTAAAAAAAAATTTTGGCATAGGGGGGCCTGATTTGTGCCCCCCTACATGCCTCAATGCCCAATGACCATGCCCAGGGGACATAAGTCCCCTGGGCATGGCCATTGGGTATGGGGGCATGACTCCTGTCTTTACTAAGACAGGAGTCATGTAAATGGCGTCTGGGCGTCGTTAAAAATGGCGCAAATCGGGTGGAGGCGATTTTTTGCGTCAACCTGACTTGCACCATTTTTAAGACGCCCTAGCGCCATTTTTCCCAACGCCGGCGCTGCCTGGTGTACGTGTTTTTTTTCCACGCACACCAGGCAGCGCCGGTCTGCTTTTGCCGGCTAACGCCATTCAATAAATACGGCGCCCGCATGGCGCTTCAGAATGGCGTTAGCCGGCGCAATACTTTTTGACGCTAAACTGCGCTAACGCAGTTTAGCGTCGAAAAGTATAAATACGGGCCTCAGTGTTACAAAAAATAAAGGTCGTTTATTTTAGTAACACAAGGCCAAAAATATCTTAGAGGCAATACTCCTGCTGGAGGTAAGTATTATACACAATATATACACTAGATACCACAATAAGGTCAGTAAATAGTCATAGGATAACGCAAACAATAGGAAAAGCTGTAGAATGCAATGGAAGAAAATAGGTCTAGGGACAACACAAACCATATACCAAGAAAGTGGAATATGAATCACAAATTCCCGCCTAGACAAGTGTTATGTGCAGAGAATCGCTGGGAGAGTAGGAAAACCACAGGTGAGTAAAATAGCCCACCCCAGAGCCCTGGAAAGTAGGAGTAAAGTACTGCAAGTTTCCTTAGCACACACTACTGTGAGAAGGTAGCCTCTTTCTAGCCTTGTTACCCCCACTTTTGGCCTGTTTGTGAGTGTATGTCAGAGTGTTTGTCACTGTTTTCACTGTCTCACTGGGATCCTGATAGCCAGGCCTCAGTGCTCGTAGTGAAAACACTATGTTTTCAGTATGTTTGTTATGTGTCACTGGGATCCTGCTGGTCAGGACCCCAGTGCTCATAAGTTTGTGGCCTATATGTATGTGTCACTGGGACCCTGTCACACAGGGCCCCAGTGCTCATAGGTGTGCATGTATATGTTCCCTGTGTGGTGCCTAACTGTCTCACTGAGGCTCTGCTAACCAGAACCTCAGTGGTTATGCTCTCTCATTACTTTTAAATTGTCACTAACAGGCTAGTGACCAATTTTACCAATTTACATTGGCTTACTGGGACACCCTTATAATTCCCTAGTATATGGTACTGAGGTACCCAGGGTATTGGGGTTCCAGGAGATCCCTATGGGCTGCAGCATTTCTTTTGCCACCCATAGGGAGCTCTGACAAATCTTACACAGGCCTGCCACTGCAGCCTGAGTGAAATAACGTCCACGTTATTTCACAGCCATTTTACACTGCACTTAAGTAACTTATAAGTCACCTATATGTCTAACCTTTACCTGGTAAAGGTTAGGTGCAAAGTTACTTAGTGTGAGGGCACCCTGGCACTAGCCAAGGTGCCCCCACATTGTTCAGAGCCAATTCACTGAACTTTGTGAGTGCGGGGACACCATTACACGCGTGCACCACATATAGGTCACTACCTATATGTGGCTTCACCATGGTAACTCCGAATATGGCCATGTAACATGTCTATGATCATGGAATTGCCCCCTCTATGCCATCCTGGCATTGTTGGTACAATTCCATGATCCCAGTGGTCTGTAGCACAGACCCTGGTACTGCCAGACTGCCCTTCCTGGGGTTTCTCTGCAGCTGCTGCTGCTGCCAACCCCTCAGACAGGCAGCTGCCCTCCTGGGGTCCAGCCAGGCCTGGCTCAGGATGGCAGAACAAAGAACTTCCTCTGAGAGAGGGTGTGACACCCTCTCCCTTTGGAAAATGGTGTGAAGGCAGGGGAGGAGTAGCCTCCCCCAGCCTCTGGAAATGCTTTGTTGGGCACAGATGTGCCCAATTCTGCATAAGCCAGTCTACACCGGTTCAGGGACCCCTTAGCCCCTGCTCTGGCGCGAAACTGGACAAAGGAAAGGGGAGTGACCACTCCCCTGACCTGCACCTCCCCTGGGAGGTGTCCAGAGCTCCTCCAGTGTGCTCCAGACCTCTGCCATCTTGGAAACAGAGGTGCTGCTGGCACACTGGACTGCTCTGAGTGGCCAGTGCCACCAGGTGATGTCAGAGACTCCTGCTGATAGGCTCCTTCAGGTGTTAGTAGCCTTTCCTCTCTCCTAGGTAGCCAAACCCTCTTTTCTGGCTATTTAGGGTCTCTGTCTCTGCGGAAACTTTAGATAACGAATGCATGAGCTCAGCCGAGTTCCTCTGCATCTCCCTCTTCACCTTCTGATAAGGAATCGACCGCTGACCGCGCTGGAAGCCTGCAAACCTGCAACATAGTAGCAAAGACGACTACTGCAACTCTGTAACGCTGATCCTGCCGCCTTCTCGACTGTTTTCCTGCTTGTGCATGCTGTGGGGGTAGTCTGCCTCCTCTCTGCACCAGAAGCTCCGAAGAAATCTCCCGTGGGTCGACGGAATCTTCCCCCTGCAACCGCAGGCACCAAAAAGCTGCATCTCCGGTCCCTTGGGTCTCCTCTCAGCACGACGAGCGAGGTCCCTCGAATCCAGCGACACCGTCCAAGTGACCCCCACAGTCCAGTGACTCTTCAGCCCAAGTTTGGTGGAGGTAAGTCCTTGCCTCACCTCGCTGGGCTGCATTGCTGGGAACCGCAACTTTGCAAGCTATTCCGGCCCCTGTGCACTTCCGGCGGAAATCCTTTGTGCACAGCCAAGCCTTGGTCCACGGCACTCTAACCTGCATTGCACGACTTTCTAAGTTGGTCTCCGGCGACGTGGGACTCCTTTGTGCAACTCCGGCGAGCACCGTTTCACGCATCCTCGTAGTGCCTGTTTCTGGCACTTCTCTGGGTGCTACCTGCTTCAGTGAGGGCTCTTTTTCTTGCTCGACGTCCCCTCTCTCTACAGGTCCAATTTGCGACTTCCTGGTCCCTCCTGGGCCCCAGCAGCGTCCAAAAACGCCAAACGCTCGATTTGCGTGTAGCAAGGCTTGTTGGCGTCCATCCGGCGGGAAAACCCTTCTACACGACTCTCCAAGGCGTGGGGGATCCATCCTCCAAAGGGGAAGTCTCTAGCCCTTGTCGTTCCTGCAGTATTCACAGTTCTTCAGCCTAGTAAGAGCTTCTTTGCACCAACCGCTGGCCTTTCTTGGGCATCTGCCCATCTCCGAGCTGCTTGTGACTTTTGGACTTGGTCCCCTTGTTCCACAGGTGCCCTCAGTCAGGAATCCATCGTTGTTGCATTGCTGATTTGGGTTTTCCTTGCATTTTCCCTCTAACACGACTATTTTGTCCTTAGGGGAACTTTGGTGCACTTTGCACTCACTTTTCAGGGTCTTGGGGAGGGTTATTTTGCTAACTCTCACTATTTTCTAATAGTCCCAGCGACCCTCTACAAGGTCACATAGGTTTGGGGTCCATTCGTGGTTCGCATTCCACTTTTGGAGTATATGGTTTGTGTTGCCCCTATCCCTATGTTTCCCCATTGCATCCTATTGTAACTATACATTGTTTGCACTGTTTTCTAAGACTATACTGCATATTTTTGCTATTGTGTATATATATCTTGTGTATATTTCCTATCCTCTCACTGAGGGTACACTCTAAGATACTTTGGCATATTGTCATAAAAATAAAGTACCTTTATTTTTAGTATAACTGTGTATTGTGTTTTCTTATGATATTGTGCATATGACACTAAGTGGTACTGTAGTAGCTTCACACGTCTCCTAGTTCAGCCTAAGCTGCTCTGCTAAGCTACCATTATCTATCAGCCTAAGCTGCTAGACACCCTATACACTAATAAGGGATAACTGGGCCTGGTGCAAGGTGCAAGTACCCCTTGGTACTCACTACAAGCCCATCCAGCCTCCTACAACTACAAGTCGTGATTAGAGTTACTGCAAGAACCAAGCAAGACTGCAAACAACAAATGGTGGATTCCTGGACCTGAAGAACTTCAAAGAGAGGAGACCAAGTCCAGAAGTCCCAGAAGGTTCCAGGAAGGACAGGAGCACCTGCCAACCTAGAATATGATGCAAAAGAAGAGTTGCTGGTTGGACGAAGACTGCAGAAATGCACCAAAGGAAGATGTCTGTGTGTTACTGCATGATGCAATTGATGTCCCACGAAGAGATGTTGGATGCAGGAAGTTTCGGCACTGGATTCTTCAAACAAGCCTTGGTTCAAGCAAAGTCACATTTTGCATCAAAGTGGCGCTTCCTGGGCCCAGGAGGGACCTGGGGGCCTCAACTTGGACTGAGAAGGCAGAGGGGACTCCCAACACTGGAGGGAACCTACAAATGACCAGGCAGCACCCACGGAGGGCCAAGGACACGGGGACAAAGAAGGTGCAAATTGCAGTTGTTGCAGCACTTCAAAAGAAGGTCCCACACCCCCGGAGAATAACTCAGCGAGTTGAGCTTCACAGTCACAGGATAGAGTGCTGGGAGCCTGGGTCAGGCTGTGCATGAAGGATTGTACCAAATAGTGCATAGAGGCATCAGGAGGTGAAGATGACGTGGTGTGCAGGGGTACTGTTGCAAACGGGGAAGGCAAGCTCTTACCTGCTCCAAATTTGGACAGCAGGACCTTGGGACAGTCTGTGTCGAAGAGGTCCATCACCTGTGTTCCAATGAGCACGCTCGTCACCAGGAGACTTAGAAGGCACCTGCAAGAGCAGGGAAGTGACTCTATCACTCCACTGGAGATTTCTTCGGTCCTTCTGGTGCAGGGTGAAGACAGGGAGTCCTCAGAGTGTGTGCATCGTGGAAACTGTTGCAGTTGTTGGCAGGAGCTGATGTTGCAGATGAAAAGTAGCCCTTCTGGATTCTTTGTTGTTGTTACAGCGCTTCCTGGGCTGCCCAGTCCCCAGGAGGGCAGAAGCCTGTCTGTGGGTTGGCAGCAGCGGTCCTGCAGAGAAATCCCCAGAGAGCTGGTTTGGCAGTACCCAGGGTCCATGGTGGCGCCCTAGGGATGCATGGGATTGGCACCCCAATACTAGATTAGATTTGGCATGGGGGGACAATTTCATGATCTTCGACATGTTACATGGCCGTATTTGGAGTTACCATTGTGAAGCTACATATAGGTATTTACCTATATGTAGTGCACTGTGTAATGGTGTCCTGGCACTCACAAAGTCTGGGGAAATTGCCCTGAACTATGTGGGGGTACCTTGGCTAGTGCCAGGGAGCCCTCACACTTAGTAACTTTGCACCTAACCTTCACCAAGTGAGGGTTAGACATATAGGTGACTTATAAGTTACTTAAGTGCAGTGTAAAATGGCTGTGAAATAACATGGCAGTCCTGTTTAAGACTTGTCTGAGCTCCCTATGGGTGGCAAAAGAAATACTGCAGCCCATAGGGATCTCCTGGAACCCCAATACCCTGGGTACCTAGGTACCATATACTAGGGAATTATAAGGTTGTTCCAGTGTACCAATTAGAATTGGTGAAAATGGTCACTAGCCTATAGTGACAATTCGAAAGGCAGAGAGAGCATAAGCACTGAGGTTCTGATTAGCAGAGCCTCAGTGACACAGTTAGTCACTACACAGGGATACACATTCAGGCCACAAACTATGAGCACTGGGGTCCTGGCTAGCAGGATCCCAGTAAGACAGGCAAAAACAAACTGATATACAAGTAAAAATGGGGATAACTTGCCAGGCAAGATGGTTGTTTCCTACACACACACCCAAACGAAGAACAATAAAGCTAACCTTGCCCAGGTGAGTCTTCATTGTCTAAGTGGAAATATCTGGAGAGTCCATCTGCATTGGAGTGGGTACTCCCAGATCTATTTTCCACTGTATAGCCCATTTCCTGTAGGGAGATTGACCACCTCAACAATTTAGAGTTTTCACCTTTCATTTGTTTAAGCCATAACAGAGGTTTGTGGTCTGTCTGAACAATACAGTGAGTTCCAAACAGTTATGGACTCAACCTTTTCAGTGCCCAGACCACAGCAAAGGCCTCCCTCTCTATGACAGACCAACACTTTTCCTTAGAGGTCAACCTTTTGCTGATAAAAGCAACAGTTTTATCTTGGCCCTCAGTGTTAAGCTGTTATAGAACTGCCCCTACCCCTAATTCAGAAGCATCAGTCTGGACTATGAATTTGTTGGAGTAACAAGGGCTTTTTAGGACAGGTGCAGAGCACATGTCCTGTTTCAGCTCATCAAAAGCCTTTTGACAGCTAGCTGTCCACAATACCTTTTTAGGCATCTTCTTGCTGGTGAGGTCATTAAGAGGAGCTGCAATTGAGCCATAGTTCTTAATGAACCTCCTACAGTACCCTGTGAGGCCTAAGAAGGATCTCACCTGGGTTTGAGTTGTAGGGGGAGCCCATTCCATAACGGTCTGGATCTTCCCCTGCAGTGGTGCAAGCTGTTCGCCACCTACCAGGTGGCCCAGATAAATCACTTTCCCCTGCCCTATCTGGCACTTTGAGGCCTTGCTAGAGAGGCCTGCCTTTTGCAGGGCCTCCAAAACTTTCCATAGGTGGACCAGGTGATCATCCCAGGTGGCGGTAAAGACAGCTATATCATCTAAATATGCTGCACTAAAAGATTCCAACCCTTGCAGGACTGTGTTCACCAACCTCTGAAAAGTGGCATGTGCATTTGTCAAAACAAAGGGCATAACAGTGAACTGATAGTGCCCTCCAATGGTGGAAAATGCAGTTTTGGGTTTAGCATCTTCTGACAACTTAATCTGCCAATACCCTGCAGTTAAGTCAAAAGTGCTTAGATACTTGGCAGAGCCAGTATATCTATTAGCTCATCTGCCCTGGGTATAGTGTGAGCATCAGTTTTGGTTACCTGATTGAGACCTCTGTAGTCAACACAAAACCTCATTTCTCTTTTACCATCTTTACTGTGAGGTTTTGGGACAAGCACCACTGGACTAGCCCATGAGCTTTCTGAAGGCTCAATCACTCCTAAGTCCAACATTATCTGTACCTCTTGTTTTATGCAGTCCCTGATATGGTCAGGCTATCTATAAATCTTACTTTTCACAGGTAAACTGTCTCCAGTGTTGATTGTGTGCTCACACCAGGTAGTGGTACCTGGTATCAGTGAGTAGAGGTCAGAGAATTGGCCTAGGATATTTATTCAGTTGTCCTTCTGCTCAGCAGTAAGGCAATCTGCAAGCACTACTCCCTCCACTAAGCCATCAGCTTCAGTGGTGGAGAAGAGGCCAGGGAGAGGGTCACTCTCTTCTTACCGCCCCTCATCAGTTGCCATGAGCAGGGTTAAGTCACCCCTGTCATAGTAAGGTTTCAGGTGACTGAGATGGAGCACCCTAAGGGGACTCCTGGCCGTGCCCAGGTCTACCAAGTAGGTGACCTCACCTTTCTTTTCAACAATGAGATGGGGTCCACTCCATTTGTCTTGGAGCGCTCTTGGAGCCACAGGCTCTAATACCCACACCTTCTGTCGTGGGTGGTACTGGGTCAGGACAGCCTTCTGGTCATGCCATTGCTTTTGGAGCTCTCGGCTGGCCTGACGGTTTTTACTGGCCTTTTTCATGTACTCAGCCATTCTGGATCTTAAGCCAAGTACATGGTCCACAATGTCTTCCTTTGGAGTTTTTAAAGGTTGTTCCCAACCATCCTTCACAAGAGCAATGGGACCTCTCACAGGGTGTCCAAAGAGGAGTTCAAAGGGGCGAAAGCCCACTCCTTTTTGGGGTACCTCCCTGTAAGCAAAAAGGAGGCATGGCAACAGGACATCCCATCTCCTTCTGAGTTTTTCAGGGAGTCCCATAATCATACCTTTGAGAGTTTTATTAAACCTCTCAACCAGACCATTTGTCTGTGGATGATAAGGGGTAGTGAACTTAAAGGTTACACCACACTCCTTCCACATAGCTTTGAGATATGCAGACATGAAGTTACTACCTCTGTCTGACACCACTTTCTTAGTAAAACCCACTCTGAAAAAGATTTCCAAGAGGGATTTTTCCACTTCAGGAGCTGTAGTGGTCCTTAAGGGAATTGCTTCAGGATACCTAGTGGCATGGTCCACTACGACAAGGATACATTTATTGCCTGAAGCTGTTGGAGGGTCAAGGGGGCGAACTATGTCAACCCCTACCCTTTTAAAGGGCATCCCAACGAGAGGAAGTGGAATTAAGGGGGTCTTAGGTGTGTCACCAGTCTTGCTAGTGGCTTGGCAGGTCACACAGGAGCCACAAAACTCCTTAGTGTCCTCTGACATGTGAGCCAGTGAAAGAATGGAACAAGTCTGTCCCAAGTTTTGCTCTGGCCCAAATGCCCAGCCAAAGGAATATCATGTGCCAAGGTCAGAAGAAACTCCCTATACTGCAAAGGGATGATCAATCCCCTGGCAGCTCCAGGTTTAGAGTCCCTTGACTCAGTATAAAGGAGGTTATCTTCCCAATAGACCTTAAGGCTATCAGTGGTATCCCCATTCTGCTGTTTGACAGCTTGCTGTTTCAAACCCTCTAGTGTGGGACAGGTCTGCTGTGCCACATTCAGCTCTTTCCTAGCAGGCCCCCCTGCACCCAAAAGCTCAGCAGTGTCTGATGCCAGCTTATCTGGTGTAGGTTCTACACAGGGAGAGGGTTCCTCTTCCTCAAAAGGGGAATCTTCTGGAGGGGGGGGATAGTGGGCAAGGATTTACCCTTTCTACCCCTAGCTTTTGGGAGCACTTGGTCCATTGTTCCAGGATCTAAGCTTCCCTGTCCTCTTTGCTTCTTGGTCTGAGCCCTTGTGAGAGCAAAAATATGCCCGAAATGCCAAGCATTGCTGCATGAGCCTCCAACTCCACTTCAGCCCAAGCTTATGTCTCCAAATCATTGCCTAGTAAGCAGTCTACAGGTAAATCAGTGGCTACCACAACTTTCATTGGACCAGTAACTCCCCCCCCAGTTGAGAATTACAACAGCCATGGGGTGGCTAAGAGTGTTGTTATGAGCATCAGTCACTTGGTACTGCTGACCAAGTAGGTGTTGATCAGGGTGAACCAGTTTCTCAATCACCGTAGTGACACTGGCACCTGTATCCCTGTAGGCCTCAACCTCAACACCATTTATTAGGGGAAGTTGCTTGTACTTACCCATATTAACGGGACAAGCAACCAAGGTTGCAAAGTCAATTCCACCATCAGAGACTAAAGTAGCCTCTGTGGTCTCCCTAACAAGACCAACGCCAACTACATTACCAATGGTGAGCCCACTGATACCCTTTGAGTGGCTATTTGTAGTAGACTTCCCACAACCACTTCTGTTACTAGGGGCACTAGAGGTTGGGGTTGTGGTAGTAGGATCCTTGGTGTTTTTCTTTGGGCAGGTGGAATCACTTGCCCAATGGCCTTTACTCTTGCATAAATAACACCATGGCTTCTTTTGATTGTTAGAAGAGGATTTGGACCCATTTCCCCCAAGGGATTTTTGTGGGCCTGATGAAGACTCACAATGCTATTTAGCTTTGTCCCCAACCTTGTCAGAAGACTTGCCATCCTTCTTCTTGCCATCCTTGTCACCACCTGTATGAACTTTTCTGTTCACTCTTGTTCTACCCATTTGTCTACCTTCTTTCCCAATTCTTGGGGAGAGGTCAGATCTGAGTCTACCAAGTACTGATGAAACAAGTCAGACACACAATTATTCAAAATATGCTCTCTCAGGATAAGATTATATAGGCTTTCACTGTCAGTCACCTTACTGCCATGTAACCATCCCTCCAAGGCCTTCACTGAACAGTCTAGAAAGTCTGTCCAGTCTTGAGAGGACTCTTTTCTGGTACCTCTGAACTTTATCCTGTATTGTTCAGTGGTTAAGCCAAATCCATCCAAGAGTGCATCTTTCAAAACTTTGTAGTTATCACTTTCTCTTACAGTAAGGAGTCTATCCCTACCCTTACCAGTGAATGGTTACCACAAGATGTAGGAAAGTACCATCTTGCCTGGCATTTTACCCCCATTTTTACTGTATGTATGTTTGTTTTTGCCCTTATGTCTCTGGGATCCTGCTAAGCAGGAGCCCAGTGCTCATAGTGTATGCCCTGTATGTGTTCCCTGTGTGGTGCCTAACTGTATCACAGAGGTTCTGTTAACCAGAACCTCAGTGTTTATGCTCTCTCTGCTTTCTAAAATTGTCACTGCAGGCTAGTGACTAATGTAGGAGGCTGGACTGGCTTGTAGTGAGTACCAAGGGGTACTTGCACCTTGCACCAGGCCCAGTTATCCCTTATTAGTGTATAGGGTGTCTAGCAGCATAGGCTGATAGATAATGGTAGCTTAGCAGAGCAGCTTAGGCTGAACTAGGAGACGAGTGAAGCTCCTACAGTACCACTTAGTGTCATATGCACAATATCATAAGAAAACACAATACACAGTTATACTAAAAATAAAGGAACTTTATTTTTATGACAATATGCCAAAGTATCTCAGAGTGTACCCTCAGTATGAGGATAGCAAATATACACAAGATATATATACACAATACCAAAATATGCAGTAATAGTATTAGAAAACAGTGCAAACAATGTATAGTTACAATAGGATGCAATGGAAACACATAGGGATAGGGGCAACACAAACCATATACTCCAAAAGTGGAATGCGAACCACGAATGGACCCCAAACCTATGTGACCTTGTAGAGGGTCGCTGGGACTATTAGAAAATAGTAAGGGTTAGAAAAATAGCCCACCCCAAGACCCTGAAAAGTGAGTGCAATGTGCACTAAAGTTCCCCAAAGGACATAGAAGTCGTGATAGGGGAATTCTGCAGGAAAGACACAAACCAGCAATGCAACAACGATGGATTTTTCAGTCGAGGGCACCTGTGGAACAAGGGGACCAAGTCCAAAAGTCACAAGCAAGTCGGAGATGGGCAGATGCCCAGGAAATGCCAGCTGCGGGTGCAAAGAAGCTGCTACTGGACTGTAGAAGCTTAGGTTTCTGCAGGAACGACAAGGGCTAGAGACTTCCCCTTTGGAGGAGGGATCCCACACGCTGTGGAGAGTCGTGCAGAAGTGTTTTCCCGCCAAAAGACTGCCAACAAGCCTTGCTAGCTGCAAATCGTGCAGTAAAGGTTTTTGGATGCTGCTGTGGCCCAGGAGGGACCAGGATGTCGCAAATTGCGTCAGGAGACAGAGGGGACATCGAGCAAGATAAGAAGCCCTCTCAGCAGCAGGTATCACCCAGAGAAAAGCCAGAAACAGGCACTACGAGGATGTGTGAAACGGTGCTCACCCAAAGTTGCACAAAGGAGTCCAACGTCGCCGGAGAACAACTTAGGAGGTCGTGCAATGCAGGTTAGAGTGCCGTGGACCCAGGCTGGACTGTGCACAAAGGATTTCCGCCGGAAGTGCACGGAGGCCGGAGTAGCTGCAAAAGTCGCGGTTCCCAGCAATGCAGTCTGGCGTGGGGAGGCAAGGACTTACCTCCACCAAACTTGGACTGAAGAGTCACTGGACTGTGGGAGTCACTTGGACAGAGTTGCTGGATTCAAGGGACCTCGCTCGTCGTGCTGAGAGGAGACCCAGGGTACCAGTGATGCAGTTCTTTGGTGCCTGCGGTTGCAGGGGGACGATTCCGTCGACCCACGGGAGATTTCTTCGGAGCTTCTAGTGCAGAGAGGAGGCAGACTACCCCCACAGCATGCACCACCAGGAAAACAGTCGAGAAGGCGGCAGGATCAGCGTTACAGAGTTGCAGTAGTCGTCTTTGCTACTATGTTGCAGTTTTGCAGGCTTCCAGCGAGGTCAGCAGTCGATTCCTTGGCAGAAGGTGAAGAGAGAGATGCAGAGGAACTCGGATGAGCTCTTGCATTCGTTATCTAAAGTTTCCCCAGAGACAGAGACCCTAAATAGCCAGAAAAGAGGGTTTGGCTACCTAGGAGAGAGGATAGGCTAGCAACACCTGAAGGAGCCTATCAGAAGGAGTCTCTGACGTCACCTGGTGGCACTGGCCACTCAGAGCAGTCCAGTGTGCCAGCAGCACCTCTGTTTCCAAGATGGCAGAGGTCTGGAGCACACTGGAGGAGCTCTGGGCACCTCCCAGGGGAGGTACAGGTCAGGGGAGTGGTCACTCCCCTTTCCTTTGTCCAGTTTCGCGCCAGAGCAGGGCTAAGGGGTCCCTGAACCGGTGTAGACTGGCTTATGCAGAAATGGGCACCAAATGTGCCCATGAAAGCATTTCCAGAGGCTGGGGGAGGCTAATCCTCCCCTGCCTTCACACCATTTTCCAAAGGGAGAGGGTGTAACACCCTCTCTCAGAGGAAGTCCTTTGTTCTGCCATCCTGGGCCAGGCCTGGCTGGACCACAGGAGGGCAGAAGCCTGTCTGAGGGGTTGGCAGCAGCTGCAGTGAAACCCCGGGAAAGGAAGTTTGGCAGTACAAGGGTCTGTGCTACAGACCACTGGGATCATGGGATTGTGCCAACTATGCCAGGATGGTATAGATGGGGCAATTCCATGATCATAGACATATTACATGGCCATATTCGGAGTTACCATTGTGAAGCTACATATAGGTAGTGACCTATATGTAGTGCACGCGTGTAATGGTGTCCCCGCACTCACAAAGTCCGGGGAATTGGCCCTGAACAATGTGGGGGCACCTTGGCTAGTGCCAGGGTGCCCTCACACTAAGTAACTTTGCACCTAACCTTTACCAGGTAAAGGTTAGACATATAGGTGACTTATAAGTTACTTAAGTGCAGTGTAAAATGGCTGTGAAATAACGTGGACGTTATTTCACTCAGGCTGCAGTGGCAGGCCTGTGTGAGAATTGTCAGAGCTCCCTATGGGTGGCAAAAGAAATGCTGCAGCCCATAGGGATCTCCTGGAACCCCAATACCCTGGGTACTTCAGTACCATATACTAGGGAATTATAAGGGTGTTCCAGTAAGCCAATGTAAATTGGTAAAATTGGTCACTAGCCTGTTAGTGACAATTTGGAAAGAAATGAGAGAACATAACCACTGAGGTTCTGATTAGCAGAGCCTCCGTGAGACAGTTAGTCACTACACAGGTAACACATTCAGGCACACTTATGAGCACTGGGGCCCTGGATGACAGGGTCCCAGTGACACATACAACTAAAACAACATATATACAGTGAAAAATGGGGGTAACATGCCAGGCAAGATGGTACTTTCCTACAACTAATTTTACCAATTCTCATTGGCACACTGGTACACCCATATAATTCCCTTGTACATGGTACTGAGGTACCACGGTATTGGGGTTCCAGGAAATCCCTATGGGCTGCAGCATTTCTTTTGCCACCCATAGGGAGTTCAGGCAATTCTTACACAGGCCTACCACTGCAGCCTGAGTGAAATAACGTCCACGTTATTTCACAGCCATTTTTCACTGCACATAAGCAACTTATAAGTCACCTATATGTCTAACCCTGACTTGGTGAAGATTGGGTGCCAAGTTACTTAGTGTGTGGGCACCCTGGCAGTAGCCAGGGTGCCCCCACATCGTTCAGGGCAAATTCCCTGAACTTTGTGAGTGCGGGGACACCATTACAAGTGTGCACTATACATAGGTCACTTCCTATTTATAGCGTCACAATGGTAACTCCGAACATGGCCATGTAACATGTCTACGATCATGGAATTATCACCCCAATATCATTCTGGTATTGGGGGGACAATTCCATGATCCCCCGGGTCTCTAGCACAGAACCCGGATACTGCCAAACTGCCTTTCTGGGGTTTTCACTGCAGCTGCTGCTGCTGCCAACCCCTCATAGAGGATTTTGCCCTCCTGGGGTCTGAGCAGCCCAGGCCCAGGAAGGCAGAATAATAGATTTCCTCTGAGAGAGGGTGTGACACCCTCGCCCTTTGGAAATAGGTGTGAAGGGCTGGGGAGGAGTAGCCTCCCCAAGCCTCTGGAAATGCTTTGATGGGCACAGATGGTGCCCATCTCTGCATAAGCCAGTCTACACCGGTTCAGGGATCCCCCAGCCCTGCTCTGGCGCGAAACTGGACAAAGGAAAGGGGAGTGACCACTCCCCTGACCTCCACCTCCCAGGGGAGCTCCTCCAGTGTGCCCCAGACCTCTGCCATCTTGGATTCAGAGGTGTGCTGACACACTGGACTGCTCTGAGTGGCCAGGGCCAGCAGGTGCTGAATGCAAGAGCTCACCATAGTTCCTCTGCATCTCCCTCTTCACCTTCTGCCAAAGGATCGACGGCTGACTGCTCAGGACGCCTGCAAAACCGCAACAAAGTAGCAAAGACGACTACTGCAACCTTGTATCACTTCATCCTGCCGGCTTTCTCGACTGTTTCCTGGTGGTGCATGCTCTAGGGGTAGCCTGCCTCCATTCTGCACCAGGAGCTCTGAAGAAAGATCCCATGGGTCGACGGAATCTTCCCCCTGCAACCGCAGGCAACAAAAGACTGCATCACCGGTCCTCTGGGTCCCCTCTCAGCATGACGAGCGTGGTCCCTGGAACTCAGCAACTCTGTCCAAGTGACTCCCACAGTCCAGTGACTCTTCAGTCCAAGTTTGGTGGAGGTAAGTCCTTGCCTCCCCACGATAGACTACATTGCTGGGTACCGCGTGATTTACAGCTGCTCGGGCTCCTGTGCACTCTTCCAGGATTTCCTTTATGCCCAGCCAAGCCTGGGTCCCCGACACTCTAACCTGCAGTGCACAACCTTCTGAGTTGTCCTCCGGTGTCGTGTGACTCCCTTTTCTGACTTCGGGTGGACTCCGGTTCACTCCTCTTCTAAGTGCCTGTTCCGGTACTTCTGCAGGTGCTGTCTGCTTTTGTGAGAGCTCCCTGACTTGATGGGTGCCCTCCCTGTCTCCTCATCCAAGTGGCGACATCCTGGTCCCTCCTGGGCCACAGCAGCATCCAAAAACCCTAACTGCGACCCTTGCAGCCAGCAAGGCTTGTTTGCAGTCTTTCTGCGTGGGAACACCTCTGCAAGCTTCTTCACGATGTGGGACATCCATCCTCCAAAGGGGAAGTTCCTAGTCCTCTTCGTTCTTGCAGAACTCCAAGCTTCTTCCACCCAGTGGCAGCTTCCTTGCATCCTCAGCTGGCATTTCCTGGGTGTGAGAAGGTAGCCTCTTTCTAGCCTTGTTACCCCCACTTTTGGCCTGTTTGTGAGTGTATGTCAGGGTGTTTGTCACTGTTTTCACTGTCTCACTGGGATCCTGATAGCCAGGCCTCAGTGCTCATAGTGAAAACACTATGTTTTCAGTATGGTTGTTATGTGTCACTGGGATCCTGCTGGTCAGGACCCCAGTGCTCATAGGTTTGTGGCCTATATGTATGTGTCACTGGGACCCTGTCACACAGGGCCCCAGTGCTCATAGGTGTGCATGTATATGTTCCCTGTGTGGTGCCTAACTGTCTCACTGAGGCTCTGCTAACCAGAACCTCAGTGGTTATGCTCTCTCATTACTTTCAAATTGTCACTAACAGGCTAGTGACCAATTTTACCAATTTACATTGGCTTACTGGAACACCCTTATAATTCCCTAGTATATGGTACTGAGGTACCCAGGGTATTGGGGTTCCAGGAGATCCCTATGGGCTGCAGCATTTCTTTTGACACCCATAGGGAGCTCTGACAATTCTTACACAGGCCTGCCACTGCAGCCTGAGTGAAATAACGTCCACGTTATTTCACAGCCATTTTACACTGCACTTAAGTAACTTATAAGTCACCTATATGTCTAACCTTTACCTGGTAAAGGTTAGGTGCAAAGTTACTTAGTGTGAGGGCACCCTGGCACTAGCCAAGGTGCCCCCACATTGTTCAGAGCCAATTCCCTGAACTTTGTGAGTGCGGGGACACCATTACACGCGTGCACTACATATAGGTCACTACCTATATGTAGCTTCACAATGGGAACTCCGAATATGGCCATGTAACATGTCTATGATCATGGAATTGCCCCCTCTATGCCATCCTGGCATAGTTGGCACAATCCCATGATCCCAGTGGTCTGTAGCACAGACCCTGGTACTGCCAAACTGCCCTTCCTGGGGTTTCACTGCAGCTGCTGCTGCTGCCAACCCCTCAGACAGGCATCTGCCCTCCTGGGGTCCAGCCAGGCCTGGCCCAAGATGGCAGAACAAAGAACTTCCTCTGAGAGAGGGTGTGACACCCTCTCCCTTTGGAAAATGGTGTGAAGGCAGGGGAGGAGTAGCCTCCCCCAGCCTCTGGAAATGCTTTCTTGGGCACAGATGTGCCCAATTCTGCATAAGCCAGTCTACACCGGTTCAGGGACCCCTTAGCCCCTGCTCTGGCGCGAAACTGGACAAAGGAAAGGGGAGTGACCACTCCCCTGACCTGCACCTCCCCTGGGAGGTGTCCAGAGCTCCTCCAGTGTGCTCCAGACCTCTGCCATCTTGGAAACAGAGGTGCTGCTGGCACACTGGACTGCTCTGAGTGGCCAGTGCCACCAGGTGACGTCAGAGACTCCTGCTGATAGGCTCCTTCAGGTGTTAGTAGCCTATCCTCTCTCCTAGGTAGCCAAACCCTCTTTTCTGGCTATTTAGGGTCTCTGTCTCTGGGGAAACTGGAGATAACGAATGCATGAGCTCAGCCGAGTTCCTCTGCATCTCTCTCTTCACCTTCTGATAAGGAAACGACCGCTGACCGCGCTGGAAGCCTGCAAACCTGCAACATAGTAGCAAAGACGACTACTGCAACTCTGTAACGCTGATCCTGCCGCCTTCTCGACTGTTTTCCTGCTTGTGCATGCTGTGGGGGTAGCCTGCCTCCTCTCTGCACCAGAAGCTCCGAAGAAATCTCCCGTGGGTCGACGGAATCTTCCCCCTGCAACCGCAGGCACCAAAAAGCTGCATTACCGGTCCCTTGGGTCTCCTCTCAGCACGACGAGCGAGGTCCCTCGAATCCAGCGACGCTGTCCAAGTGACCCCCACAGTCCAGTGACTCTTCAGCCCAAGTTTGGTGGAGGTAAGTCCTTGCCTCACCTCGCTGGGCTGCATTGCTGGGAACCGCGACTTTGCAGCTACTCCGGCCCCTGTGCACTTCCAGCGGAAATCCTTTGTGCACAGCCAAGCCTGGGTCAACGGCACTCTAACCTGCATTGCACGACTTTCTAAGTTGGTCTCCGGCGACGTGGGACTCCTTTGTGCAACTTCGGCGAGCACCATTTCACGCATCTTCGTAGTGCCTGTTTCTGGCACGTCTCCGGGTGCTATCTGCTTCAGTGAGGGCGCTTTGTCTTGCTCGACGTCCCCTCTCTCTTCAGGTCCAATTTGCGATGTCCTGGTCCCTCCTGGGCTCCAGCAGCGTCCAAAAACGCCCAACGCACGATTTGCGTCTAGCAAGGCTTGTTGGCGTTCTTCCGGCGGAAAAACACTTCTGCACGACTCTCCAAGGCGAGAGGGATCCGTCCACCAAAGGGGAAGTCTCTAGCCCTTTTTGTTCCTGCAGAAACCTCAGCTTCTTCTGTCCAGTCGAAGCTTCTTTGCACCCGCAGCTTGCATTTCCTGGGCATCTGCCCATCTCCGACTTGCTTGTGACTTTTGGACTTGGTCCCCTTGTTCCACAGGTACCCTAGATTGGAAATCCACAGTTGTTGCATTGCTGGTTTGTGTCTTTCCTGCATTATTCCTCTAACACGACTACTTTGTCCTTAGGGGAACTTTAGTGCACTTTGCACTCACTTTTCAGGGTCTTGGGGAGGGTTATTTTTCTAACTCTCACTATTTTCTAATAGTCCCAGCGACCCTCTACAAGGTCACATAGGTTTGGGGTCCATTCGTGGTTCGCATTCCACTTCTGGAGTATATGGTTTGTGTTGCCCCTATCCCTATGTTTCCCCATTGCATCCTATTGTAACTATACATTGTTTGCACTGTTTTCTAAGACTATACTGCATATTTTTGCTATTGCGTATATATATCTTGTGTATATTTCCTATCCTCTCACTGAGGGTACACTCTAAGATACTTTGGCATATTGTCATAAAAATAAAGTACCTTTATTTTTAGTATAACTGTGTATTGTGTTTTCTTATGATATTGTGCATATGACACTAAGTGGTACTGTAGTAGCTTCACACGTCTCCTAGTTCAGCCTAAGCTGCTCTGCTAAGCTACCATTATCTATCAGCCTAAGCTGCTAGACACCCTATACACTAATAAGGGATAACTGGGCCTGGTGCAAGGTGCAAGTACCCCTTGGTACTCACTACAAGCCAGTCCAGCCTCCTACATTGGTTGTGCAGTGGTGGGATAAGTGCTTGAGACTACTTACCACTCTTGTCATTGTACTTTTCATAAGAGAAAAATATACAAAACAAGGTCAGTGTATATACACATAGCCAAAAAGTTTTGCATTTTCCTCTTTTCACTCTTTTCTAAGTGCTGAAAAGTACTTCTAAACTTTCAAAAAGTTCTTAAAAGTTTAAAAAGTTTTTTTCTGTCTTTCCAAAAAGTTCTGAAAACTTTTTTCTCTTTTTCTATCACTTTAACTCTCTCTAAAAAATGTCTGGCACAGGCCAAAGTGTTGATCTGTCCAAACTTGCATATGACAACCTTAGCTGGAAAAGAGCAAGGAGTCTCTGTATAGAGAGAGGTTTGAGTGTAGGGAAAAATCCTTCCTTGGAACTGTTACTTAACATGCTTAGAGAACAGGATAAGGCCATAGGTGCCCCATCTGTTGAAAAAGTACCTAATAGTTCCCAATCTGATTCAGGGACTCCCCCAGGAAAAGATTCAGGAAAGAAACTTCCTAGCCTGCCCATTACTAGACAATCTAGCATAGATGGTAATGATGATGAGCCACACCAAATAAATAGTGTTGTCTCACATCATAGCAAAAGCATTTATTCTCACCATACTGGTAGTAATGTTTCTGTAAACCAAGCTGTTAGGGTGGCTTCTGTAAGGGACAGGTCTCCTTCTGTTCATTCCCATCATAGCTCTGTTTCTAGAAATGTCCCTCCCACCAACCCTGATGACAGAATGTTAGAGAGGGAACTCAATAAGTTGAGGGTGGAACAAACCAGACTGAAGCTTAAAAAGCAACAGCTGGATTTGGATAGACAGTCTTTTGAATTAGAGAAGGAAAGACAGAAGTTGGGTTTAGATACCCATGGTGGCAGCAGCAGTATTCCCCATAGTCATCCTGCAAAAGAGCATGATTCCAGGAATCTGCACAAGATAGTTCCCCCTTATAAGGAGGGGGATGACATTAACAAGTGGTTTGCTGCACTTGAGAGGGCCTGTGTTGTACAGGATGTCCCTCAAAGGCAGTGGGCTGCTATCCTATGGCTATCATTTAGTGAAAAAGGTAGGGATAGGCTCCTTACTGTGAAAGAAAATGATGCTAATAATTTCCAAGTTCTTAAGAATGCACTCCTGGATGGTTATGGCTTAACCACTGAACAGTACAGGATAAAGTTCAGAGAGACCAAAAAGGAGTCTTCACAAGACTGGGTTGATTTCATTGACCATTCAGTGAAGGCCTTGGAGGGGTGGTTACATGGCAGTAAAGTTACTGATTATGAAAGCCTGTATAACACAATCCTGAGAGAGCATATACTTAATAATTGTGTGTCTGATTTGTTGCACCAGTACCTGGTAGACTCTGATCTGACCTCTCCCCAAGAATTGGGAAAGAAGGCAGACAAATGGGTCAGAACAAGGGTGAACAGAAAAGTTCATACAGGGGGTGACAAAGATGGCAATAAGAAGAAAGATGGTGAAAAATCTCAAGATAAGCATGGGGATAAGGGTAAAACCAAAGATCCCACTTCAAATCTTAAACACTCTTCAGAGGGTGGGGATAAAACAAATTCTTCCTCTTCTTCCCAACCTGCACACATTAAAAAGCCTTGGTGCTTTGTGTGTAAAAATAGAGGCCATAGGCCAGGGGATAAGTCCTGTCCAGGTAAACCCCCTGAGCCTACCACCACTAATACATCAAGCTCTAGTGCCCCTAGCAGTAGTGGTACTAGTGGTGGGACTGCTGGCAACAGTCAAGCAAAGGGTGTAGTTGGGTTCACTTATGGGTCCATAGTGGAAACTGATGTAATCAGTCCCAAGACAGTTTCTGTCACACCTAGTGGCACTGGCCTTGCCACACTGGCTGCTTGTCCCCTTACAATGGATAAGTACAGGCAGACAGTTTCAATAAATGGTGTGGAGGCCTTGGCCTACAGGGACACAGGTGCCAGTTTCACTTTGGTGACTGAAAACCTAGTGCCTCCTGAACAACACATCATTGGACAACAGTATAAGATTATTGATGTCCATAACTCCACTAAGTTTCTTCCCTTAGCTATAATTCAGTTTAGTTGGGGTGGAGTTACTGGCCCTAAGCAGGTGGTGGTATCACCTAGCTTACCTGTAGACTGTCTCTTAGGTAATGACCTAGAGGCCTCAGGTTGGGCTGATGTAGAGTTTTATGCCCATGCAGCCATGCTGGGCATCCCTGAGGAATTGTTCCCTCTCATTTCAAGTGAAATGAAAAAGCAAAGGAGAGAAGGCCTGAAAACTCAGGATCCCTCTCCATCAACAGGTAAAAAGGGTATCACAGTATCCCCTAACCACCCTACCATTCAGGATACTATTCCTGTGGTGGGAGAAACCTCTCCTGGGGTGGCACCTGTTCCAAGGGAATCATCAGCTGGCAAAGCTGGACTCCCTGAGGTGGAAGTACCTCTCTGTGGGATTACTAACATTGGTGAGAAAAACAGCACCATTTTAGTTAACATGGAGCATCCCTCCAACCCTCCCAGAGAAACTTTAGTGCAGAAACCCTGCACTACCTCACAACACTTAGGACAGCATCCCTGCCCTAGTGTGGAGCTCATAGGACAGCATCCCTGCCCTGCTCCAACTCAAGAGAAACAGCATCCCTGTTCTCTCTTCCAGCCAGATGGACAAAGTTTTTGCCCAGCTATGGCTTTTCTGAGACAGCATCCCTGTCTGGCATTTCCATCACTACAAATAGGTTCAGTGGACAATTCCCACTGCTCTAAACTAAAACTTACTGATAGAAACTCTGAAAATACATCTTCACATTGTTGCTTAGCTAAAAAACTTCAAACAGGGTGGTTTACATCCCCACAGGGAAGTAACCATATAGTGGATGATAAAGGGAGTAACCAGTCTATTGCAGAGCTACTCTCTACTTATCACCACTTAGACAATAAAGTCTCAACTGGCCAAGGTTAGCCTTATTGTCCTTCGTTTGGGGGGGGGTTGTGTGAGAAGGTAGCCTCTTTCTAGCCTTGTTACCCCCACTTTTGGCCTGTTTGTGAGTGTATGTCAGGGTGTTTGTCACTGTTTTCACTGTCTCACTGGGATCCTGATAGCCAGGCCTCAGTGCTCATAGTGAAAACACTATGTTTTCAGTATGGTTGTTATGTGTCACTGGGATCCTGCTGGTCAGGACCCCAGTGCTCATAGGTTTGTGGCCTATATGTATGTGGCACTGGGACCCTGTCACACAGGGCCCCAGTGCTCATAGGTGTGCATGTATATGTTCCCTGTGTGGTGCCTAACTGTCTCACTGAGGCTCTGCTAACCAGAACCTCAGTGGTTATGCTCTCTCATTACTTTCAAATTGTCACTAACAGGCTAGTGACCAATTTTACCAATTTACATTGGCTTACTGGAACACCCTTATAATTCCCTAGTATATGGTACTGAGGTACCCAGGGTATTGGGGTTCCAGGAGATCCCTATGGGCTGCAGCATTTCTTTTGCCACCCATAGGGAGCTCTGACAATTCTTACACAGGCCTGCCACTGCAGCCTGAGTGAAATAACGTCCACGTTATTTCACAGCCATTTTACACTGCACTTAAGTAACTTATAAGTCACCTATATGTCTAACCTTTACCTGGTAAAGGTTAGGTGCAAAGTTACTTAGTGTGAGGGCACCCTGGCACTAGCCAAGGTGCCCCCACATTGTTCAGAGCCAATTCCCTGAACTTTGTGAGTGCAGGGACACCATTACACGCGTGCACTACATATAGGTCACTACCTATATGTAGCTTCACAATGGGAACTCCGAATATGGCCATGTAACATGTCTATGATCATGGAATTGCCCCCTCTATGCCATCCTGGCATAGTTGGCACAATCCCATGATCCCAGTGGTCTGTAGCACAGACCCTGGTACTGCCAAACTGCCCTTCCTGGGGTTTCACTGCAGCTGCTGCTGCTGCCAACCCCTCAGACAGGCATCTGCCCTCCTGGGGTCCAGCCAGGCCTGGCCCAGGATGGCAGAACAAAGAACTTCCTCTGAGAGAGGGTGTGACAACCTCTCCCTTTGGAAAATGGTGTGAAGGCAGGGGAGGAGTAGCCTCCCCCAGCCTCTGGAAATGCTTTCTTGGGCACAGATGTGCCCAATTCTGCATAAGCCAGTCTACACCGGTTCAGGGACCCCTTAGCCCCTGCTCTGGCGCGAAACTGGACAAAGTAAAGGGGAGTGACCACTCCCCTGACCTGCACCTCCCCTGGGAGGTGTCCAGAGCTCCTCCAGTGTGCTCCAGACCTCTGCCATCTTGGAAACAGAGGTGCTGCTGGCACACTGGACTGCTCTGAGTGGCCAGTGCCACCAGGTGACGTCAGAGACTCCTGCTGATAGGCTCCTTCAGGTGTTAGTAGCCTATCCTCTCTCCTAGGTAGCCAAACCCTCTTTTCTGGCTATTTAGGGTCTCTGTCTCTGGGGAAACTAGAGATAGCGAATGCATGAGCTCAGCCGAGTTCCTCTGCATCTCTCTCTTCACCTTCTGATAAGGAAACGACCGCTGACCGCGCTGGAAGCCTGCAAACCTGCAACATAGTAGCAAAGACGACTACTGCAACTCTGTAACGCTGATCCTGCCGCCTTCTCGACTGTTTTCCTGCTTGTGCATGCTGTGGGGGTAGCCTGCCTCCTCTCTGCACCAGAAGCTCCGAAGAAATCTCCTGTGGGTCGACGGAATCTTCCCCCTGCAACCGCAGGCACCAAAAAGCTGCATTACCGGTCCCTTGGGTCTCCTCTCAGCACGACGAGCGAGGTCCCTCGAATCCAGCAACACTGTCCAAGTGACCCCCACAGTCCAGTGACTCTTCAGCCCAAGTTTGGTGGAGGTAAGTCCTTGCCTCACCTCGCTGGGCTGCATTGCTGGGAACCGCGACTTTGCAGCTACTCCGGCCCCTGTGCACTTCCGGCGGAAATCCTTTGTGCACAGCCAAGCCTGGGTCTACGGCACTCTAACCTGCATTGCACGACTTTCTAAGTTGGTCTCCGGCGACGTGGGACTCCTTTGTGCAACTTCGGCGAGCACCATTTCACGCATCCTCGTAGTGCCTGTTTCTGGCAGTTCTCCGGGTGCTATCTGCTTCAGTGAGGTCTCTTTGTTTTGCTCGACGTTCCCTCTCTCTTCAGGTCCAATTTGCGACCTCCTGGTCCCTCCTGGGCCCCAGCAGCGTCCAAAAACGCCAAACGCACTATTTGCGTCTAGCAAGGCTTATTGGCGTTCTTCCGGCGGGAAAACACTTTTGCACGACTCTCCAAGGCGAGAGGGATCCGTCCACCAAAGGGGAAGTCTCTAGCCCTTTTTGTTCCTACATAAACCTCAGCTTCTTCTGTCCAGTCGAAGCTTCTTTGCACCCGCAGCTGGCATTTCCTGGGCATCTGCCCATCTCCGACTTGCTTGTGACTTTTGGACTTGGTCCCCTTGTTCCACAGGTACCCTAGATTGGAAATCCACAGTTGTTGCATTGCTGGTTTGTGTATTTCCTGCATTATTCCTCTAACACAACTACTTTGTCCTTAGGGGAACTTTAGTGCACTTTGCACTCACTTTTCAGGGTCTTGGGGAGGGTTATTTTTCTAACTCTCACTATTTTCTAATAGTCCCAGCGACCCTCTACAAGGTCACATAGGTTTGGGGTCCATTCGTGGTTCGCATTCCACTTCTGGAGTATATGGTTTGTGTTGCCCCTATCCCTATGTTTCCCCATTGCATCCTATTGTAACTATACATTGTTTGCACTGTTTTCTAAGACTATACTGCATATTTTTGCTATTGCGTATATATATCTTGTGTATATTTCCTATCCTCTCACTGAGGGTACACTCTAAGATACTTTGGCATATTGTCATAAAAATAAAGTACCTTTATTTTTAGTATAACTGTGTATTGTGTTTTCTTATGATATTGTGCATATGACACTAAGTGGTACTGTAGTAGCTTCACACGTCTCCTAGTTCAGCCTAAGCTGCTCTGCTAAGCTACCATTATCTATCAGCCTAAGCTGCTAGACACCCTATACACTAATAAGGGATAACTGGGCCTGGTGCAAGGTGCAAGTACCCCTTGGTACTCACTACAAGCCAGTCCAGCCTCCTACACTGGGCATCTGCCCACTCTCGACACTGTCGCGACTCTTGGACTTGGTCCCCTTGTCTTACAGGTACTCAGGTCCAGAAATCCACTTTTGTTGCATTGCTGGTGTTGGTCTTGCAGAATCCCCCTATCATGACTTCTGTGCTCTCTGGGGGTGGTAGGTGCACTTTAAACCTACCTTACAGGGTCTTGGGGTGGGTTATTTTTCTAACCCTCACTGTTTTCTTACAGTCCCAGTGACCCTCTACAAGCTCACATAGGTTTGGGGTCCATTCGTGGTTCGCATTCCAGTTTTGGAGTATATGGTTTGTGTTGCCCCTATACCTATGTGCTCCTATTGCAATCTATTGTAACTTTACACTGCTTGCATTACTTCCTTTTGCTATTACTGCATATTTTTAGTATTGTGTACATATATCTTGTGTATATTTGTCCTCCTCATACTGAGGGTACTCACTGAGATACGTTTGGCATATTGTCATAAAAATAAAGTACCTTTTATTTTTAGTATATCTGTGTATTGTGTTTTCTTATGATATTGTACATATGACACCAGTGGTGTAGTAGGAGCTTTGCATGTCTCCTAGTTCAGCCTAAGCTGCTCTGCTATAGCTACCTTCTATCAGCCTAAGCTGCTAGAAACACCTCTTCTACACTAATAAGGGATAACTGGACCTGGTACAGAGTAAAAGTACCCCTTGGTAACCACTACAAGCCAGGCCAGCCTCCTACACCCTTGTTCTGACCCATTTGTCTGCCTTCTTTCCCAATTCTTGGGGTGAGGTCAGAGCCGAGTTCACAAGATACTGATGCAACAAATCAGACTCACAATTATTCAATATATGCTCTCTCAGAATCAAGTTATATAGGCTTTCATAGTCAGGCACCTTACTGCCATTTAACCAACCTTCTAGGTCCTTCATTGAACAGTCCACAAAATCTTTCCAATCCCGTGATGACTCCTTTCCGGTCTCTCTGAATGTTATCCTGTATTGTTCCATAGCATCTAATAGTGCACTTTTGAGTATATGGTAGTTATCTGCATCATCCTCCCTGGCAATAAGGAGTCTGTCTCTCCCCTTGCCAGTGAAGGATAGCCAAAGGATTGCAGCCCACTGGACTTGAGGGACCCTCTGAACTTTACAGGCCCTCTCACGTTCAGCAAACCACTTGTATATGTCACTCCCCTTTCCTTTGTCCAGTTTCGCACCAGAGCAGGGACTGGGGGTTTCTGGATCGGTGTAGACTGGCTTTTGCAATGAGAGCACCACCTGTGCCCTTCAAAGCATTTCCAGAGTCTCTTGGAGGCTACCCCTCATAAGCCTGTGACACCTATTTCCAAAGGGAGAGGGTGTAAAACCCTCCTTCCAAAGGAAATGCTTTGTTCGGCCTTCCTGGAACAGAGCTGTTCAGAACCCAGGAGGGCAGAACACTGTCTCTGAGGTGGCAGCAGCTGTAGCCTCAGTGCAAGCCTCAGAGTGCTGGCTTTGCAGTACTGGGGGTCCATGGTGGAACCCCCTGGATGAATGGAATTGGCTCCCCAATACCAGAATTGGAATGAGGGGACAATTCCATGATCTTAGACACCTTACATGGCCATATTTGGAGTTACCATTGTGAAGCTACATATAGGTATTGACCTGTATGTAGTTCAAACGTGTAATGGCGTCACTGCACTCACGAAGTCTGTGGAATTGGCCCTGGAGGGCATGGGTGCACCTTTGCTAGTGCAAGGGTGCCCTCACACTTAGTAACCTTGCACCAAGCATTCAGTAAATGAAGGTTAGACATGTAGATGACTTATAAGTTACTTAAGTGCAGTGAAAATGGCTGTGAAATAGTTTGTGCACTATTTCATGTAGGCTGCAGAGGCAGTTCTATGAAAGGGTTTGTCTGAGCTCCTTATGGGTGACAAAAGAAATGCTGCAGCCCATAAGGATCTCCTGGAATCCCAATGTCCTGGGTCCCGAGGTACCATATACTAGGGACTTTTAGGAGGGGTCCAGTGTGCCAATTGAAATTGGTAAATTAAGTCACTAAACTATAGTGACTAAGTTGGAAGCAGAGAAAGCATAAGCACTATGGTTCTGGTTAGCAGAGCGTCAGTGACAGAGTTAAGCACTACTGACAACACACATATTAGGCCACAAACTACAAGCACTGGGTCCTGGCTAGCAGGATCCCAGTGAGACAGGCAAAACACACCGACATATAGGTTTTCACTATGAGCACTGGGGTCAAGGCTAGCAGAATCCCAGTGACACAGTAAAAACACACTGACACACTCACAAACAGGCCAAACGTGGGGTTAACCATGCTAGAAAGAGGCTACTTTCTCACATAACCCCCCAAAACGAAGGACAATAAGGCTAACCTTGGCAAGATGAGACTTTATTGTCTAAGTGCTGATAAGTGGAGAGTAGATCTGCAATAGAGTGGTTACTCCCTTCATCATCCACTGTATGGTTACTTCCCTGCGGGGATGTAAACCACCTGTTTGGAGATTTTTACCTAACCAACAGTGTGAGTGTAAATTCTCAGACTTCCTATTAGTATGTTTTAAAGTTGGGCAATGGAATTGGTCCATTGGGCCTATGTCAAATGCAGGAAATACTAGACAGGGATGTGTAGGAGGCTGGCCTGGCTTACAGTGGGTAACTTGTGGTTCTTCTTGTGCCCGGTCCAGTTATCCCTTATTAGTAGATTAGTAGTGTTCTAGGAGCTTAGGCTGATAGAGGTAGATATAGCAGAGCAGCTTAGGCTGAACTAGGAGACATGCAAAGCTCCTACTATACCACTTATATCATAGAGCATTATATCATGAGAAAACACAATACTCAGAGTTACTAAAAATAAAGGTACTTTATTTTAGTGGCAATATGCCAAAAGTATCTCAGAGGATATACTCCCTTAGGAGGTAAGTAATAAACACAAAATATACACACAGACCAAAATCAGGTAAGTAAACAGTTAGAAAAGTAGTGCAAACACTATAGAACACAATAGAATGCAATATGAGACAATAGACCTAGGGGCAACACAAACCATATACTCCAAAAGTGGAATGCGAACAATGAATGGACCCCAGGCCTAGTGTAGTGTGTAGAGGGTCACTGGTAGTGTAAGAAAACACTAAGGGTGTCCAAGATACCCCATCCCAAGACCCTGAAAAGTAGGAGTAAAGTTACCCTACTACCCCAGAAAGAGAGTAAAGTCGAGATAGGGGATTCTGCAAAGGCAACAACTGACTGTAAAGCACTGAAGATGGATTCCTGGACCTGAGGACCTGTAAAGGAAGGGGACCAAGTCCAAGAGTCACGCAACTGTCTGAGGGGGCAGGAGCCCACTAAACCCCGGATGAAGGTACAAAATGGCTGCCTCTGGGTGGAAGAAGCTGAAGATTCTGCAACAACGGAAGGTTCCAGGAACTTCTGCTTTGGTCAGAAGATGTCCCACAGCGTGCTGGAGGATGCAGAGTTGTTTCCACTCAGAAATACCACAAATGAGCCTTGCTAGCTGCAAGAGTCGCGGTTTGAAGATAATGGGTGCTGCCAGGGCCCAGGAAGGACCAGGAGGTCACCCCTTGGAGGAGGAGACAGAGGAGGCACTCAGCAACATAGACAGCCCATGCAGAAGCAGGCAGCACCTGCAGCAGCACTTGAACAGGCATTCAAGAAATCCGAGCATGGAGGTCATCTCAACACAACAAAAAAGGGTCCCACAAAGCCGGTGGTCAACTCAGCGAGTTGAGCAATGCAGGACAGAGTGCTGGAGACCTGGGCTGTGCTGTGCACAAAGGAATCCTTGCAAAAGTGCACAGAAGCCCTAGCATCTGCAGATCACGCAGCACACAGGATTACTGTCTGGCGTGGGGAGGCAAGGACTTACCTCCGCCAAATTTGGACAGAAGGACCACTAGACTGTCGGGGTCACTTGGATCCAGCTCCTGTGTTCCAGGGACCACGCTCGTCAAGATGAGAGGGGACCCAGAGGACCGGTGATGCAGAAGTTTGGTGCCTGCGTTAGCAGGGGGAAGATTGCATCGACCCACGGGAGATTTCTTCTTGGCTTCCAGTGCAGGGTTGAGGCAGACAGCCCTCAGAGCATGCACCCTCAGGATACAGTCGAGAAAGCCGGCAGGATTAGGCGCTACAATGTTGCTGATTGTCTTCTTGCTACTTTGTTGTGGTTTTGCAGGCGTCCTGGAGCTGTCAGCAGTCGATCCTTGGCAGAAGTTGAAGAGAGAGATGCAGAGAAACTCTTGCATTCATTATCTGAAGAGGAACCCACAGAAGAGACCATAAATAACCCTCAGAGGAGGATTGGCTACATGACCAGGTAAGAGCCTATCAGGAGGGGTCTCTGACGTCGCCTGCTGGCACTGGCCACTCAGAGGTCTCCATTGTGCCCTCACACCTCTGCATTCAAGATGGCAGAGTTCTGGGACACACTGGAGAAGCTCTGGGCACCACCCCTGGGGTGGTGATGGACAGGGGAGTGGTCACTCCCCTTTCCTTTGTTCAGTTTCGTGCCAGAGCAGGGTCTGGGGGATCCCTGAACCGGTGTAGACTGGTTTATGCAAGGAGGGCACCATCTGTGCCCTTCAAAGCATTCCTAGAGGCCAGGAGAGGCTACTCCTCTCAGGCCCTTAATACCTATTTCCAAAGGAAGGGGGTGTAACACCCTCTCTCAGAGGAAATCCTTTGTTCTGCCTTCCTGGGACTGGGCTGCCCAGACCCCAGGAGGGCAGAAACCTGCCTGAGGGTTTGGCAGCAGTGGTAGCTGCAGAGAAAACCCCAGAGACTTAGTTTGACAGTACCCAGACTCCATTCTGGAGCCCCGGGGTGCATGGGATAGGCACCCCAACACCAGATTTGGCCTGGGGGGATAATTCCATGATCTTAGACATGTTACATGGCCATGTTTGGAGTTACCATTGTGAAGCTACATATAGGTATTGGTGCGTGTAATGGTGTCCCCGCACTCACAAAGTCCGGGGAAATTGCCCTGAACAATGTGGGGGCACCTTGGCTAGTGTCAGGGTGCCCTCACACTTAGTAACTTTGCACCTAACCTTCACCAAGTGAGGGTTAGACATATAGGTGACTTATAAGTTACTTAAGTGCAGTGTAAAATGACTGTGAAATAACGTGGACGCTATTTCACTCAGGCTGCAGTGGCAGTGTGTGTAAGAATTGTCTGAGCTCCCTATGGGTGGCAAAAGAAATACTGCAGCCCATAGGGATCTCCTGGGACCCCAATACCCTGGGTACCTAGGTACCTTATACTAGGGAAATATAAGGGTGTTCCAGTGTGCCAGTTAGAATTGGTGTAAATGGTCACTAGCCTGCAGTGACAATTTAAAAATCAGAGAGAGCATAATCACTGAGGTTCTGGTTAGCAGAGTCTCAGTGATATAGTTAGGCACCACACAGGGAACACATATAGGCCACAAACTATGAGCACTGGGGTCCTGGCTAGTGGGATCCCAGTGACACAGGCAAAAGCAAACAGACACACAAGTAAAAATGGGGGTAACATGCCAGGCAAGATGGTACTTTCCTACATAAACCCACAGGAGAGAGCATAAATAGCCCTGATTAGGGGATTGGCTAACTTATCAGGTATGGACCTACCAGGAGGGGTCTCTGACGTCACCTGCTGGCACTGGCCACTCAGAGATCTCCAGAGTGTCCCCACACCTTGGAAAACAAGATGGCTGAAGTCTGTGACACACTAGAGGATCTCTGCGCACCACCTGGGGTGGTGATGGACAGGGGAGTGGTCACTCTTGTTTCCTTTGTCCAGTTTTGCGCCAGAGCAGGGACTGGGGTCCTTGAACCTATGTAGACTGGCTTATGCAAGGAGGGCAGCATCTGTTATTGTAATTGAAATTGTAATAGTATTTATATAGCATTTACTTCCCCTATTGAAGCGTTGAAGTGCTTTTTGGCAAGCAGCACGCTATTCTGGAACCCAAAAGGAATTAGTGGTTAATTAGTATAGGGAAATATGAGTACAGTTTTAGTATTATTATGAGTGAGTTTGAGCCGTGAATATGTGAGTTTGTTAGTTGGAGTGACTGGAGTAATGGAGGTGTAGAGGAGGGAAGAATTCAGAAGTGTTAATTTGGAGTTTATAGTAATAGGATTTAGGCTTGGGATGAGTAAAGGGGGGTGGGAGTGAGAAGAGTCTGTGGAAAGGATTAGGGAGATCATAGTAGCAGGAAGGGTTTTGGATGAGTTGAAGGTGACATAAAAGGGAGAATGTAGTAGGTTTGTTTGGGAGATCATGGTAGTAAACTGAGGTTTGGGTGAGTTAGATGTGGAAGAGGAGGAAAGAGCTTAGGCAGGGTTATTTAGGAGATGAAAGTAGTAGAATTTATTTGGTATGATCAGAGTGGGAATCGAGGATAAATAGATAAAGACAGGACACATGGTGATGGGTAGCCAAAGTAAAGCTTACAAGAGAGTAAAATATAATCTTTTTTATTGAATTTTATATATATATATATATATGAAAAAAACAAAATACTCGAAAGCAGATCTCAATCAGCCCAAAGGGGTGGTGCGACAACCGGCACGAGCAAATCGGTAATAAATGAAGCAAACAGAAAAAATAGTATTCGCACACTCAGGTATCAGGAGCAAAAAAATTCAGTTTAATCCATACACAACGCGTTTCGACTGACACAGCAGCCTTGGTCATGTGATAAGTATCACCAATAGGATACCTTTAAATACCCTCCTAAATTAAACATAAAAATAGGACTATCACCCTGTGAATTAAATCAAATCAAAACCAAACCACAACTACTTTGCAGTTACCATTATATAACCAATACTAATAATAAATACATTAATAAAATAAATTAGTACCCCAAATATAAACGATATGATTAAAAACCATAATTTGCAGTTCCCCAACTTTTCCTAAATACATATATTTTTTTTTTCCATAGTTTTATAGTCTATTAAAAGGGGAACACACACATCAGGGAACAGTGTTATTACATACTAGAATTCATATTTCTTATTTCTTTATCAAACATCGTATCTATAATAAAATATTATTATAAGTTTGTAGAAAAATTGAAAATCAACTAAATAGTAAAAATATACACTGCTAATATATCATGAAAGATTCAATCAGGGTAAAAATTTATCTACAATAATAAATTATTAGAAATTCTTATCTGAACAATTGCAAAGCAGTTCACCCAACGGTGTTTTATGAAACAAATAAGGAGAATGAATAGAAGAAAAACAGGTAGAGTAGAGTTTGATTGAACTTCATCCGACCCAGAGTATCTGAAAGGAATATCCAAAATTAAATAAATACCACAAAAAACTTAAAGAGCAAATTCATAAATGCAAAAAGAACACAGTACATTAAAAAATTAAAAAATTCATCCCTGGACATGTTCTACATTTTTATCCACACCCTAATGATTCTCATACAGGTGAGTATTTAGTTCTTCCCCCATATTCAAACCTGTTGGGATCTTGGTCTCCAAATCTAAAATATATATTGACTCTTGTTTCCTTAACATTAATTCTCTGTTCCCTCCTCGATCGTATGGAGGAACATGTTCAATACCAAAATAGGAAAGTTTAGTACAGTCTGAGTTATGTTTTTCTTTGAAATGCCTTGCTACGGGATAATGCTGAACATTAGATGTAATAGCTCGCATGTGTTCTAAGATCCGTTTCTTCACACTGTGTTTGGTGCTTCCGACATACCAACTCAAGCAGGGACATTCCAAAACATAGATCACAAAAGGGGTACGGCATGTTATAAATTGGGAGATCAATCTGGTTTTCCCAGGTCTACGTAAAACATACTGCTTCCGCATAGTGCTATTACAACATGCTTTGCAGTGGCCACAGGGAAAGAAGCCTTGCAGATTGTGTTGTCTCAGTTGGGGAACTGTAGTAATATCATTGGACCTCAAAATATTATGTAAACTTCGTCCTCTTCTATAAGTGATCCGGGGTCTTTGCTGAATTGTACCCCCAATTACAGGATCACTTTTTAAGATATTCCAATTTTTTTAAATAATGTTGTTAATCTGTCTTGTATCCTCACTAAATGTCATAACAAGTCTCGTCACATCATTGTCATCATCTTCCTCTTGTTTAATAGTATTATCAAAAAGGGTATCAGATCTTTTAATTCCCTTAGTCTTATCAATTGCTCTTTTGATTACCTAATCTGGGTAACCACGCTGTTTGAACCTTATAGTCATCTCCTTTTGTTCAGCCTCAAAAGCTTCATCAGTACTACTGATTCGTTTTGCTCTTAGTAATTCACCAAAGGGGATACTCCATTTTAAACTATCTGGGTGACCACTTGAGGCATGTAGTAAACTATTACCCGCTGTGTGTTTCCGGAATAGTTCAGTTGTAATATTCTGTTCCTTAATCTTAATCAGAATATCTAAAAATTCGATGGAGGAACTACTCATATTGCAGGTCAAACCAATATTCAAATCATTTTTATTCAATTTGTCCACAAACTGAGTAGCCTCTTCTTTCGTTCCTTTCCAAATAATGAAAAGGTCATCAATGTATCTGAGCCAAAGGATTGCCTGATTGGCTTCTGGGTATAATTCTTCATTTCTAAAAATAGTCTCCTCCCACCAGCCAAGAAAAAGGCAAGCAAAACTAGGAGCGAAGCAAGTACCCATAGCAGTCCCAAGGGACTGTTGATACAAAATCCCATTAAAAAAAAGAAATTGTTAGTTAGACAGTATTTGATCATATCTAATATCATCTCAGTATGGGCCAGATATTTCAACGACCTAGCACGCAGAAAATGTTTACATGCAGTAATACCCTTATCATGATCTATAATAGTGTACAACGAGTTGACATCCAACGTCAACAGCAAAAAGTCATCTTCCCAGACAATACTCTCCAGTTTGCCTAAAAAGTCCTTTGTATCACGGACATACAAGGGTAAATTGGTAACAAATTCCCTTAGGAAATGATCAACATATTTAGAGACATTTTCAAGCACACTACCACACGAGGATACAATTGGGCGTCCCGGAGGATTGCTTTAATTTTTATGGATTTTAGGAAGTATGTACAAGATAGGCAGTTTAGGGACGTCTCTTTCCAAAAAAACAATATTTCCTCCCATACTAATAGGCCTCTATCTTTCCATTCCATCAATAGCTGCCAAATTCCAGTGACACTGTTAACATATGCCTCCTTAGTAGTAACCATGTAAAATACTGTGTTGTTCAATTGACGCATAACTTCCTCAATATATCTTTGTTTTTCCATCAATACTATATTACCGCCTTTATCAGCAGGACAAACAACAGTATCCTTGTCTACAGCCAACTTACAAATAAAGGATCTCTGTGAATGTGTCAGATTCTGATTACATCTCGGTTTAAACCAAGTTTTGTGACGAAATTTCATTAAATCCTTAACCACCATATCATAGAATGTATCGATGTTGTCATGATTCATGTTGGGAAAAAATGTGGATTTAGGTTTAAAACCAGTTGGAACCGATAAATCATAAGTAATATTTAACTCATCAAGGATTTGGTAAACATCATGAGTTACATTCGGGTTTAAATCATTTTTTTCTAGTTCATACAATGTTATTAAAGAATCAACATCACCAATACTCAGCACATCCTGGTTATCAGATGTCAGGGGACGAATATCCCCCGCCTCTGATGGATTTTTTAATTTAAACCATTTCTTCAATTTCAATTTCCTGATGAATTTATAGAAATCAATCCTAGTCTCTGCATAATTAAAGCGTTCAGTGGGGCAAAAAGAGAGACCTAGACATAGGCCCTCATTCTGACCCTGGCGGTCTTTGACCGCCAGGGCGGAGGACCGCGGGAGCACCGCCGACAAGCCGGCGGTGCTCCAATGGGGATTCCGACCGCGGCGGTAAAGCCGCGGTCGGACCGGCACCACTGGCGGGGTCCCGCCAGTGTACCGCGGCCCCATTGAATCCTCCGCGGCGGTGCAGCTTGCTGCACCGCCGCGGGGATTCTGACCCCCCCTACCGCCATCCAGATCCCGGCGGTCGGACCGCCGAGATCCGGATGGCGGTAGGGGGGGGTCGCGGGGCCCCTGGGGGCCCCTGCAGTGCCCATGCCACTGGCATGGGCATTGCAGGGGCCCCCGTAAGAGGGCCCCTACATGTATTTCACTGTCTGCTGCGCAGACAGTGAAATACGCGACGGGTGCAACTGCACCCGTCGCACAGCTTCCACTCCGCCGGCTCGATTCCGAGCCGGCTTCATCGTGGAAGCCTCTTTCCCGCTGGGCTGGCTGGCGGTCTGAAGGAGACCGCCCGCCAGCCCAGCGGGAAAGTCAGAATTACCGCCACGGTCTTTCGACCGCGGAACGGTAACCTGACGGCGGGACTTTGGCGGGCGGCCTCCGCCGCCCGCCAAGGTCAGAATGAGGGCCATAATGTCAATTTGTCGCTCTCAGACAAAGCAAAGTTCGATAAATTAACAATAGTTTTATTCACCATAGTGTTATCCATTACATCTGCGAGTTGGAGCTTCTTGTTATTTTTCCCACTTGCCCCATGTTGTAATCGGTTCTTGTTGTGATTTCTAAGTCTTTCTCGCCTCTTCTTGGTCCGCCCCGTCTTCCTCTTCGGCCCGATATCCTGCCCTTGTGATTTGAAGTCTGTCCCTGTTGGTTCTTGGAAATTTGCCTGCCATGACGCAGCAGGCGATATTCGTCTAAAAAAGTTGCTGGTTTGTTGGTAATTTCCTCAATAGATTTTTCACTTTCTGACGAACTCGGGGTATCAGACTCCCTTGTGCTTTCTACATCACTCTCAGAGATAGATTGACGTAGAAAGTGATGTAGAAAGCACAAGGGAGTCTGATACCCCGAGTTCGTTAGAAAGTGAAAAATCTATTGAGGAAATTACCAACAAACCAGCAACTTTTTTAGACGAATATCGCCTGCTGCGTCATGGCAGGCAAATTTCCAAGAACCAACAGGGACAGACTTCAAATCACAAGGGCAGGATATCGGGCCGAAGAGGAAGACGGGGCGGACCAAGAAGAGGCGAGAAAGACTTAGAAATCACAACAAGAACCGATTACAACATGGGGCAAGTGGGAAAAATAACAAGAAGCTCCAACTCGCAGATATAATGGATAACACTATGGTGAATAAAACTATTGTTATTTTATCGAACTTTGCTTTGTCTGAGAGCGACAAATTGACATTATGGGCCTGATTCTAACTTTGGAGGACGGTGTTAAACCGTCCCAAAAGTGGCGGATATACCACCTACCGTATTACGAGTCCATTATATCTTATGGAACTCGTAATACGGTAGGTGGTATATCCGCCACTTTTGGGACGGTTTAACACCGTCCTCCAAAGTTAGAATCAGGCCCTATGTCTAGGTCTCTCTTTTTGCCCCACTGAACGCTTTAATTATGCAGAGACTAGGATTGATTTCTATAAATTCATCAGGAAATTGAAATTGAAGAAATGGTTTAAATTAAAAAATCCATCAGAGGCGGGGGATATTCGTCCCCTGACATCTGATAGCCAGGATGTGCTGAGTATTGGTGATGTTGATTCTTTAATAACATTGTATGAACTAGAAAAAAATTATTTAAACCCGAATGTAACTCATGATGTTTACCAAATCCTTGATGAGTTAAATATTACTTATGATTTATCGGTTCCAACTGGTTTTAAACCTAAATCCAAATTTTTTCCCAACATGAATCATGACAACATCGATACATTCTATGATATGGTGGTTAAGGATTTAATGAAATTTCGTCGCAAAACTTGGTTTAAACCGAGATGTAATCAGAATCTGACACATTCACAGAGATCCTTTATTTGTAAGTTGGCTGTAGACAAGGATACTGTTGTTTGTCCTGCTGATAAAGGCGGTAATATAGTATTGATGGACAAACAAAGATATATTGAGGAAGTTATGCGTCAATTGAACAACACAGTATTTTACATGGTTACTACTAAGGAGGCATATGTTAACAGTGTCACTGGAATTTGGCAGCTATTGATGGAATGGAAAGATAGAGGCCTATTAGTATGGGAGGAATATTGTTTTTTGAAAAGAGACTTCCCTAAACTGCCTATCTTGTACATACTTCCTAAAATCCATAAAAATGAAAGCAATCCTCCGGGACGCCCAATTGTATCCTCGTGTGGTAGTGTGCTTGAAAATGTCTCTAAATATGTTGATCATTTCCTAAGGGAATTTGTTACCAATTTACCCTCGTATGTCCGTGATACAAAGGACTTTTTAGGCAAACTGGAGGGTATTGTCTGGGAAGATGACTTTTTGCTGTTGACGTTGGATGTCAACTCGTTGTACACTATTATAGATCATGATAAGGGTATTACTGCATGTAAACATTTTCTGCGTGCTAGGTCGTTGAAATATCTGGCCCATACTGAGATGATATTAGATATGATCAAATACTGTCTAACTAACAATTTCTTTTTGTTTAATGGGATTTTGTATCAACAGACCCTTGGGACTGCTATGGGTACTTGCTTCGCTCCTAGTTTTGCTTGCCTTTTTCTTGGCTGGTGGGAGGAGACTATTTTTAGAAATGAAGAATTATACCCAGAAGCCAATCAGGCAATCCTTTGGCTCAGATACATTGATGACCTTTTCATTATTTGGAAAGGAACGAAAGAAGAGGCTACTCAGTTTGTGGACAAATTGAATAAAAATGATTTGAATATTGGTTTGACCTGCAATATGAGTAGTTCCTCCATCTAATTTTTTGATATTCTGATTAAGAAACAGAATATTACAACTGAACTATTCCGGAAACACGCAGCGGGTAATAGTTTACTACATGCCTCAAGTGGTCACCCAGATAGTTTAAAATGGAGTATCCCCTTTGGTGAATTACTAAGAGCAAAACGAATCAGTAGTACTGATGAAGCTTTTGAGGCTGAACAAAAGGAGATGACTATAAGGTTCAAACAGCGTGGTTACCCAGATTGGGTAATCAAAAGAGCAATTGATAAGACTAAGGGAATTAAAAGATCTGATACCCTTTTTGATAATACTATTAAACAAGAGGAAGATGATGACAATGATGTGGCGAGACTTGTTATGACATTTAGTGAGGATACAAGACAGATTAACAACATTATTTCAAAAAATTGGAATATCTTAAAAAGTGATCCTGTAATTGGGGGTACAATTCAGCAAAGACCCCGGATCACTTATAGAAGAGGACGAAGTTTACATAATATTTTGAGGTCCAATGATATTACTACAGTTCCCCAACTGAGACAACACAATCTGCAAGGCTTCTTTCCCTGTGGCCACTGCAAAGCATGTCGTAATAGCACTATGCGGAAGCAGTATGTTTTACCTAGACCTGGGAAAACCAGATTGATCTCCCAATTTATAACATGCAGTACCCCTTTTGTGATCTATGTTTTGGAATGTCCCTGCTTGAGTTGGTATGTCGGAAGCACCAAACACAGTGTGAAGAAACGGATCTTAGAACACATGCGAGCTATTACATCTAATGATGAGCATTATCCGGTAGCAAGGCATTTCAAAGAAAAACATAACTCAGACTGTACTAAACTTTCCTATTTTGGTATTGAACATGTTCTTCCATACCATCGAGGAGGGAACAGAGAATTAATGTTAAGGAAACAAGAGTCAATATATATTTTGGATTTGGAGACCAAGATCCCAACAGGTTTGAATATGGGGGAAGAACTAAAATACTCACCTGTATGAGAATCATTAGGGTGTGGATAAAAATGTAGAACATGTCCAGGGATAATTTTTTTAATTTTTTAATGTACTGTGTTCTTTTTGCATTTATGAATTTGCTCTTTAAGTTTTTTGTGGTATTTATTTAATTTTGGATATTCCTTTCAGATACTTTGGGTCGGATGAAGATCAATCAAACTCTACTCTACCTGTTTTTCTTCTATTCATTCTCCTTATTTGTTTCATATAACACCGTTCGGTGATCTGCTTTGCAATTGTTCAGATAAGAATTTCTAATAATTTATTATTGTAGATAACTTTTTACCCTGATTGAGTCTTTGATGATATATTAGCAGTGTATATTTTTACTATTTAGTTGATTTTCTATTTTTCTACAAACTTATAATAATATTTTATTATAGATACGATGTTTGATAAAGAAATAAGAAATATGAATTCTAGTATGTAATAACACTGTTCCCTGATGTGTGTGTTCCCCTTTTAACAGACTATAAAGCTATGAAAAAAAAAAAAATAATAATAATTATTTAGGAAAAGTTGTGGAACTGCAAATTATGGTTTTTAATCATATCGTTTATATTTGGGGTACTAATTTATTATATTAATGTATTTATTATTAGTATTGGTTATATCATGGTAACTGCAAAGTAGTTGTGGTTTGGTTTTGATTTGATTTAATTCACAGGGTGATAATCCTATTTTTATGTTTAATTTAGGAGGGTATTTAAAGGTATCCTATTGGTGATACTTATCACGTGACCAAGGCTGCTGTGTCAGTCGAAACGCGTTGTGTATGGATTAAACTGAATTTTTTTGCTCCTGATACCTGAGTGTGCGAATACTATTTTTTCTGTTTGCTGTATATATATATATATATATATATATATATGTACACATTTTCTATTATTAATTTTATTTTATTTATTTATTCTTTATTATTATATATTTTTTTTAATGTATTTATAATTCGAATTTTATTTATAGATTTTATTTTATTTGTATTTCATTTTTTCTCTAATACGGTAGGACTAGAGTAATAAATAAATAGATATGTAAATACATAGTAAGGGAATATATGTCCAAGGTATATAGTAATGGGTATAATATGAGAAGAAAAGCAGTATTGTATAAACACAGACTTTCACGATTTGTAACATTTGAAGTTAATTCATAAGTGTCCTTATCTAACATTTTTTTATCTTTACTCAATTTTTGAATACCAAATGCCTATGATAATAAACATTTGATCAGTGTGATATAAAATGAGAGCAGGTATTCATTAGTATCTAATATAACAACTTATGCAATGACCTATGAACATGTTAAGCGTAGAATAACATATATATATATATATATATATATATATATATATATATATATATATATATATATATATACATATGCATATATATATATATATATAGAGAGATACACCCCCCACACACACACATGAATAAACACACATATACACACATATTTGTACATACATATACATATTGAAACCATGAGTAAATATACATTAGTTAAACAGGTTTAAAGAGTATGTGTGTAATTTATCGTTATGACATAGTAGCGATACATATTTCCTAAAGAACTATACATATGTAGAATATACACATAATCAGATAAAAAATATTTATCAACACAGACACATGCAGTCCATAGATGTTTGAATATGGTGGTTATGAAGGAAAGAGCCAACTCTTGAGTAGTCTTCTGAAGACGAGATATTTATCTGTGGATCTTATATTTGGGGGTAATGAATTCCATAGTTTGGAAGCTTGAATGGAGAAGGATGTACCACCTATAGTCTTTTTCTTGTATGGCGGTGTTCTAAGGTGGGGTGCCAATCTTGAGCGGAGGTTTCTTTGTTGAATGTATTTGGTTATTTTGTTTCTGATCCTATTCTGTGTATAGCTTTGTGGGTGATACAAAGCAGCTTGAAGGTGCATATTCTGGTAACGGGTAACCAGAGTAGTGCTCTTAAGGCAGGGGAGATGTGGGCTTGTGGCTTTACATGTAATAGTAACCTGGCTGCGGGGTTCTGAATACATTGTAGTTTTTTCATAATAGAGATGATCCATGGTAGAGGCCATTGGCATGCTCCAGTTTGATAGTACAAGCGAGATAGTAGCCTGCACCTTGTGTGGAAATCAGAGGTGGGGGAAGATGCGTCAGAAAAGAGTCTTCAAGGTGATGAAGATTTTTTGTGCTAATTTGTCCACTTGGGCATTCATTGTTAACTTGGAGTCCATGGTGACTCCAAGGTTTTTAACTTCCTTGGATAATTGAAGAGGTGGTCCGAGATCGTCAGGCCAGGCGCACAGCGGGTCATAATTTTTCCAGTCACCACATATGAGTATTTCTGTTTTGGAGGCAATTAGGCCCTCATTACAACCCTGGCTGTCAGTGATAAAGCAGCGGTAATACCACCAACAGGCCAGCGGTGAGTGTAATAATATAAAATGTAGAAAATCATGCTTCAAAATCAAAACAGTATACACATATATACAAATGGAGGGACACAGCCAAGTCCACAATGTCCGTGGGCCACAGGCCACATCACATAGGCCAAGGCCCCACTTGACTCCTGCAACAACACGGAGAGAACACCGGAGGGGCATCAGGTCAAAAATACACAGGCACCTCAGGGGGATGGGGAACAGGGGGCATCTCAGCTTGAAGATGGTACAATACCATTGGTCCTGGAGAGGGCTACATGCCCTGTGCGATGTCCTGGGGAGTGCAAGGCCACAGTCTCTCAAGTGGGTGGTCTGCTCACTGCTTGGTCCTGGGGAGTGCAAAGCCACAGTCTCTCTAGTGGGTGGTCTGCCCACTGCTTAGTCCTGGGGAGTGCAAAGCCACAGTCTCTCTAGTGGGTGGTCTGCCCACTGCTTGGTCCTCGGGAGTGCAAAGCCACAGTCTCTCAAGTGGATGGATTCTCGACTGGTTCTGGAGAGGGCTTTGTGGCCAGTGTGCTTCATCCTGGCAAGGAGGGGGTGAGTGGATTGATTCTTCCACTGGTTTTGGAGGGGGGCATAGTTTCCAGTGTGCTTCATCCTGGCAAGGATGGGCTGAGTGGATGGCTTCTTCCACTGGTTCTGAAGGGGGCTTGTGTCCAGTGTGCTTCATCCTGGCAAGGATGGGCTGAGTGGATGGCTTCTTCCACTGGTTCTGAAGGGGGCTTGTGTCCAGTGTGCTTCATCCTGGCAAGGATGGGGTGAGTGGATGGCTTCTTCCACTGGTTCTGGAGGGGGGCATAGTTTCCAGTGTGCTTCATCCTGGCAAGGATGGGCTAAGTGGATGGCTTCTTCCACGGGTTCTGAAGGGGGCATAGTGCCCAGTGTGCTTTATTCTGGCTTGGATGGGGTTATTGGATTGTGCCCTGTGATGCAGCACTTGGGGAGTGCAAAGTCACAGTCTCTCATCTGGGTGTCACACCCACAGGATTTGCAGGGTCCAGGACGCACTACAGTCCATATAGGCAGCACTACACACTGCCCGCTGGCGGTGACGACTGCTCAGTGGAGGCAGTGGCGGTGCTGGTGTCGGTGCTGGCGGGAGGCTCCAGCCCATCCCCTGCAGCCTCAGACGGCTGCCAACTGGGGCTGGTGGTGGTGATGGCAGTGGTGGGGGGGGGCTCCAGCCCATCCCCTGCAGCCTCGGACGGCTGCCCACTGAGGCTGCTGCTGCTGGCAGTGGTGCAGGCAGTGGTGCAGGCAGTGGTGCTGATGGTGGTGCTGGTGGTGGTGCTGGTGGTGGTGCTGGTGAAAGCCAGTGGTGGGGGAGGCTCCTGCCCTTCCCCTGCTGCCTCGGACGGCTGAACCACCATGGTTGGTGTTGGGGGCTCAGAATCAGTCCCATCAACAGACCTCCTGCCCTTCCTGCCTGCAAGGGCAGGCCTCTTGCCCTTGCCCTTTCCAGCTGGTGGTGCCTCCTTGCCCTTGGCAGCTGGTGGTGCCTCCTTGCCCTTCCCCTTGGCAGCTGGTGGTGCCTCCTTGCCTTTCCCCTTGGCAGCTGGTGGTGCCTCCTTGCCTTTCCCCTTGGTAGCTGGTGCAGGCACACTGTCAGTGCTGATGGCTGGTTCCCTGAAACCTCTCCCCCTAGCCGTAGACTGGGTGACTGAGGTGCTCGGCTGGGTTCTGACCACCCTGGCTGTAGTGGATGAGGATGTACTGCATGAAGGTGTGAGTGGAGACGCTACTGGGAGGGTGGTGGACGTGAATGACGGGGGGTAGTAGTGGGGAAAAGGTCAACGGCGGAGATGAAAAGCTTCTTAGGGGCACTGGGGCGCAAAGAGGGTGAAGGTTTGGGAGTGGAGGAAGAGGGAGTGGTTGTAGGAGGTATCTGTCTGCTGTGCTTGGGTGCAGGTGCATGGGCTGGATGCTATTGTGAGGTGGATGGCTGTTGGGTGTCTGAGTGCTTGCGTTTGTGTACATTGAGAGGAGTGGGCACAGACACAGTGGGAGAAGACACAGGGGACGTGTGCATGGATGTGGGGGTGGTGACTCCCAGTGAGGGGTGTGCAGTGGTAGGCATGATGGGTGTAGTGGATGAGGATGTAGTGCATGAAGGTGTGAGTGGAGACGCTACTGGGAGGGTGGTGGACGAGGAGGAGGAGGGCACACAGTGGAGGCAGTGGATGTTGGTGTGTCTGCATCTGGATGGTATTTGTGTGAGTGCCTGTGGGATGATGTGTGGTGCTTGTGTTTGCTTGAGCCATTCCTGTGTGTTGTCTTGGGTGCATGCTGATCTGAATGTGTGCTTGAGATAGGATGGGGTTGAGGGGAATGTGACTGGGTAGAGGAAGTTGGAGGGGGAGGCTAGAGACAGGGACAATGGCTGCCATTAGGGAGGAGGCCAGAGCCTGGATTGATCTCTGTTGGGCCGCCATGCCAGAGTGAATGCCCTCCAGGAATGCATTTGTTTGTTGCAAACGGCCTGCCAGCCCTTAGATGGCATTCACTATGGTTGCCTGCCCAACAGAGATGGATCGCAGGAGGTCAATAGCCTCCTCACTCAGGGCAGCAGAGCTGACTGGGGCAGGGCTCGAGGTGCCTGGGGTGGAGGAGATGCCGACCCTCCTGGGTGAATGGGCACCGGAATCTCGCTGCTGGGCTGCTGGGAGGGCTGTGCTGGTACGGGTGGTGATGGCTGTACCTGTAGTTGGGGTGGTCACAGAGGTGTCCACCACCACCAGGGAGCTTCCATCAGAGGAGGTATCACTGTCAGAATTGTCCTCTCCTGTCTTTGCTGTGGTGCTCCCCTCGCCCTCCGCCCCACTGGTACCCTCACCATTGGTGGATTTGGCCTCATGGGCCATGTGGGATGCAGCTCCCTTGCCTCCGGTGCCTCTGCTCCTCTGCCAGATGATGCTAATATATAAGGACAGGGTGACAAAACAAAAAGGGGGGGAAGAGACAAAGGATACACTTGGTCAATGGCTGCCCCAACACCACCGCTGGCGTACACAGCAGCATCACACAGGGAACAGCCCTACGCATTATGCAACACACTACCAGTCACAATGCTAGTTACCAGCCCAAGAACAGGAATACCTAACACCAATAGCAGCATACCTGAAACTCACAGACCCCACAGTGGATGCCTACTAGCACCCACAGTCCCACATCCCCCACCCATAGACCACCCCAACATGCACAAGTAGTAGATTTGGAAACTGTACTCAACCCCTTGTGGCTGCTGTGATGCCCTCAAGCGCCCATCCAGCTCTGGATAGGTCACCTCTAGTATGCAGAATATCGGGAGGTCAGGGTTCGACGGGGATCCCTTCCTCGTTGGGAGGCCGTCCGCAGCTGGGCCTCTGCCATCTTTCGTGCCCAGCGTCTCAGTTCCTCCCACCGTTTGCGACGGTGGGCTCTCCTCCAGCCGTAGACCCCCAGGGTCCGAACGTCCTTGGCGATGGCACGCCATATACCCTTTTTCTGATGGGTGCTGACCTGCAGACAAATAAACATAGAAAAAGGTATCAGCCATATTGTCCGGCCTGTTATACTCATGTCCCACCATAGCCCTCCCATCCCCTTATGCACAGACATTGCCCACCATACATGCAGCACGCTGCCCAGGACCCTTCCATCAACCCCCCCCACATGAGGCCCTCACACACAGCACTATATTCATTCATGCCCCATGCATCGGGCTCACAGTCTACTCACCTGTTGGTCTGGAGGCCATACAGCATTCGGTAGTGGGGTAGGACCCCATTCACCAGTCTCTCCAACTCTACAGCGGTGAAGGCAGGGGCCCCTTCCCCAGTGACTCGAGCCATGGTCGCTTCAAGACACAGGTCATAGGAGCACTTGCAGTGTAGGTCCTCTCCTATTGAATGTCAGGTAGCAAGTGAGAGAACAGATAGAAAATGGCGGTCACGTCTGCGGCGGTGCGTACTGTAAGCACCGGCATACTTCACCATTGGCCACTGTAACCCATAGCGCCCAATGACAACCAACGAGGAGTTGCACAGCGGTACTCGACCGCCTCCCGCAGCGGCGCACAACGTCAGCGGCATTACCTCATTGTAGTATGTGCAGAATTGCTGGGAGAGTAAGAATACAGTAAAGGTAAGTAAATTACCCCACCCCAGAGCCCAGAAAAGCAGGAGTAAAGTACTGCAAGTTTCCTTAGGACACACTACACCTCGTTTTTGGGATTTTGCAGCAGCCAACCAAGTCTGCAAAGAACAACTGCTGGATTATTGGACTTGAAGACCTGCAAAGGAAGGGGACTAATTCCAGAAGTCGAAAGAAGTTCCAGGATGGACAGGAGCCCCTGCCAACCCTAAGAGGGTGCAAAAAAAGTCCCCAGTTAGTCAGAGATTGCAGAAATGCACCCTAGACAGATGCCAGTGAATTCCTTCATGATGCAAAAGATGGGCCATGGCGTGAAGATCATTGCAGCTGAGATTTCATGTTGGAAGGTGCCAACAAGCCTTGGCTACGACAAAAGTGCGTTTTTCATCAAAATGGCACTGGATGGACACAGAAGGGATCTGAGGGCCTCAACTCTGTGTGGGGAGGAATAGGGGGCTCTCAGCACTTTAGAGAGCCCTCAGGATGCCAGCCAGCATCCCCAGAAGCCACAGGATCTGGGCTCAAAGGAGGTGCAAAAGGCAGTTGATGCAGCACAACAAAAGAAGGTCTCACGCCATCGGAGAACAACTCAGAGAGTTCAGCCTTGCAGGGTGGAGTGCTGGGGACCTGGGCCTGGGTGTGCATGAAGGAATTTTGCAAAGAGAGCACAGAGGCCTCAGGAGGCAAAGAAGACACAAAACACAGGGGTACTGTTGTTCTCGGGGAAGGCAAGGTTTTATCTCCTCCAAATTGCGTCAGCAGGACCTCAGGACAGCCTGTAACAATGATGTCCATCCTCTGCGTCATTAGGAGCATGGTCATTGCTGTAAGTGGAGTCCCAGGGTACCAGTCATTGCCTTGGAAGGTGCCTGCTTGGAGCAGGGGACTGATTCTGTCACTCCACGGGAGGTTTCTTCGGTTCTTCTGGTGCAGGATGAAGACAGGGAGTCCCCAGAATGTGCACACCATGGAAACTGTTGCAGTTGCTGACTTGGAGCTGATGTTGCTGGAGAAAAGTGTCTCTTGTAGACACTTTGTTGCAGTTACAGCGTTTCTTAGAGGAGGCTGTGGTTGATCCGAGGTCAGAAGAGTCTGAAGTTGTTGCAGAGGATTCCTGAAGGAAACTTAGAAGCAGATTCTGAAGAGAACCCACAGAAGACACCTAAAATAGCCCTGAGAGGGGGATTTGGCTACCTTCTCAGGTATGGACCTATCAGGAGGGGTCTCTGACGTCAACTGCTGGCACTGGCCACTCAGAGCCCTCCAGAGTGCCCCCACACTTTGCAAAGCAAGATAGCTGATGTCTGGGACACACTGGAGGAGCTCTGGGCACCACCCACGGGGTGGTGATGGACAGGGGAGTAGTCACTCCCCTTTCCTTTGTCCAGTTTCCCGCCAGAGCAGGGGATAAGGTGTCCCTGAGCTGGTGCAGGCTGGTTTATGCAAGGAAGGCACCATTTGTGCCCTTCAAAGCATTTCCAGAGGCTGGGGGAGGCTACCCCTCCCCAGCCTGTAACACCTATTTCCAAAGGGAGAGGGTGTAACACCCTGCTCTCAGAGAAAATTCTTTGTTCTGCCTTCCTGGGTGGGACTGGGCTGCCCAGACCCCAGGAGGGCAGAACCCTGTCTGTGAGGTAGCAGCAGCTGTAGCTGCAGTGCAAGCCTCAGAGAGCTGGTTTGGCAGTAGTGGGGGTCCAGGGTGGAGCCCCCAGGATGCATGGAATTGGCTTCCCAATATCAGATTTGGAATGGGGGGGGCAATTCCAAGACCTTAGACATGTTACATAGCCATATTCGAAGTTACCATTGTGAAGCTACATATAGGTATTGACCTATATGTAGTGAACACGTGTTTTGGTGTCCCTGGACTCATAAAGTCTGGGGAAATGACCCTGAACTATGTGTGGGCACCTTTGCTAGTGCAAGGGTGCCCTCACACTTAGTAACTTTGCAACTAATCTTCAGCAAGTGAAGGTTAGACACATAGGTGACGTATAAGTTACTTAAGTGCAGTGAAAACGGCTGGGAAATAGTGTGTGCACTCTTTCATGCAGGCTGCAATGGCAGTCCTGTGTAAGGGTTTGTCTGAGCTCCCTGTGGGTGGCAAAAGTATTGCTACAGCCCATATGGATATCCTGGAACCCCAATACCCTGGGTACCTGGGTACCATATACTAGGAACTTAAAAGGGGGGTCCAGTATGCCAATTGAAATTGGTAAATGTAGTAATTGGCCTACAGTGACAAATTTAAAAGCAGAGAGAGCATAAGCACTGAGGTTCTGATTAGCAGAGCCTCAGTGACAGGCACTACACAGGCATACACATTAGGCCACAAACTATGAGCACTGGGTTCCTGGCTAGCAGGATCCCAGTGAGACTGGCAAAACACCCTGACATACAGGTTTTTATCCATGAGCACTGGGGTCCTGGCTAGCAGGATTCCAGTGACACAGTAAAAACACACGGACACACACTCACAAACAGGCCAAAAATTGGGGTAACCATGCTAGAAAGAGGCTACTTTTCTACAGTGTGTGACTGTGCCTGGGTAACCGACTGTCTGGAGGTCCCTGATGGGCCAGGTTGAACATCCAGATCCAGGCATCCAGAGATGCTGTCATCACTGTGGGCCTCTTCTGGGAGGGGGGGCTTGATGTTGCTGGCACCTCCTCTCCGGTGACGTTGGATGGGGAACCTGTGGGGATGTAAATGCAGTGTTATTGTTTCTGTGTGTGTCATCTTGTGCATTGGTGTGTTGCCCTCTATGGTTGTTATTGCCGTGGCAGTTTAGCCTTGTGTGAGTAGTGATTTGGTGGGCTAGGTGATTGTCTCAAGTGTGCATGCTTTAGTAATGTGTGTCCATGCAGGTCTGTGATGGCGTTCCGTGCATTGGTGCTACATGCAGAGCTTGACATTGGGATGAGTGGGTTGTGATGGTGGGGTGTATACGAGGTGGTGGGGTGATGGGGGTGTGGGCAGGGGTGGGGGTATGTTATGGCATGCAGGTAGGGGGTGATAGTAATAGAGAGTTGACTTACCAGAGTCCAGTCCTCCTGCTACTCCTGCCAGGCCCTCAGGATGAATGATTGCCAAGACTTGCTCCTCCCATGTTGTTAGTTGTGGGGAGGAGGTGGGGGTCCACCGCCAGTCCTCTGTACTGTTATCTGGTGTCTTGCTGCCACGGAATGCACCTCCCCCGTAGGTAGTCCCACCTCTTCCTGATGTCATCCCTTGTTTTTGGGTGCTGTCCCACGGCGTTGACCCTGTCCACCATCCTCCGCCATAGCTCCATCTTCCTAGCAATGGATGTCTTCTGCACCTATGACCCGAATAGCTGTGGCTCTACCCAGATGATTTCCTCCACCATGACCCTTAGCTCTTCCTCTGAGAACCTGGGGTGTCTTTGTGGTACAATGGGTGTAGTGTGTGTGGTGTGTGTGAGGGTGTGTGGGGTGATGTGTTGGGGTGTGTGCTGTAAGGTGTGTGGATGGTGTATGGGTGATGGTGGTATGTGGCTCTGGTTCTGTGGGTGATCTTGGTCTGTCTCTCTCAGTTGGTAATATTTTTTCATCGTAAGGGGTTGTGGGTATTGAGGGTGTGTGTTTTATAGTGTTGTGGGTTATGGGTGTGGTGTGTGTATGTGTGTCAGGTGTGTGTAGTTTGAATTGTCCAATGTGGTGGTGTTTTGTATGTGTGTGTATTTTGAGCACGGCGGTATGTACCACCAATGGTTTACCACAGTTGAATGTCCTCCACACTGATTTGTGGGTCATGATGCTGTGGGCATAGTTCTGTTAGCATAACGGTATGGGTTTTGGTACCACCAATTTATCACTGACCTTTGGGCTGGCGGACTTGTGTGTGTGTCTGTATAGTGACGGATTGGTATGTGTGTGTCATAATATGGGTAGCGGTAATCCGCCGCAGCGCCCGTATGTTGGTGGCGGTCGGCATGGAGGTAGGCGGGACTTACCACCAATGTCATAATGACGGCCTTAGTTTGAGATGGCTTCAAGTCATCCACTGATCAGCGACTCTGAGGCAGCTGAAGATTAGTGAGTTTTCAATGTTTTTGGTACATTCTCATTTAAGTAGTATTTGTGTGTCATCTGCATAGTTGTAGCATGTGAGATGAAATTCATTGACCAGTTCTGGTAATGATATCACGTAGATGTTGAGAAGCAAAGGTGAGATGATTGATCCTTGGGGGACCCCTGCTTTTGTGAGGTAGGGTTTGAACGAGAAAGGGGGAGAATAGATGATATTAGTTCTTTGTTAAAGGTAGGATGTAATCCAGTCGAGAGCAGTCCCTTCTATGCCGGCTTCGTGGAGTCTTTGAATTAGAGTGTCATGGTCAACCGCATCAAAGGCAGCTGAGAGGTCCAAGAGAAGTAGTGCAGCAACTCCATTGCGGTCAACTGTGTTTTTAAGATCATCCCAGATTTCTAGGAGTGACGATTCAGTGCCTCTTTCTGGGCGGAATCCAGTTTGGTAGTCTGAAAGTATAGAATTGTCTTCAATGAAATGTGACATCTGGGCGAATGCTGCTCTTTCTATCAGTTTGCCCAGGAAAGGTCCATTTGTGATTGGTCTGTAGTTGTTGGGGTCCTGCGGGTCTAGGTTTGTTTTCTTTAATAACGGTTGTATGTTTGCCTTTTTCAGGTCTACAGGAAAAGTTCCTGTAGTTAAAGAGTTGTTTATGATTCTTCTTACAGGTGTGGCAGCAGAAGTAGATAAAAGAATGTTCTTGAAGATGTGTGGGTCAGAAGGGCAACCCGAAGGTCTGCTTGCTTTGACCAAATCCATGAATTCACCTTGTGATATTTGTATGAAGGACTGGAGAGGCTGGGTTGGTTTGTTCTTAGAGGGTATTTTAGGAAAGGGGTTGGTGCTGATGGATTTCTTCTGTTTTAAATAGGAGTCCAATGTGTCTGCCTTGGTTTTCAAAATTCATTGAGAAGTTTATAAAATTCTTTGGTTGCAGATTTAGCATTTTTAATTCTGTCTGAGTAGTACATTTTTTTTAGCTTTTTTGATTGATGATTTGTATATTCTGTTAAGTTTGTGTAGCTGCAGTTTGTCTTGACGGTTGTTTGTTCTGAGCCAGGTCCGCTGCAACTTTCTGATTTGTTGCTTTATATTTTTAAGTTCTGTGTTTCTCCAAGGTGTTGGTTTTCTTTTGTCCTGTTAAGTTTTTTCTGAGTAGTATTAGGATATCAAAAGCTTCCTGTAGCCACTCATAAAGTTTTAGAACATAATTAATTGTATCTAGATCTGTGTTGGCTGTTAGTTGTGTTTCTAAGTCATCAAAACTGAGTTTGCTCCAAGGTTGATAGGTGCATGTATGTAAGTACTTGTGGGGTGTGTTGATTTGTGGTGTTTTATGTCAGAAAGTTATCAAATGGTGGTCTGACCATGTGATTGGCGTCATGCATTGAACGTTATCTAGTTTCAGGCTTAGCAAAAATGACATCTAGGATGTGTCCAGTGATGTGTGTAGGATTGTGTACAATCTGATGTATGTTTGTATGTATGTTTAATGTGACTAGGCCAGTGGTGATAGCTTTTGGACGGGGCACATTGGGTTTGTCAAACCAAATGTTTAGGTCCCCAAGAATGCATAGGTTTGTGTACAATGTAATAAGGTTTGAGACTGTGTCTAGAGAAGCATTGGGAATGTTGAGTTGTAAGGTGTAGGTCTATAAAGGACAAGAAAGTTACAGGAGGAAGTTGGTGTAGGGTGGCATCTGGTGAGGAGGGCTTCACTACATTGTATGGAAATGTTGTCTGTTTTACTGAGATTCATTGCCTGTTTGAATATAATAGCTAGTCCACCTCATCTCTTGCCTCTACGGTTTTGTGTGATGGTTTGATCCAGAGGAAGGGCTTCATGCAACACTGGGGCCATGTCATCTCCCAACCATGATTCTGTTATGAATAGTAAGTCAGGTTGTGTGTCTGTGAGCAGGTCGTAGATGTGGTGCTTGTTTTTTTAGAGTGACCAAGCATTTATGAGCTGCTAGTTCAGTGGCGGTGTTGTTTTGTTTAGGAGAAGGGTGAGCAGTATATTTTGAGCTTGTAGCAGGTGTGTTGTTAGATGTGATAACTGTGTGAGGGTCACAATAGTCTTGTTTTTCAATATAGTGTTCCTCTTCCAGAAGGTTTGGGAGTCATTTTGTTGGGTCTGTGTGTGTGGGTGGTGGACTTGGTGGCTGAGAGAGACAAGAAGGGTGTATTGTTTTTGTAGGGTAACCTTATTATGTAATAGGCAAGGGGATGCAAAGTTGTTAAGAGTGGAATGTTGTTTATTGTGATTGTGTCTGTTTAACGTCGAAGCAATATGGGTTAGTGGTGGTGAAGGAGCATGTGCATCATAATGTAAGGCTCTAAATTGTGCAATGGATGAGAGGCTTGTGAATGAATGTTGCTGTGTTGGGGTGCGTGTGGTAGATGTTTGTGAAGAGTGAGAATGTAGGGGTAAAGATTGGACAGGATTTACTTCTTTGTATAGTCATGAGGGTAGGAGTGGGTGTGACGATAAGTAGAATAAAAGTTTGTGTTGATTTGATGTGCTGATATGTGTGGTCTGTATTGTTTTTGTGGAATAGTGAGGGGATATTGATGTAGTGGTTTTCTGTGAGGGATTTGTTTGTGAGTTAGGGCTGGTGAGTGGAGTTAGAGTATTACAGGAGGTGTTGATGTGTTTTGGAGATTAATGTATGAGGTGTGTAAGAGGGGATGGGTGTGTGTCGGGGGAGTTTGTGTTAGTTGTGATTACTGGAAGAGGTAATATGTGTGGTGGAGTGGAGTGTGAGGATTGTATGGTTGTGTGTAATTGGTGAAGAGAGGGGAAGGGCATTTGTTGATGGTTTGTTGGAAGGCTGGGTTTAGGAATCGTCATGATAAAAGGGAATCTGTGTGGAACAAATGGAGGATAGTGTTGTTAGTTTGTGTGAACAGGGAGTGTGTATCTGGATGGCTGAAAGTAATGTATAATGTGGTTTAGTGTTGTGTGGGCAATGGCAGGTTGAGTTAGTGGGAGTGGACAGAGTAGTGTTTGCTGTGAGAATTAAGGTGTTTTACTGGTGTAGTTGTGGTGGATATGTGTATAGGTGTTTTATATGGGGTATCTTGTTGGGTGATGAGACATTGCAATTTGTATGAGGTCAGTTTGTGATGCAGGAGTTGGATGTTTTTGCAGATAATGTGTTTGCATGTTGATGGATGTATAGGGAGTAAGGTCCTTTCTGATGAATGGAAAATTGGGCAGAATTTCTGGCCCTAGTCACTACCAGTCCCGAAGAGGCTCAAAAAGGCAGCTGCCCTTGTCTTCTCCGCCCTTAGGTGAGACGCCTGGGCTAATACACCCTGAGCCCTAGGCTTAAATAGCCCTACTGGTCAATAGAAACCTAGTCTTATCCCTAACCAGTCAAATTTGTAACCCTAAATCTCTCAACCGATGGGAGACCCAACTCTAATTACCAATCATATCCCTAAACCAGAGAACCAATCACAAGCCCAACCCTAGATCCAAGAACCAGTCAGAATCTCAACTCTAGTACCAATCAAAAGCACATCCCTAATAACCAGGAACCAATCAGAATCTCAACCCTACTACCAATCACAAACCCAACCCTAAAAACCAGGACCAATCAGAATCTCAATACTACTACAAATCACAAACCCAACTTTAATCCCTAAGCCAATAGAAAGACCAGCCCCCAACAACCTATCACAACAACATATGCAGCAAACAATAGAAACATACAAAAGGGCCAAGTTAACTGAAGCCCAGTCCCTGTGGGAAGGCAAGAGGGAGCTACTGCTCTGTTCAGAATCTACTTGGATACAGACAGGCTGAATCCACACTTCCAAGCTAGCAGAGTCTACTTTCCAGGTAAGGGAGAGATTGTAAAAAAACAATGAAATACTGATTAACACGCACTCTGAAATGTGGCTTTTTTAAGGCAAAAACAGGGGATACAGACAGTTTTTAAAACAATTGAAATCACAGAAACAGATTAAGCAGTCTCCTAAACAAACTCTGGATTGTCACTGAGATGTATGCAGCCTTTTTACTTAGAAAAGAGGGGGGGAGGCTTTACGCAGTCTTGTGCCACAAAATAGGAGGGACATTTCAAATAGTCACAGCTAAAAAACAGCACTTTAAAAGGCCAAGCTGCCTGAAACACAGAGAGTCTACAATAAACAGGCACGGGTAGCAGTAAAAAACATTTAAAGATAATGGGGGTCATTACAACCCTGGCGGACGGTGTTAAAGCTGCGGTAATACCGCAAACAGGCCGGCGGTAATAAAAAGGGAATTATGACCGTGGCGGAAACCGCCAACATAGACAGCCACTTCAAAAAACCGACCGCCACAGCGGTACAGACAAGCAGCGCGGCGGACACCGCCAACAGACAGGCGGAAGACAAAGTACTGCCCACAGTATTACAACACACCAATCCGCCACCTTTTCCGGGGCGGATTCACTGTGGATAAAAACATGGTGGGAACAGCTTTTGCAATGGGAAAACGCTCACCTGAACACACTCCACGAGGAAGGAGGCCACCATGGAGCCCGAACTCCAAATACTCCCTGCGCTTGTCTTCCTGCTCCTCTACGAACACCAGCAACGGTGAGTACTGCATCTACGACATAGGGGAGGCAAAAGTCAGAGACACACACACGCAACACCCCCACCCTCAACACGACCCTCGCACACTACAACACACACACCAATGCATTTCCAAACATCACAGGAACAACCCACAACCCCCCCGGAAGAATGCAAAGTCAAAACCAAATTACTTGAACCATTGTAATGTATCCAAATACAGTAAGCTCATATATACAGAAATATATACACATTCCAAATATATACATCACGATTAGTAGTGCAGGTATGCACATTTCAATGTCCGTGGACCACTGGGCCCACAATGCATGGGCGAGGCCACCACTAGATACCTGTCCACAAACGGAGAGAACACTGCAGGGGCATCAGATAGAAATACAACAGGCACATCAGGGGGAAGAGAAGGGGGGCACCTCAGCCGGATGAGTGCACTACGCCAGATCCACAATGGTGCTCCATGCCCATTGATGTATCCTGGGGACTGCAAAGCCACAGTCTCTCAAGTCTCTACAGTGGGTGGTTTGCCCACTTCTTTATCCTGGGGAGTGCAAAGCCACAGTCTCTCAAGTCTCTCAAGTGGGTGGTTTGTCCACTGCTTTATCCTGGGGAGTGCAAAGCCACAGTCTCTCAAGTCTCTACAGTGGTTGGTTTGCCCACTGTACTATCCTGGGGAGTGCAAAGCCACAGTCTCTCAAGTCTCTACAGTGGTTGGTTTGCCCACTGTACCATCCTTGGGAGTGCAAAGCCACAGTCTCTCAAGTCTCTACAGTGGGTGGTTTGCCCACTGCTTTATCCTGGGGAGTGCAAAGCCACAGTCTCTCAAGTCTCTACAGTGGGTGGGTTGCCCACTGTACCATCCTGGGGAGTGCAAAGCCACAGTCTCTCAAGTCTCTAAAGTGGGTGGTTTGCCCACTGCTTTATCCTGGGGAGTGCAAAGCCACAGTCTCTCAGGTCTCTACAGTGGTTGGTTTGCCCACTGTACCATCCTGGGGAGTGCAAAGCCACAGTCTCTCAAGTCGATGCATGTCTCCACTGGTTCTGGAGGGGGACTGGTGCCCAGAGTGCTTCATCCTGTGAAGGATTCAGGTAGTGGATGCAGTTCTCCACTGGTTCTGGAGGGGGACCCGTGCCCAGAGTGCTTCATCCTGTGAAGGATTCAGGTAGTGGATGCAGTTCTCCACTGGTTCTGGAGGGGGACTGGTGCCCAGAGTGCATCACGCTGCCCGTGACGGTCCCAGTTCCGTCACTATCCCAGCTGCACATGGGCTAACGATGCTTGAGTTGGCGGTCTTTGCCCTGTTCAGCGGTGCTTTGCCATAGCGGTCTTTGCCCTGTTCAGTGGTGCTTGACTTTGCAGTTTCTGACCTGTTCAGCGCTGCTTGCTATGGCGGTCTTTGCCCTGTTCAGCGGTGCTTGCCCTGTTCAGCGGTGCTTGCCATGACGGTCTTTGCCCTGTTCAGCGGTGCTTGCCCTGTTCAGCGGTGCTTGCCATGGCGGTCTTTGCCCTGTTCAGCGGTGCTTTGCCATGGCTGTCTTTGCCATGTTCAGCGGTGCTTGCCATGGCGGTCTTTGGCCTGTTCAGCGGTGCTTGCCCTGTTCAGCGGTGCTTGCCATGGCGGTCTTTGCCCTGTTCAATAGTGCTTTGCCATGGCGGTCTTTGCCCTGTTCAGCGGTGCTTGACTTTGCAGTTTCTGACCTGTTCAGCGGTGCTTGCCATGGCGGTCTTTGCCCTGTTCAGCGGTGCTTGCCATGGCGGTCTTTGCCCTGTTCAGCGGTGCTTGCCATGGCGGTCTTTGCCCTGTTCAGCGGTGCTTGACTTTGCTGTCTCTGACCTGTTCAGAGGTGCTTGTCATGGCGGTCTTTGGCCTGTTCAGGGGTGCTTGACTTTGCTGTCTCTGACCTGTGCAGCGGTGTGTGGCATGACAGTCCCTCAGTGCCCAGCGGGGCTGTGGCTGCCAGGGCCCTCCTGGGCAGTGACTCTGGCGGTGGTCTCCTGACAAGTCACGATTGTGCTGCCCTCCTGGGCACTGACTCTGGCGGTGGTCTCCGGACCAGTGACAATTGTGCTGCCCTTCTGGGCACTGACTCTGGCGGTGGTCTCCTGACCAGTGACGATTGTGCTGCCCTCCTGGGCACTGACTCTGGCGGTGGTCTCCGGACCAGTGACTATAGTGCTGGCGGTGGTGTCCTGGCCAGCGGGGAGGATGGCGGCCTTCTACGCCATGCTGCTCTTCCCAGACTTTGGAGACTTCTTCTGCCCCTTCACCACCTTGTGAGGAGTCACAGCTGACTCGGCACTCCCCCCGGGACCCTTGTGAGCGGCTTTGCCGGCAGGAGTCTTCACCCTCTCCCGTCGGGCACTGTCCAACTTCTGGTGCTTTACAGGGGGTGGACTGGCAGTGCTTTGGCTCCGTGTCACACTGGCTGCCCAGGTGCCCGATGCACTCCATATACATCTAACACGCACCACTGAAACCGGACTTTTTTTGACTGAGGTGCTAGTACGGGACCTATGAATTGGAGGGGGGGGTGGTGGGAAAGAGGTCAACGTTGCTCAGGAAAAGTTTCTGACGAACACTGGAATGGGTAGCTGGAGGGGGTCTGGGAGTGGAGGAAGAGGAGATGGTTGTAGGAGGTGTAACTTTACATGATTTGGATGCAGGTGCATGTTCTGGAGGCTGTCGTGAGGTGGATGGATGTTGGGTGTGTGGGTGCCCGCGTTTGTGTACTTTGGGAGGGGGCGTCACAGACACACTGGGAGAGGACAGAGGGGACGTGTAAATGGTAGTGGGGGTGATGAGTGCAGGTGAGCGGGGTGTGGTGCTGGGTGTTCTGGTGCGAGTCCTAGTGGCTGTAGATGTAGTGCATGCAGGTGAGAGTGTAGACGACACTGGGAGGGAGGAGGGAGACGACGACGAGGGGGACACAGTGGAGGCAGTGGATGTTGCTGTGTCTGTATGTGGGTGATGCTTGTGTGAGTGCCTGTGGGATGTGTGGTGCTTATGTTTGCCTGAGCTTCCCTTGTGTGTTGACGTGTGTGCAGGCTGGTTTGATGGTGTGCTTGGGATAGGCTGGGGTACAGGGGATTGGGTCTGGGTGGAGGAAGTTGGAGGGGGGAGGCTAGAGACAGGGACAATGGCTGCCATCAGTGCTGAGGCCAGAGATTGCAGGGTTCGATGAAGGGCAGCCTGACCAGAATGAATGCCCTCCAGGAATGCATTACTGTGTTGCAACTCCCTTCCTACACCCTGGATGGCATTCACAATGGTAGACTGCCCAACAGTGAGTGACCTGAGAAGGTCAATGGCCTCCTCACTGAGGGCAGCAGGGGTGACAGGGGCAGGGGCTGAGTTGCCTGGGGTGAAGGTGATGCCCACCCTCCTGGGTGAGCGGGCACGGAGCGAAGGCTGAGGGGCTGCTGGGAGGGCGGTGCTGGTAGGGGGGGGTGGCAGCTGTACCTGTAGAAGTCGGGGGCACAGAGGCGAATGTCCTCCCATCTTTTACAGCAGTGGGTGCTCCGTCTCTGGTGGACCCCCAGGGTCCGGACTTCCTTGGCGATGGCACGCCAAATATCCTCCTTCTGGTGGGCGCTGACCTACATGACATGTACAGGGGAAGAAGAGAAGTCATTAGCAACAGCACCGTCGAAGTGAGAGGCCCACATCCCTGCCCTTGCCATGTGGCACATGTATTCACACTCCTTCATGCTCGCATAACTCTGCCCGCCTTCCTACTTACATCCAGCCCACTCCACCCAGGCATAAGCCATACAACTTGCACCCTATGTACTCACCTGTTGGTCTGGAGGACCGTAGAGTAGCGTGTACTGGGGGAGAACCCTGTCCACAAGCTTTTCCAACTCCTGTGCAGTGAAGGCAGGGGCCCTTTCCCCAGATGCACGTGCCATTGTCTCTTCCAGACCGAGGTCACATCAGCACTTGAAGTGTAGGTCCTCTCCTGTCGAAGATCAGGTATCGAGTGATTGAACAGATAGAAAATGGCGGTCACGTCCGCGGCGGTGACGTCCGCGGTGGTGCGTATCATCACCACCGGCGCACTTCGTCATTGGCTCCTGGGACCCATAGGGTCCAATGTTAACCAATGCAGCATTGCGCCGCGGTCTTCGACCGCCTACCGCGACGGTGTACAACTCCACCGCAGTTACCTCACATCGAATTGTCCCAGTTTAGAGGTCAGGCAGCTGCCATTTCAGGGGCCCACATGGCTTCATTTGCAACTGCGTCACACACACCTAGGCCTGGACTCAACACACTTACAGACAACTTTTTGGATTATGTTTCGTGTACTGTGTAGCTGTGGGTACATACCTCTGAGTTGCTTGGCTCTGTGGTCGCTGTTGTCCTTTCTAGGCACCGTCAGCTGGGACATGTGAGGAGATGGCGGAATCCTCCGGTGTACCGACTGCTGGTGGACCTGTTGACAATGGAGGAGCGACATTTAATCATCTGTGTACCCAGTTGGAGCCAGATCTGATATCACCAATCTGCCATCCCACAGGAATCCCCCCTCAAGTGCAGGTGCTGTCAGTACTCCATTTCCTTGCAAGTGGGTAATTTCAAACAACAGTGGCCATGGCATCAGGGATGTCCCAGCCCATGTTTTCCAATGTGTTGTCCAGAGTGTTGTCTGCCCTGCTGAAACACGTGAGGAGCTACATCGTTTTCCCTCAGGTGGAGGATTTGGCTACAGTTAAAGGTGACTTCTATGCCCTGGGACATATCCCTAACATCATAGGTGCCATTGATGGGACCCATGTGGCTTTGGCCCCCCCCCACAGGAGTGAACAGGTGTACAGGAACCGGAAGAGTTATCATTCGATGAATGTACAGATGGTATCTTTGGCAGACCAGTACATCTCGCAGGTAAATGCTATGTTCCCTGGATCAGTGCATGACGCCTACATCCTGCGGAATAGCAGCATCCCGTATGTGATGGGTCAATTCCAGAGGCACCGTGTGTGGCTATTAGGGGACTCTGGTTACCCCAACCTGTCATGGCTATTGACCCCAGTGAGGAATCCCAGGACCAGGGCAGAGGAACGCTACAATGAGGACCATGGGCGGACCAGGAGGGTGATTGAACGCACCTTCGGCCTCTTGAAGGCCAGGTTCAGGTGCCTCCATATGACAGGTGGTTCCCTATTCTACTCACCAAAGAAGGTCTGCCGGATCATCTTCGCCTGCTCTATGCTTCACAATCTTGCTTTGCGACGCCTGGTGCCTTTTCTGCAGGAGGATGGTCCAGATGACGGTGTTGTGGCAGCTGTGGAGCCTGTGGACAGTGATGAGGAGGAAGCAGAGGATGAAGACATTGATAACAGGGACTCTGTCATACAGCAATATTTCCAGTGACACACAGGTGAGAACACATTTTTTTACTATAACATTTACTTTCACACTTCTACCTCTATCCTGTTTGTCAATTTGAAGCAATATATGCTAACTAAGTGGTACATTTCCATTACGGTTTCACAGGTGTGGTTACCAACGTGTGTCATCAGCTTGCATCCTTCATGGGCTTGTGATGTGTGACATAGGTATGTTGACATTACATTTTCGAACGGATTTTGTCATTGTCATAGCTAATATACATTTTATAAATCACAGACTGACTGTAGATTTTTTTGTGGTTCAAGGGTGTTTATTGAAGTGCTAATTATTGGAGGTGGTGGCAAAATGGTGATGGGTGATGGTGGAGGAATGTCCATGGCAGAGTCCAGTCTATTAGTCTCACAGGTTCACTGCCCATATGGGCATAGGAAGTGGAGCTGGAACAGTTCCAATATGGACAGGGTCACAAAGTGGGACAGTGGGATGACAATCAGGGTGGTCTCATTTCCTGGTGGGGGTCTTGACATCTTGCTCTGTCCTGTTCCTGGATCTCAGGGACCGCTTGCGGGGTGGTTCTCCGTCTGCAGGGGGTGGGGTGCTGGTGTGGTGGTCCTGTGGCGGGGCGTCCTGTCCACTAGCGCCGGCGGTGGTGGTGGGCAGTTCATCGTCCAGGCTAGTGTCAGGGGCCCCTTGGGAATTATATGGGTGTACCAGTACGCCAATGTAAATTGGTGAAATTGGTCACTAGCCTGTTAGTGAGAAATTAGGAAAGCTGAGAGAGCATAACCACTGAGGTTCTGGTTAGCAGAGCCTCAGTGAGACAGTTAGGCATCACACAGGGAACACATACAGGGCACATACTTATGAGCATTGGGGCCGTGCCTGTCAGGGTCCCAGTGACACATAGACTAAAACAACATATATACAGTGAAATATGGGGGTAACATGCCAGGCGAGATGGTACTTTCCTACATACTGGTACACCCATATAATTCCCTAGTATATGGTACGGAGGTACCCAGGGTATTGGGTTCCAGGAGATCCCTATCGGCTGCAGCATTTCTTTTGCCTCCCATAGGGAGCTCTGACAATTCTTACACAGGCCTGCCAGTGCAGCCTGAGTGAAATAACGTCCACGTTATTTCGCAGCCATTTACCACTGCACTTAAGTAACTTATAAGTCACCTATATGTCTAACCTTCACATGGTGAAGGTTGGGTGCAAACTCACTTAGTGTGTGGGCACCCTGGCACTAGCCAAGGTGCCCCCACATCGTTCAAGGCATAAATCCCCGAACTTTGTGAGTGCGGGGACACCATTACACGCGTGCACTGTACATAGGTCACTACCTATGTACAGCGTCACAATGGTAACTCCGAACATGGCCATGTAACATGTCTAAGATCATGGAATTGTCCCCCCAATGCCATTCTGGCATTGGGGGGACAATTCCATGATCCCCCGGGTCTCTACCACAGAACCCGGGTACTGTCAAACTGCCTTTCCGGGGTCTCCACTGCAGCTGCTGCCAAACCCTCAGACAGGTTTCTGCCCTCCTGGGGTCCAGGCAGCCATGGCCCAGGAAGGAAGAACAAAGGACTTCCTCTGAGAGAGGGTGTATCACCCTCTCTCTTTGGAAATAGGTGTGAGGGCTTGGGAGGAGTAGCCTCCCCCAGCCTCTGGAAATGCTTTGATGGGCACAGATGGTGCCCATCTCTGCATAAGCCAGTCTACACTGGTTCAGGGATCCCCCAGCCCTGCTCTTGCGCGAAACTGGACAAAGGAAAGGGGAGTGACCACTCCCCTGACCTGCACCTCCCAGGGGAGGTGCCCAGAGCTCCTCCAGTGTGTCCCAGACCTCTGCCATCTTGGAAACAGAGGTGCCTGTGGCACACTGGACTGCTCTGAGTGGCCAGTGCCAGCAGGTGATGTCAGAGGCTCCTTCTGATATGCTCATACCTCTCTTAGTAGCCAATCCTCCTTCCTAGGTAGCCAAATCTCCTTTTCTGGCTACTTAGGGTCTCTGCTTTGGGGAATTCTTCAGATACCAAATGCAAGAGCTCACCGGAGTTCCTCTGCATCTCCCTCTTCACCTTCTGCCAAAGGATAGACCGCTGACTGCTCAGGACGCCTGCAAAACCGCAACAAAGTATCAAAGACGACTACTGCAACCTTGTAACGCTTCATTCCGCCGGCTTTCTCGCCTGTTTCCTGGTGGTGCATGCTCTGGGGGTAGCCTGCCTCCTTCTTGCACCAGGAGCTCTGAAGAAATCTCCCGTGGGTCGACTGAATCTTCCCCTGCAACTGCAGGCAACAAAAGACTGCATCACCGGTCCTCTGCGTCCCCGCTCAGCAACTCTGTCCAAGTGACTTCCACAGTCCAGTGACTCTTCAGTCCAGCTTTGGTGGAGGTAAGTCCTTGCCTCCTCACGCTAGACTGCATTGCTGGGTACCGCGTGATTTGTAGCTGCTCCGGCTCCTGTGCACTCTTCCAGGATTTCCTTCGTGCACAGCCAAGCCTGGGTCCCTGACACTCTAACCTGCAGTGCACAACCTTCTGATTTGTCCTCCGGCGTCGTGGGACTCCCTTTTCTGACTTCGGGTGCACTCCAGTTTGCTTTTCTTCTAAGTGCCTGATCCAGTACTTGTGTGGGTGCTGCCTGCTTCTGTGACAGCTCCCTGACTTGCGGGGCGCCCCCTCTGTCTCCTCATCCAAGTGGCAACATTCTGGTCCCTCCTGGGCCACAGCAGCATCCAAAAACCCTAACCTTGACCCTTGCAGCTAGCAAGGCTTGTTTGCAGTCTTTCTGCCTGGGAATACCTCTGCAAGCTTCTTCACGACGTGAGACATCCATCCTCCAAAGAGGAAGTTCCTAGTCCTCTTTGTTCTTGCAAAACACTAAGCTTCTCCCATCCGGTGGCAGCTTCCTTTCACCCTCAGCTGGCTTTTTCTTGGGCTCCTGCCCACTCTCGACACTGTTGCAACTCTTGGACTTGGTCCCCTTATCTTACAGGTACTTAGGTCCGGAAATCCACTGTTGTTGCATTGCTGGTGTTGGTTTTCCTTGCAGAATCCCCCTATCACGACTTCTGTGCTCTCTGGCGGTTGAAGGTGCACTTTACACCTACCTTACAGGGTCTTGGGGTGTGCTATTTTGATAACCCTCACTGTTTTCTTACAGTCTCAGCGACCCTCCACAAGCTCACATAGGTTAGGGGTCCATTCGTGGTTCGCATTCCACTTTTGGAGTATATGGTTTGTGTTGCCCCTATTCCTATGTGCTCCTATTGCAATCCATTGTAACTTTACACTGCTTGCATTACTTTTCTTGCTATAACCTGCATAATTTTGGTTTGTGTACATATATCTTGTGTATATAACTTATCCTCATACTGAGGATACTTACTGAGATACTTTTGGCATATTGTCATTAAAAAATAAAGTACCTTTATTTTTAGTATATCTGTGTATTGTGTTTTCTTTTGATATTGTGCATATGACACCAATGGTATAGTAGGAGCTTTACATGTCTCCTAGTTCAGCCTAAGCTGCTTTGCCATAGCTACCTTCTATCAGTCTAAGCTGCTAGAAACACCTCTTCTACACTAATAAGGGATAACTGGACCTGGCACAAGGTGTAAGTACCTCTGGTACCCACTACAAGCCAGGCCAGCCTCCTACATTGGTTGTGCAGCGGTGGGATAAGTACTTGTAACTACTTACCACTTTGTCATTATGTACTTTTCATAAGAGAATAATAAACAAAACAAGTTCAGTGTATGTACACCTAACCAAAAAGTTTTGCTTTTCTCCTCTTACACTTTCTACTAAGTGCTGAAAAGTACTCTAAAACTTCTAAAAGTTTCCAAAAAGTTAGAAAAAGTTTTTTCTCTGACCTTTAAAAAGTTCAGAAACTTTTTCTCTCTTCTCATTGTCTCTAAACCTTCTCTTATCATGTCCGATGTAGAGTCTACTCTTAAAATGGTCAATACTACCTACGACAATATGAATTACAAGAGCCTTAGGAGTCTCTGCTTAGATAGAGGTTTAGTGATAGGAAAGAAACCCATAAAAGAGTTTCTATATAACAAGCTGATTGTGAACGATGAGTCCCAAGCAGGCACTTCAAATGAGAAGTTAATAGATGGCTCCCATTCTGACTCAGGGGAACTCCTTGAGGGAGGTGGTGAGGGTTCTGTTCCAAATCTGCCCCTTAGCAGACCACCTAGTAATGCTGGTATTAATGGAGGCTCCCATCATAGTAGGGGGGGTCTTCATTTCTGGATGCCAGGTTGTTAGAGTCCAGTCAGTTAGGGACAGATCTCCCTCTGTTGTTTCCAATGTATCCTCTGTGTCCAAGCATTCCCAACCCACCCACCCTGAAGACAACATGTTAGAAAGGGAACTCAAAAAGTTGAGAGTGGAAGAGACCAGACTGAAGCTTAAACAGCAACAGCTGGCACTAGACAGGGAATCCCTAGACCTGGAGAAGGAGAGACAGATAATGGGGTTTGGACCCCATGGTGGCAGCAATAGCAGTATTCCGGATAGTAATCCTGTTATAGAGCATGATTCCAGGAATCTGCACAAGATAGTCCCCCCTTACAAGGAGGTGGATGACATCAACAATTGGTTTGCTGCACTTGAGAGGGCCTGTATGGTACAGGGGGTCCCTCAAAGGCACTGGGCTGCTATATTGTGGCTATCTTTCAATGGAAAGGGTAGGGATAGGCTCCTTACTGTTAGAGAAAGTGATGCTAACAATTTTGCAGTTTTGAAGGATGCACTCTTGGATAGATTTTGCTTAACCACTGAACAATACAGGATTAAGTTCAGAGACACCAGAAAAGAGTCCTCACAAGACTGGATAGACGTTGTTGACTGTTCAGTGAAGGCCTTGGAGGGGTGGTTACATGGCAGTAAAGTTTCATACAGGGGGTGACAAGGATGGCAAGAAGAAGGATGGCAAGTCTTCTGACAAGGGTGTGGACAAAAGTAAAACTGAGTATTCATCAGGCCCACAAAAATCCTCTGGTGGGGTTGGTGGTTCCAAATCCTCTTCAAATCAAGTAAAAAAACATTGGGGTTATTTATGTAAAGTAAAAGGCCATTGGACAACTGATGCCAGTTGTCCAAAGAAAAACACCAAACCTCCCACTACCACAACCCCTACTGCAAATTCTAGTGCCCCTAGTGTAGGAAAGTACCATCTTGCCTGACATGTTACCCCCATATTTCACTGTAAATATGTTGTTTTAGTTGTATGTGTCACTGGGACCCTGCCAGCCAGGGCCCCAGTGCTCATAGGTGTGCCCTGTATGTGTTACCTGTGTTATGACTAACTGTCTCACTGAGGCTCTGCTATTCAGAACCTCAGTGGTTATGCTCTCTCATTTCTTTCCAAATTGTCACTAACAGGCTAGTGACCAATTTCACCAATTTACATTGGCATACTGGAACATCCATATAATTCCCTAGTATATGGTACTAAGGTACCCAGGGTATTGGGGTTCCAGGAGATCTCTATCGGCTGCAGCATTTCTTGTGCCACCCATAGGAAGATCTGACAATTCTTACACAGGCCTGCCAGTGCAGCCTGAGTGAAATAACGTCCACGTTATTTCACAGCCATTTACCACTGCACTTAAGTAACTTATAAGTCACCTATATGTCTACCCTTTACCTGGTAAAGGTTGGGTGCTAAGTTACTTAGTGTGTGGGCACCCTGGCACTAGCCAAGGTGCTCCCACATTGTTCAGAGCTAATTCCCCGGACTTTGTGAGTGCGGGGACACCATTACACGCGTGCACTATACATAAGTCACAACATATATGTAGCGTCACAATGGTAACTCCGAACATGGCCATGTAACATGTCTAGGATCATGGAATTGTCACCCCAATGCCATTCTGGCATTGGGGAGACAATTCCATGATCCCCCAAGTCTCTAGCTCAGACCCGGGTACTGCCAAACTACCTTTCCCGGGGTTTCACTGCAGCTGCTGCTGCTGCCAACCCCTCAGACAGGTTTCTGCCCTCCTGGGGTCCAGCCAGGCTTTGCCCAGGAAGGCAGAACAAAGGACTTCCTCAGAGAGAGGGTGTTACACCCTCTCCCTTTGGAAAAAGGTGTCAGGGCTGGGGAGGAGTAGCCTCCCCCAGCCTCTGGAAATGCTTTGATGGGCACAGATGGTGCCCATCTCTGCATAAGCCAGTCTGCACCGGTTCAGGGATCCCTCAGCCCTGCTCTGGCGCGAAACTGGACAAAGGAAAGGGGAGTGACCACTCCTCTGACCTGCATCTCCCCTGGGAGGTGCCCAGAGCTCCCCCAGTGTGCTCCAGACCTCTGCCATCTTGGAAACAGAGGTGCTGCTGGCACACTGGACTGCTCTGAGTGGCCAGTGCCAGCAGGTGACGTCAGAGACTCCTTCTGATAGGCTCCTTCAGGTGTTGCTAGCCTATCCTCTCTCCAAAGTAGCCAAACCCTCTTTTCTGGCTATTTAGGGTCTCTGCTTTGGGGAATTCCTTAGATAACGAATGCAAGAGCTCATCAGAGTTCCTCTGCATCTCTCTCTTCACCTTCTGCCAAGGAATCGACTGCTGACCGCACTGGAAGCCTGCAAAACTGCAACAAAGTAGTAAAGACAACTACTGCGACCTTGTAACGCTGATCCTGCCGCCTTCTCGACTGTTTTCCTGGTGGTGCATGCTGTGGGGTAGTCTGCCTCCTCTCTGCACTAGAAGCTCAGAAGAAATCTCCAGTGGGTCGACAGAATCTTCCCCCTGCAACCGCAGGCATCAAAGAACTGCATCACTGGTCCTCTGGGTCTCCTCTCAGCACGACGAGTGAGGTCCCTTGAACTCAGCAACTCTGTCCAAGTGACTCCCACAGTCCAGTGACTCTTCAGTCCAAGTTTGGTGGAGGTAAGTCCTTGCCTCCCCATGCTAGACTGCATTGCTAGGAAGCGCGTGTTTTGCAGCTACTCCAGCTCCTGTGCACTCTCCGAGGATTTCCTTTGTGCACAGCCAAGCCTGGGTCCCTGGCACTCTAACCTGCATTGCACAACCTCCTGAGTTGTCCTCCGGCGGCGTGGGACTCTCTTGTGCAACTTCGGGTGAACACCAATTCACTCCACTTCGTAGTGCCTGTTATGGCCCTTCTGCGGATGCTGCTTGCTTCTGAGTGGGCTCTTTGTCTTGCTGGACGCCCCCTCTATCCCCTCACGCAATTGACGACATCCTGGTCCCTACTGGGCCACAGCAGCATCCAAAAACCCTAATCGTGATCTTTGCAGCTAGCAAGGCTTGTTTGCGGTTTTTCTGCTGGAAAATACTTCTGCACGACTCTTCACGACGTGGGACATCCATCCTCCGAAGGGGAAGTTTCTAGCCCTTGTCTTTCTTGCAGAATCCTCAGCTTCTACCATCCAGTGGCAGCTTCTTTGCACCCACAGCTGGCATTTCCTGGGCATCTGCCCACTCCCGACTTGATCGTGACTTTTGGACATGGTCCCCTTGTTCCACAGGTACTCTCGTCTGAAAATCCATTGTTGTTGCAGTCCCAGCGACCCTCTACAAGGTCACATAGGTTTGGGGTCCATTCGTGGTTCGCATTCCACTTCTAGAGTATATGGTTTGTGGTGCCCCTATCCCTATGTGCCCCTATTGCATTCTATTGTGACTATACATTGTTTGCACTGTTTTCTATTGCTATTACTGCATATTTTGGTATTGTGTACATATATCTTGTGTATATTTGCTATCCTCATACTGAGGGTACTCACTGAGATACTTTGGCATATTGTCATAAAAATAAAGTAACTTTATTTTTAGTATATCTGTGTATTGTGTTTTCTTATGATATTGTGCATATGACACTAGTGGTACTGTAGGAGCTTCACTCGTCTCCTAGTTCAGCCTAAGCTGCTCTGCTGAGCTACCTTTTCTATCAGCCTAAGCTGCTAGACACCCCTATACACTAATAAGGGATACCTGGGCCTGGTGCAAGGTGTAAGTACCCCTTGGTACTCACTACAAGCCAGTCCAGCCTCCTACATTGGTTGTGCAGCGGTGGGATAAGTACTTTGCAACTACTTACCACTTTTGTCATTGTACTTTTCATAAGAGAAAAATATACAAAACAAGGGTTATATGACGGAACACCGAATCTTAAACTACTACTAACCTTAACAACGAGGTTGGAACACCGACCTCGTCTTTACTACTAATGATTTTACCACGAATGCCTTAACAACGATATTTCATTGTAAAGGCATTCCTGATAAAATCATTAGCAATAGGCACCATTCACACTACATCCCTCACCCCACCCCCCCAACCCCATCCCAAAACCTAAAACCCCCTGACCCCCCACCCACTCCCCAAAACCAAAAACGCCCCACCCCCCCAATCTCACCCTAAAACCTAAAACCCCCTGACCCCCCACCCACTCCCAAAAACCAAAAACGCCCCACCCCCCCAACCCCACCCCAAAACCTAAAACCCCCTGACCCCCCCACCCACTCCCCAAAACCAAAAACTCCCCACCCTCCCAACCCCACCCTAAAATCTAAAACCCCCGACCCCCCACCCCCTCCCCAAAACCAAAAACGCCCCACCCCCCAACCCAAAACCTAAAACCCCCGACCCCCCACCCCCTCCCCAAAACCAAAAACGCCCCACCCCCCCAACCCCTCCCCAAAACCTAAACCCCCCCACTTACCTGAGTCGTCACCTTGTCATCTGCGTCGTCCTCCTCAGCCGACTCCCTTGTTTGTACCTTAACCATGCATGTTCGTTGTTCAGGACATGCGTGGTTAAGGCACAAAATAACGAAGTCGTGGTTAAAGAAAGCGTTGTTCCGCTTTCGTTAACCAGGACTTCGTTATAAAAAATTCGGCATAAAGGATGTTTACCCAAAACAAGTTCAGTGTATGTACACCTAACCAAAAAGTTTTGCTTTTCTTCTCTCACTTCTTTACTAAGTGCTGAAAAGTACCTCTAAACTTTCTAAAAAGTTCTTTAAAAGTTTTAAACGTTTTTTTCTGTCTTTCAAAAAGTTCTGAAAAACTTTTTTCTCACTTTTTCTATCCCTTAAACACTGTCTAAAATGTCTGGTACAGGCCATACTCTTGATCTGTCCAACATAGCTTATGATAACCTTAGCTGGAAGGAAGCAAGGAGTCTCTGCATAGATAGAGGTTTAGGGGTAGGGAAGAATCCCTCAAGACAACTGTTGGTTAATATGCTCATTGAACAAGATAAGACCTTAGTTGGCACTTCTGGTGAGAAATTAGCTGATGGTTCCCAATCTGATCCTGGGGCACCCCTAGCAAAAGATTTGGGAGGGACTCTTCTCAACCTGCCCATTAGCAGACCACCTAGCATAGCTGGTACTGATGTGATTTCACATCACAGTAATAGTGTTATCTCACATCAAAGTAAGAGTGTTCCTTCTCATCATAGTAGGAGTGTTATTTCTGTTAGCCAGGTTGTTAGAGTGCCATCTGTTAGGGCCAGGTCTCCTTCTGTTCATTCTCACCATACTTCTGTTTCCAGACATGCCTCACCCACCCACCCTGATGACAGAGTGTTAGAAAGGGAGCTCAATAGATTGAGAGTGGAACAATCCAGGCTGAAGCTCAAGAGGCAACAGCTGGATTTAGATAGGCAGTCCTTGGAGATAGAAAGAGAAAGACAGAAATTGGGATGTGAACCCCATGGTGGCAGCAGCAGTATTCCCAATAGCCATCCTGCAAGAGAGCATGATTCTAGGAATCTGCACAAGATAGTTCCCCCTTACAAGGAGGGGGATGACATTAACAAGTGGTTTGCTGCACTTGAGAGGGCCTGTGTTGTACAGGAGGTCCCTCAAAGGCAGTGGGCTGCTATCCTATGGCTATCTTTCAGTGGAAAGGGTAGGGATAGGCTCCTTACTGTAAAGGAAAGTGATGCCAATAATTTCACAGTTCTTAAGAATGCACTCCTAGATGGTTATGGCTTAACCACTGAACAGTACATGATGAAGTTCAGAGAAACCAAAAAGGAGTCTTCACAAGACTGGGTAGACTTTGTTGACCATTCAGTGAAGGCCTTGGAGGGGTGGTTACATGGCAGTAATGTTTCTGACTATGAAAGGATGTATAACTTAATCCTGAGAGAGCATATTCTTAATAATTGTGTGTCTGATTTGTTACACCAGTACTTGGTGGACTCTGATCTGACCTCTCCCCAAGAATTGGGAAAGAAGGCAGACAAATGGGTCAGAACAAGGGTGAACAGAAAAGTTCATACAGGGGGTGACAAAGATGGCAAGAAGAAGGATGGTAAGTCTTCTGACAAGGGTGGGGACAAATCTAAAAATGAGTCTTCATCAGGCCCACAAAAACACTATGGTGGGGGTGGTGGGCCCAAATCCTCTTCAAATCAAAACAAAGAAAAGAAACCACAGTGCTATTTATGTAAAATAAAAGGCTACTGGACAACAGATCCCAGTTGTCCAAAGAAACCACCAAGCCTCCTACCACTACAACCCCTGCTGCTACACCTAGTGCCCCTAGTAATAGCAGTGGTGGTGGGAGCAAACCTACTAATAGCCAATCCAAGGGAGTAGCTGGGCTCACTTTTGGTAACTTAGTTGGGGTTGGTCTGATCAGGGAGACCACAGAGGCTGTGTTAGTCTCTGAGGGGGCTACTGATTTAGCCACCTTGGTTGCTTGTCCCCTTAACATGGATAAGTACAAGCAACTACCCCTAATAAAAGGTGTTGAGGTTCAGGCCTACAGGGACACAGGTGCCAGTGTTACAATGGTAATAGAGAAACTGGTCCACTCTGAACAACACCAACTTGGTCACTAGTACCAAATAACCGATGCTCATAACAACACTCTTAGCCACCCCATGGCTGTTGTGAATCTCAACTGGGGGGGGTTACTGGTCCAAAGAAAGTTGTGGTTGCCTCAGATGTACCTGTAGACTGTCTATTAGGGAATGATTTAGAGACATCAGCTTGGGCAGAAGTGGAGTTAGAGGCTCATGCAGCAATGCTGGGCATTCCAGGGCATATTTTTGCTTTGACCAGGGCTCAGGCCAAAAAGCAAAAAGGACAGGGTGACTTGGATCCTGAAAGAATGGACCAAGTGCTCCCTACAGCTAGGGTTAGTAAAGGTAAATCACTACCTACTATCCCTCCCTCTACAGTGGATTCAACTTCTGAGGAAGAAGAATTTCCACCCTGTGCAGAACCTACATCAGAGGAGCTGGAAGCAGACACTGCTGAGCTTTTGGGTGAAGGGGGGCCTGCCAGGGAGGAGCTGAGTGTGGCACAGCATACCTGTCCCACACTAGAGGGTCTAAGGCAGCAAGCTGTCAAACAAGCAAATGGGGATGTCAGTGACTCACACAGAGTTTACTGGGAGGACAACCTCTTGTACACTGAAGCAAGGGATCCAAAACCTGGAGGTGCCAGGAGATTGGTGATTCCTCAGGAGTACAGAAAGTTCCTCCTAACTGTAGCCCACGACATTCCCTTAGCTGGACGTTTGGGGCAAATGAAAACTTGGGACAGGCTTGTTCCCTTGTTTCATTGGCCTAGAATGTCAGAGGACACAAAGGAATTTTGTAAGTCCTGTGAAACCTGTCAAGCCAGTGGCAAGACAGGTGGCACTCCAAAGACACCCCTTATTCCACTGCCTGTGGTTGGGGTTTCCTTTGAAAGGGTAGGGGTTGACATTATTGGCCCCCTTGACCCTCCTACTGCTTCAGGCAATAGGTTTATCTTGGTGGTAGTGGACCATGACACCAGATATCCTGATACAATTCCTCTAAGGACCACTACAGCTCCTGCAGTGGCAAAGGCCCTCCTGGGAATATTTTCCAGAGTGGGCTTCCCAAAAGAGGTGGTATCAGACAGGGGAAGCAATTTCATGTCTGCTTACTTAAAGGACAAGTGGAAGGAATGTGGTGTGACATACAAGTTCACCATACCCTATCATCCACAAACAAATGGACTAGTGGAGAGATTTAACAAAACTCTCAAAGGTATGATAATGGGACTCCCTGAAAAACTCCGCAGCAGATGGGATATCCTGTTACCTTGCCTCCTTTTTGCTTACAGGGAGGTACCCCAAAAAGGAGTCGGCTTCAGCCCCTTTAAACTCATATTTGGACACCCTGTAAGAGGTCCCCTAACACTTGTTAAGGAGGGTTGGGAACAACCTTTAAAAGCTCCAAAGCAAGACATAGTGGACTATGTACTTGGCCTAAGATCTAGGATGGCTGAGTACATGAAAAAGGCCAGTAAAAACCTTCAGGCCAGCCAAGAGCTCCAAAAGCAACGGCATGAACAAAAGGCTGTTTTGGTTCAGTACCAACCAGGGCAGAAAGTGTGGGTCTTGGAGCCTGTGGCCCCAAGAGCACTCCAAGACAAATGGAGTGGACCCCACATAATTATTAAAAAGAAGGGAGAAGTCACCTACTTAGTTGACTTAGGCACTGCCAGGAGTCCCCTTAGGGTGCTCCATGTCAATCGCCTGAAACCCTACTATGACAGGGCTTATCTCACCCTGCTCATGGCAACAGATGAGGGACAGGAAGAAGAGAGTGACCCTCTCCCTGATCTCTTCTCTTCCACAGAACAAGATGCTCTAGTGAAAGGTGTAGTACTGGCAGATTGTCTCACTGCTGACCAGAAAGACCACTGCATAAATCTCCTGGGTCAGTTTTCTGAACTCTTCTCTACTGTGCCAGGCACCACTTCTTGATGTGAGCACACTATAGATACTGGAGACAGCTTGCCTGTCAAAAGTTAGATCTATAGGCAGCCTGACCATGTCAGAGACTGCATAAAGCAAGAGGTGCAGAAAATGCTGGAACTGGGAGTGGTTGAGCACTCTGAAAGTCCATGGGCCTCTCCTGTGGTACTTGTACCAAAACCTCATTCCAAAGATGGTAAAAGGGAAATTAGATTTTGTGTGGATTACAGAGGTCTCAACCAAGTAACCAAAACTGATGCTCACCCTATACCCAGGGCAGATGAGCTAATAGATACACTGGCATCTGCCAAGTATCCAAGCACTTTTGATTTGACTGCAGGGTATCGGCAGATCAAGTTATCAGAAGATGCAAAAGCAGAAACTGCATTTTCAACCATTGGAGGCCATTACCAATTCACAGTAATGCCTTTTGGATTGAAACATGCACCTGCCACTTTTCAGAGGTTGGTGAACACAGTCCTGCAAGGGCTGGAAGCTTTTAGTGCAGCATATCTAGATGATATAGCTGTCTTTAGCTCCAGCTGGGATGATCACCTGGTCCACCTATGGAAAGTTTTGGAGGCCCTGCAAAAGGCAGGCCTCACTATCAAGGCTTCAAAGTGCCAGATAGGGCAGGGGAAGGTGGTTTTTCTGGGACACCTGGTAGGTGGAGAACAGATTGCACCACTTCAGGGGAAAATCCAAACTATTATAGATTGGATTCCCCCTACAACTCAGACTCAGGTGAGAGCCTTTTTAGGCCTCACTGGGTATTACAGGAGGTTCATAAAGAACTATGGCTCCATTGCAGCCCCTCTTAATGACCTCACATCAAAGAAAATGCCTAAGAAGGTATTATGGACAGCAAACTGTCAGAAAGTTTTTGAGGAGCTGAAGCAGGACATGTGCTCTGCACCTGTCCTGAAAAGCCCCTAATACTCCAAAAAATTCATTGTCCAAACTGATGCATCTGAATAAGGGGTAGGGGCAGTCTTATCACAACTTAATTCTGAGGGCCAGGATCAACCTGTTGCTTTTATCAGCAGGAGGTTGACCCCTAGAGAAAAGCGTTGGTCTGCCATAGAGAGGGAGGCCTTTGCTGTGGTCTGGGCACTGAAGAAGTTGAGGCCATACCTGTTTGGCACTCACTTCATTGTTCAGACAGACCACAAACCTCTACTTTGGCTAAAACAAATGAAAGGTGAAAATCCTAAATTGCTGAGGTGGTCCATATCCCTACAGGGAATGGACTATACAGTGGAACATAGACCTGGGAGTACCCACTCCAATGCAGATGGACTCTCCAGATATTTCCACTTAGACAATGAAGACTCATCAGGTCCTGGCTAGTCTTATTGTCCTGGGGGGGGGGTTGTGTAGGAAAGTACTGTCTTGCCTGGCATGTTTCCCCCATATTTCACTGTATATATGTTGTTTTAGTCTATGTGTCACTGGGACCCTACCAGGCAGGGCCACAGTGCTCATAAGTATGTGCCCTGTATGTGTTCCCTGTGTGATGCCTAACTGTCTCACTGAGGCTCTGATAACCAGAACCTCAGTGTTTGGTCCCTGGAACTCAGCAACTCTGTCCAAGTGACTCCCACAGTCCACTGACTCTTCAGTCCAAGTTTGGTGGAGGTAAGTCCTTGCCTCCCCACGCTAGACTGCATTACTGGGAACCGAGTGATTTGCAGCTGCTCCGTCTCCTGTGCACTCTTCCAGGATTTCCTTTGTGCACAGCCAAGCATGATTCTCCGACACTCCTTCCTGCAGTGCACAACCTTCTGAGTTGTCCTCCGGCGTCGTGGGACTCCCTTTTGTGACTTTCTGTGGACTCCGGTTCACTTTTCTTCTGAGTGCCTGCTCAGGTACTTCTGCGGGTTCTGCCTGCTTCTGTGAGGGCTCCCTGACTTGCTACGTGCCCCCTTTGTCTCTTCATCCAAGTGGCGACATCCTGGTCCCTCCTGGTCCACAGCAGCATCCAAAAACCCTAACCGTGACCCTTGCAGCTAGCAAGGCTTGTTTGTGCTCTTTCTGCACGGGAATACCTCTGCAAGCTTCTTCACGACGTTTGAAATTTATCCTCTAAAGGGGAAGTTCCTAGTCTTCTTCGTTCTTGCAGGACACCAAGCTTCTTCCAACAGGTGGCAGCTTCCTTGCACCCTCAGCTGGCATTTCTTGGGCTCCTGCCCACTCTCGACACTGTCGCGACTCTTGGACTTGGTCCCCTTATCTTACAGGTACTCAGGTCTGGAAATCTACTGTTGTTGCATTGCTGGTGTTTGTTCTCCTTGCAGAACCCCCCTATCACGACTTCTGTGCTCTCTGGGGGTAGTAGGTGCACTTTATACCTACTTTTCAGGGTCTTGGGGTGGGCTATTTTTCTAACCCTCACTGTTTTCTTACAGTCCCAGCGACCCTCTACAAGATCACATAGGTTTGGGGTCCATTTGTGGTTCGCATTCCACTTTTGGAGTATATGGTTTGTGTTGCCCCTATACCTATGTGCTCCTATTGCAATCTATTGTACTTTACACTGCTTGCATTACTTTTCTTGCTATAACCTGCATACTCTTGGTTTGTGGACATATATCTTGTGTATATAACTTATCCTCATACTGAGGGTACTCACTGAAATACTTTTGGCATATTGTCATAAAAAATTAAGTACCTTTATTTTTAGTATATCTGTGTATTGTGTTTTCTTATGATATTGTGCATATGACACCAGTGGTATAGTAGGAGCTTTACATGTCTCCTAGTTCAACCTAAGCTGCTTTGCCATAGCTACCTTCTATCAGCCTAAACTGCTAGAAACACCTCTTCTAGACTAATAAGGGATAACTGGACCTGGCACAAGGTGTAAGTACCTCTGGTACCCACTACAAGCCAGACCAGACTCCTACACTCCTTACCTAGGTATCTTAGGAATTCTTGATCACTGAGCTGTGTTAGGGTGGAGGGAAAAAGCTGGGCTCACAAAATGGAGGTGGCTGTCTTGGGGTTCCCTCCAGAAACTTAAGGGGGCACGAGCAAGTGTGGGAGGAGAGCTCAGGTTGCCTGGGGCTCAGAGAGCCAATCAGTTAGGCCCAGCCCCTGTGGGAAGGGTAGAGGGAGCTGCTGCACTATTCAGAATCTCCTTGGATACAGACAGGCTGAATCCACACTTCCAAGTCGGCAGAGTCTACTTTCCAGGTAAGGGAGAGATTGTAAAAAAAAACAGTAAAATACTGCTTGTCACGCACTCTGAAATGTGGCTTTTTTAAGGCAAAAACAGGGGATGCATACAGTTTCTAAACACAATTTATATCACACAAACAGATTAGGCAGTCTCCTAAATACACTCTGGATAGTCACTGAGATGTATGTAGCCTTTTTACTTAGAAAAGAGGGGAGGGAGGCTTTACGCAGTCTTGTGCCACGAACTAGGATGGAAATTTCAAATAGTCATGGCTATAAACAGCACTTTAAAAGGCCAAGCTTCCTGAAACACAGAGAGTCTACAGTAAATAGGTATGTGTAGCAGTAAAAAACACTTTCAAAGAGATAATAAGATTTACCAGAAAAGTTTGGGGGTCCTTACATAGGTCTCTTAGGAATCCTTGATCACTGGGGTGCATTAGGGCAGAGGGAAAAAACTGGGCTCACAAAATGGAGGTGGCTGTCTTGGGGTTCCCTCCACAAACCTAATGGGCCAGAGCAGGTGTGGGAGGAGGGCTCAGGTTGCCTGGGACTCGGAGAGGCAATCAGCTAGGCCCAGCCCCTGTGGGAAGGGAGGGGAAAGATGTTGCTCTATTGAGAATCTCCTTCGATACAGACTGGCTGATTCCAAACTTCCAAGTGTACAGAGTCTACTTTCCAGGTAAGGGAGATATTGTTAAAAAACACTGAAATACTGCTTGTCGGGCACTCTGAAATGTGGCTTTTTTAAGGCAAAAACAGAGGATGCAGACAGTTTCTCAACACAATTTAAATCACAGCAAAAGATTAGGCAGTATCCTAACCACACTCGATAGTCACTGAAATGCACTTAGCCTTTTTACTTCCTAAAGAGGGGAGGGTGGCTTAACGCAGTCTTATGCCATAATCTAGGAGGGAAATTAAAAACAGTCATGGCTAAAAAACAACATTTTAAAAGGCCAAGCTGCCTGAAACACAGAGAGTCTACAGTAAACAGTCACGGGTAGAAGTAAAAAACACTTTAAAACAGAGAATAAGATTTTCCAGAAAGGTCTGGGGCTCCTTACCTAGGTATCATAGGAATCCTTGATCACTGGGCTGTTAGGGCAGAGGGAAAAAGCTGCACTCACAAAACGGAGGTGGCTGTCTTGGGGTTCCCTCCAGAAACTTAAAGGGCCAGAGCAGGTGTGGGAGGAGGGCTCAGGTTGCCTGGGATTTAGAGAGTCAATCAGCTAGGCCCAGCTGCTGTGGGATGGGAAGAGGGAGCTGCTGCTCTATTCAGAATCTCCATGGCTACAGACAGGCTGAATAAACATTTCTAAGTTAGCAGAGTCTACTTTCCAGGTAAGGGAGAGATTGTAAAGAAACACTGAGATACTGCTTTTCACATACTCTGAAATGCGGCTTTTTTAAGGCAAAAACAGGGGATGCAGATAGTTTCTAAACACAATTTAAATCACACAAACAGATTATGCAGTCTCAGAAACACACAGTGGATAGTCACTGACATGTATGTAGCCTTTTTACTTAGAAAAGAGGGTGGAGGCTTCATGCAGTCTTGTGCCACAAACTAGGAGGGAAATTTCAAACAGTCACAAATAAAAACAGCACTTTAAAATGCCAAGCTGCCTGAAACACAGAGAATCAACAGTAAACAGGCATGAGTAGCAGTAAAAACACTTTAAAACAGATAATAAGATTTCCCAGAAAAGTCCTGAGCTCCTTACCTACGTCTCTTAGGAATCCTTGATCACTGGCTGTATTAGGGCAGAGGGAAAAAGCTGGGCTCACAAAATGGAGGTGGCTGTCTTGGGGTTACCTCCACAAACCTAATTGGCCAGAGCAGGTGTGGGTGGATGGCTCAGGTTGCCTGGGACTCAGAGAGTCAATCAGCTAGGCCTAGCCCCTGTGAGAAGGGAGGAGGGAGCTGCTGCTCTATTCAGAATCTCCTTGGATACAGACCGGCTGAATCCACACTTCCAAGCAAGCAGAGTCTACTTTCCAGGTACGGGAGAGATTGTAAAAAAACACTGAAATACTGCTTGTTGCACACTCTGAAATGTTGCTTTTTTAAGGCAAAAACAGAGGAAGCGGATAGTTTCTAAACACAATTTAAATCACAGAAACAGAATAAGCAGTCTCCTAAACACACTGGATAGTCACTGAGATGTATGTGGCCTTTTTAATTAGAAAAGAGGGGGGGGGGCTTTACGCACTCTTGTGCCACAAACTTAGAGGGAAATTTCAGAGTCACAGCTAAAAAACACCACTTTAAAAGGCCAAGCTGCATGAACGACAGAGAGTCTACAGTAAACAGGCACGGGTAGCCGTAGAAAAACCTTTAAAACAGATGATAAGATTTTCCAGAAAGGGCTGGGGCTCCTTACCTACGTCTCTTAGGAATTCTTGATCACTGGACTGTATTAGGGCAGAGGGAAAAAGCTGGGCTCACAAAATGGAGGTGGCTGTCTTGGAGTTCCCTCCAGAAACTTAAGGGGCCAGAGTAGGTGTGGGAGGAGGGCTCAGGTTGCCTAGGGCTCAGAGAGCCAATCAGCTAGGCCCACCCTCTGTGGGAAAGGAGAAGGGAGCTGCTGCTCTCTTCAGAATCTCCTTGGATACAGACAGGCTGAATCCATACTTACAGGCTAGCAGGGTCTACTTTGAATGTAAAGGAGAGATTGTAAAAAAACACTGAAATACTGCTTATCACAAACTTGAAATTGGGCTTTTTTAAAGCAAAAACAAAAGGATGCAAACAGTTTCTAAAAACAATTTAAATCACAGAAACAGATTAAGCAGTCTCCCAAACACACTCTGGATAGTCACTGAGATGCATGTAGCCTTCTTACTTAGAAGAGAGGGGGGAGGCTTTATGCAGTCTTGTGCCACAAACTAGGAGGGAAATTTCAGTCACAGATAAAAACATCACTTTAAAATGACAAGCTGCCTGAAACACAGAGAGTCGACAGTAAACGGGCATGGGTAGCAGTAAAATGGACTTTAAAACAGATAATAAGATTTCCCAGAAAGGTCTGGGGCTCCATGCCTAGGTCTCTTAGGAATCCTTGATCACTTGGCTGAATTAGTGCAGAAGGAGAAGCTGGGCTCACAAAATAGAGGTGGTTGTCTTGGGGTTCCCTCAACAAACTTGAGGGCCCAGAGCAGGTGTGGAAGGAGGGCTCAGGTTGCCTGAGACTCAGAGAGTCAATCAGCTAGGCCCAGCACCTGTGGGAAGGGAGGGACCTGCCGCTCTATTCAGAATCACCTTGGATACAGACAGGCTGAATGTAAACTTCCAAGCTATAGGAGTCTACTTTTCAGGAAAGGGAGAGATTGTTAAAAAACACTGAAATACTGCTTGTCGTGCACTCTGAAATATGACTTTTTTAAGGCAAAAACAGAGGACACAGACAGTTTCTAAACACAATTTAAATTACAGAAACAGATTAGGCTTCTCCTAAACACACTGGATAGTCACTGAGATGTATGTAACCTTTTTACTTAGAAAAGAGGGGGGAGGCTTTATTCAGTCTTGTGCCGCAAACTAGGATGGAAATTCTAAACAGTTATGGCTGAAAAACAGCACTTTCAAAGGACAAGCTACTTGAAACACAGAGAATCTACAGTAAACAGGCACGGGCAGCAGTAGAAAACACTTTAAATCAGATGATAAGATTTCCCAGAAAAGTCTGGGGCTCCTTACCTAGGTCTCTTAGGAATCCTTGATCACTGGGCTGTATTAGGGCAGAGGGAAAAAGCTGGGCTCACAAAATGGAGGTGGCTGTCTTGGCGTTCCCTCCACAAACTTAAGGGGCACAAGCAAGTCAGGGAGGAGAGCTCAGGTTGCCTGGGACTCAAAGGGCCAATCAGCTATGCCCAGCGCCTGTGGGAAGGAATGAGGGAGCTGCTGCTCTATTCAGAATCTCCTTGAATACAGACAGGCTGAATCCACACTTCCAAGCATACAGAGTCTACTTTCCGGGTAAGGAAGAGATTGTAACAAAACACTGAAATACTGCTTGTCGTGCACTCTGAAAGGTGGCACTTTTAAGGCAAAAACAGGAGCTGCAGACAGTTTCTAAACACAATTTAAATCACAGAAACAGATTAAGCAGTCTCCTAAACACACTCTGGATACTGGATAGTCACTGAGATGTTTGTAGCCTTTTCACTTAGAAAAGAGGGGGGGTGCTTTATGCAGTCTTGTGCCACAAACTAGGAGGGAAATGTCAAACAGTCATGGCAAAAAACAGCACTTTGAAAGGCCAAGCAGCCTGAAACACAGAGAGTCTACAGTAAACAGGTACGGGTAGCAGTAAAAAAACACTTTAAAACAGATAATAAGATTTCCCAGATAAGTCTGGGGCTCCTTACCTAGGTCTCTTAGGAATCCTTGATCACTGGACAGTATTAGGGTACAGGGAAAAAGCTGGGCTCACAAAATGGAGGAGGATGTCTTGGGGTTCCCTCCTCAATCTTAAGGGTCCAGATCAGGTGTGGTAGGAGGGCTCAAGTTGCCTGGGACTCAGAAAGCCAATCAGTGAGGCCCAGCCCCTGTGGGAAGTGAGGAAGGAGCTGCTGCTCTATTCAGAATCTCCTTGGATACAGACTTTCGGAATCTACACTTCCAAGCTAGCAGAGTCTACTTTCCATCTAAGGGAGAGTTTGTAAAAAAACAATGATATACCTCTTCTCGCGTACTCTGAAGTGTGGCTTCATTAAGGCAAAAAGAGGAGCTGCAGAGAGTTTCTAAACACAATTTAAATCAAAGAAACAGATTAAGCAGTCTCCAAAACACACTCTGGATAGTCACTGAGATGTATGTAGTGTTTGTACTTAGAAAAGCGAGGGAGGGTTTATGCAGTCATGTGCCACAATCTAGGAGGAAATGTTCAAACAGTCATGGCTAAAAAAAACACACTTTAAAAGGCCAAGCTGCCTGAAACTTAGACAGTCTACATTAAGCAGGCTCGGGTAGCAGTAAAAACACTTTAAAACAGATAACAAGATTTCCCAGAAATGTCTGGTGCAACTTACCTACGTCTCTTAAGAATCCTTCATCACTGGTCTATATTAGGGGAAAATGGAAAAGGCTGTGATCACAAAATAGAGATGGCTGTCTTGGGGTTCCCTCCACAAACTAAAGGGGCACCAGCAGGTGTGGGAGGAGGGCTCACATTGCCTGGGAGTCAGAGAGCCAACCAGCTAGGCCCAGCCCATGTGGGAAGGAAAGAGGGAGCTACTGCTCTATTCAGAATTTCTGTGGATACAGACAGACTGAATCCACACTTCCAAGCTAGCAGAGTCTACTTTCCAGGTAAGGGAGAGATTGTAAAGAAACACTGAAATACTGCTTCACGCGCACTCTGAAATGTGACTTTTTTTACAGCAAAAACAGAGGATGCACACAGTTTCTAAACACAATGTAAATCACAGAAACAGATTAAGCAGTCTCCTGAACACCCTCTGGACAGTCACTGAGATGTATGTAGCCTTTTTACTGAGAAAAGCGGGGGAGGCTTCATGCAGTCTTGTGCCACAAACTAGGAGGGAAATTTCAAACAGTCATGGCTAAAAAACAGCACTTTAAAAGGCCAAGCTTCCTAAAACAGAGAATCTACAGTAAACCACCACGGGTAGCAGTAAAATACACTTTAATACAGATAATAAGATTTCTCAGAAAAGTATGGGGCTCCTTCCCTAGGTCTCTGTGGAATCCTTGATCCCTGGGCTGTTAGGTCACAGCGAAAAAGCTGGGCTCAGAAATGGAGGTGGGTGTCTTGGGGTTCCCTCCACAAACCTTTGGGGCCAGAGCAGGTGTGGGAGGAGGGCTAAGGTTGCCTGGGACTCAGAGAGCCAATCAGCTAGCCCCAGCCCCTGTGGTAATGGAGGAGGGAGCTGCTTCTCCATTGAGAATCTCCTTTGAAACAGACAGGCTGAATCCACACTTCCAAGCCAGCCGAGTCTACCTTCCAGGTTAGGGAGAGATTGAAAAACCACCCACTGAAATACTGCTTGATGCACACTCTGAAATGTGGCTTTTTTAAGGCAAAAACAGGGAATGCAGACAGTTTCTAAACACAATTTAAATCACAGAAACAGATTAAGCAGTCTCCTAAACACACTCTGGATAGTCACTGAGATGTATGTAGCCTTTTTACTTAGAAAAGCGGGGGGGATCTTCATGCAGTCTTGTGCCAAAGATTAGGGAGGAAATTTGAAACAGTCACAGCTACAAAACAGCACTTTACTAGGCCAAGCTGCCTGAAACACAGAGAGTCTACAGTAAACAGGCACGGGTAGCAGTAAAAAACACTTTATAACAGATAATAAGATTTCCCAGAAACGTCTGAGGCTTCTTACCTAGGTCTCTTAGGAATCCATGATCACTGGGCTGTATTTGGGCACAGGGAAAAACTGGGCTCAGAAAATGGAGGTGGGTGTCTTGGGGTTTCCTCCACAAACCCATGGGGCCAGAGCAGGTATGGGAGGAGGGCTCAGGCTGCCTGGGACTCAGAGAGCCAATCAGCTGTGCCCAGCCCCTGTGGGAAGGGAAGAGGAAGCTGCTGCTTTTAGAATCTCCTTAGATACAGACAGGCTGAATCCACATTTCCAAACTAGTAGAGTCTACTTTCCAGGTAAGGGAGGGATTGTAAAAAAACACTGAAATACTGCTTGTCGCTCTCTCTGAAATCTGGCTTTTTTTAAGCAAAACATGGGATGCAGACAGTTTCTAAACACGATTTAAATCACAGAAACAGATTAAAACGTCTGCTGAATACACTCTGGATTGTCACTGAGATGGATGTAGCCTTTTTACTTAGAAAAGGGGAGGGCTTTATGATGTCTTGTGCCACAAACTAAGAGGGAAATTTCAAACAGTCACGGCTTCAAAACAGCACTTTAAAAGACCAAGCTGCTTGAAACACAGAGAGTCTACAGTAAACAGGCACGGATAGCAGTAAAAAACACTTTAAAACAGATAATAAGATTTCACAGAAAGGTCTGGGGCACCTTACCTAGGTCTCTTAGGAATCCTTGATCACTGGGATGTATTAGGGGACAGGGAAAAAGCTGGGCTCAGAAAATAGAGGTGGCTGTCTTGGGGTTCCCTCCACAAGCTTATGGGGCCAGAGCAGGTTTAGGAGGAGGGCTCAGGTTGCCTGGGACTCAGCGAGGCCCAGCCCCTGTGGAAAGGGAAGAAGGAGCTGCTACTTTATTCAGAATCTCCTCAGATACAGACAGGCTGAATTCACACTTCCATGCTAGCAGAGTCGAATTTCCAGGTAAGGGAGAGATTACAACAAAAACTGAAATACTGCTTGTCACACATTCTGAAATGTGGCTTTTTCAAGGCAAGAACAGGAGATGCAGTTATTTTCTAAACACAATTTAAACCACAGAAACAGATTAAGCAGTCTCCTAAACACACGCTGGATAGTCACTGAGATGTATGTAGCCTTTTTACTTAGAAAAGCGGGGGGATCTTCATGCAGTCTTGTGCCAAAAATTAGGGAGGAAATTTGAAACAGTCACAGCTAAAAAACAGCACTTTACTAGGCCAAGCAGCCTGAAACACAGAGAGTCTACAGTAAACAGGCACGGGTAGCAGTAAAAAACACTTTAAAACAGATAATAAGATTTCCCAGAAAAGTCTGGGGCTCCTTACCTAGGTCACTTAGGAATCCATGATCACTGGGCTGTATTTGGGCACAGGAAAAAAACTGGGTCAGAAAATTGAGGTGGGTGTCTTGGGGTTTCCTCCACAAACCTTTAGGGCAAGAGCAGGCATGGGAGGAGGGCTCAGGCTGCCTGGGACTCAGAGAGCCAATGAGCTAGGCCCAGCCCCTGTGGGAAGGGAAGAGGGAGCTGCTGCTTTTAGAATCTCCTTAGATACAGACATGCTGAATCAACATTTCCAAACTAGTAGAGTCTACTTTCCAGGTAAGGGAGAGATTGTAAAAAAACACTGAAATACTGCTTGTCGCTCTCTCTGAAATCTGGCTTTTTTAAGGCAAAAACATGGGATGCAGACAGTTTCTAAACACGATTTAAATCGCAGAAACAGATTAAAATGTCTGCTGCTAAATACACTCTGGATTGTCACTGAGATGGATGTAGTCTTTTTACTTAGAAAAGGGGGGGCTTTATGCTGTCTTGTGCCACAGACTAGGAGGGAAATTTTAAAAAATCAGGGCTTCAAAACAGCACTTTAGAAGACAAAGCTGCCTGAAACACAGAGAGTCTACAGTAAACAGGCACAGGTAGCAGTAAAAAACACTTTAAAACTGATAATAAGATTTCACAGAAAAGTCTGGGGCTCCATACCTAGGTCTCTTAGGAATTCTTGATCACTGGGATGTATTATGGCACAGGGAAAAAGCTGGGCTCAGAAAATAGAGGTGGCTGTCTTGGGGTTCCCTCCACAAACGTGTGGGACCAGAGCAGGTATGGGAGGAGGGCTCAGGTTGCCTGGGACTTAGAGAGCCAATCAGCGAGGCCCAGCCCCTGTGGAAAGGGAAGAAGGAGCTACTGCTTTATTTAGAATCTCCTCAGATACAGATAGGCTGAAATCACAGTTCCAAGCTAGCAGAGTTAAATTTCCAGGTAAGGGAGAGGTTATTAAAAAAACTGAAATACTGCTTGTCACGCATTCCGAAATTTGGCTTTTTCAAGGCAAGAACAGGAGATGCAGTTATTTTCCAAACACAATTTAAATCACAGAAACAGATTAAGCAGTCTCCTAAACACACACTGGATAGTCACTGAGATGTATGTAGCCTTTTAATTAAAAAAAAGCCGCGGGGGAGGGTTCATGCAATCTTGTGCCCCAAACTAGGTGGGACATTTCAAACAGTCACGGCTCAAAAACAGCAATTTAAAAGGCCAAGCTGCCTGAAACAGAGAATCTACAGTAAGCAGGCACGGGTTGCAGTAAAAAACACTTTAAAACAGATATTAAGATTTCCGAGAAAAGTCTGGGGCTGCTCACCTAGGTCTCTTAGGAATCCTTGATCACTGGGCTGTATTAGGTCACAGGGAAAAAGCTGGGCTCAGAAAATGGAGGTGGCTGTCTTGCGGTTCCCTCCACAAACGTATGGGGCCAGAGCAGGTATGGGAGGAGGGCTCAGGTTGCCTGGGAGTCAGAGAGCCAGTCAGCGAGGGCCAGCCCCCTGGGAAGGGATGAGGGAGCTGCTGCTTTATTCAGAATCTCCTTGGATACAGACAGACTGAATCCACACTTCCAAGTTAGCAGAGTCTACTTTCCAGGTAAGGGAGATATTGTAAAAAAAACACTGAAATAGTGCTTGTTGCGCTCTCTGAAAGGTGTTTTTTATGGCAAAAACAGGGGATGAAGACAGTTTCTAAACACAATTTAAATCACAGAAACAGATTAAGCAGTCTCCTCTATACACTCTGGATAGTCACGGAGATGTATGAAGCCTTTTTACTTAGAAAAGAGGGGGTGAAGGCTTTATGCAGTCTTGTGCCACAAACTAGAAGGGAAGTCTCAAACAGTCATGGCTAAAAAACAGCACGTTGACTCAAACACAAAGTCTACAGTAAACAGGCATTGGTAGAAGTAAAGAAATTCTTTCAAACAGATAATAATATTTCCCAGAAAAAGATGGGGCTCCTTACCTAGGTCTCTTATGAATCCTTGATAACTGGTTTGTATTATTGCACAGGGGAAAAGCTGGGTTCACAAAATAATGGTGGCTGTCTTGGGGCTCCCTCCACAAACTTAAGGAGCCAGAGCAGGTGTTTGAGGAGGGCTAAGTTTGTCAGAGACTCAGAGAGCTAATCAGCTAGCCCCAGCCCCTGTGGGAAGGGAGAAGGGAGCTGCTCCTCTATTCAGAATTTCCTTGAATATAGACAGGCTAAGTCCGCACTTCCAACCTAGCAGAGTCTCGTTTCCAGGTAAGGTAGAGATTTTAAAAAAAACACTGAAATACTGCTTGTCGCTCACTCTGAAATTAGGCTTTTTTAAGGCAAAAACAGGGGATGCAGACAGTTTCTAAACACAGTTCAAATCACAGAAACAGATTGAGCAGTCTCCTAAACACACTCTGGATAGTCACTGAGAAGTGTGTAGACTTTTTACATAGCAAAGAGGGGGAGGGGTAAGCTTTATGCAGTCTTGTGCCAAAAACTAGGAGAGAAATTTCAAACAGTCACGGCTAAAAAACAGCACTTTAAAAGACCAAGCTGCCTGAAACACAGAGAGTCTATGGTAAAAAGGCACAGTAGCATTAAAAAATACTTTAAAACAGAAAATAAGATTTCCCAGAAAAGTCTGGTCCTCCTTTCCTAGGTCTCTTATGAATTCTTGATAACTAGGCTGTATTAGGGCACAGGGAAAAAGCTGGGCTCACAAAATGGAGTTGGCTGTCTTGGGGTTCCCTCCATAACCTTTAGGTGCCAAAGCATGTGTGGGTGGAGGGCTGACATTGCCTGGGACTCAGAGAGCCATTCAGCTAGGCCCAACCCTGTGGGAAGGGAGGAGGGAGCTGCTGCTCTATTCAGAATGCTCCTTGGATACAGACCGGCTAAATCCACACTTCCAAACTAGCAGAGTCTACTTTCCAGGTAAAAGAGAAATTGTAAAAAAACACTGAAATACTGCTTGTAGTGCACTCTGAAATGGGACTTTGTAAGGCAAAAACAGGGGATGCAGAAAGTTTCTAAACACAATTTAAATCACAGATTATGCACTTTCCTAAACACGTCCCGGATAGTCACTGAGATGTATGTAGCCTTTTTACTTAGAAAAAAGGGGTGGCGGTGAGCCTTTATGCAGTCTTGTGCCTCAGACTAGGAGGGAAATTTCAAACAGTCACGGCTAAAAAACTGCACTTTATTCGGCCAAGCTGCCAGAAACACAGAGAGTCTACAGTAAACAGGCACGGGTAGCAATAAAAAACACTTTTAAACAGATAATAAGATTTCAAAGAAAAGTCTGGGGCTCCTTACCTAGGTCTCTGAGGAATACTTGATCACTGGGCTGTTTTAGGGCACAGGGAAAAAGCTGGGCTCACAAAATGGAGGTGGCTGTCTTTAGGTTCCCTCCCCAAACTTAAGGGGCCAGAGCAGGTGTGGGAGGAGGGCTCAGGTTACCTGGGAGTCAGAGAGCCAATCAGCTAGGCCCAGCCCCTCTGGGAAGGTAGGAGGGAGCTGCTGCTCTATTCATATTCTCCTTGGATACAGAGAGGCTGAATCCACACTTCCAAGTTAGCAGAGTCTACTTTCAAGATAAGGGAGAGATTGTAAAAAGACACTGAAATACTGCTTGTCGCGCAATCTGAAATATGGCTTTTTTAAGGCAAAAACAGGGGATGTAGATAGTTCCTAAACACAATTTAAATCACAGAAACATATTAAGCAGTCTCCTAACAACACTCTGGATAGTCATGGAGATGTATGTAGACTTTTTAATTAGAAAAGGGGGGGAGGTTTTATGCAGTCTTGTGCCACAAACTAGGAGGGAAATTTTAAATAGTCACGGCTAAAAAACAGCTGTTTAATAAGCTAAGCTGACTGAAACACAGAGGGTTCACAATAAACAGGCATGGGTTGCAGTAAAAAGCACTTTAAAACAGATAATAAGATTTCAAAGAAAACTCTGGGGCTACTTACCTAGGTCTGTTAGGAATCCTTGATCACTGGGCTGTATTAGGGCACAGGGAAAAACCTGGGCTTACAAAATGAAAGAGGCTGTCTTGGGGTTCTCTCCTCAAACTTAATGGGCAAGAGCAGGTGTGGGAGGAGGGATCAGGTTACCTAGGTCTCAGAGAGCCATTCAGTTAGGCCCAGCCCCTGTTGGAAGGGAAGAGGGAGCTGCTGCTTGATTTAGAATCTCCTTGGGTACAGACAGGCTTAATCCACACTTCCAAGCTAGCAGAGTCTACTTTCCAGGTAAAGGAGAGATTGTAAAAAAACATTGAAATACTGCATGTCGCGAACACAGAAATGTGGCTTTTTTAAGGCAAAAACAGGAAATGCAGACAGTTTCTAAACACAATTTAAATCACAGAAAAAGACTAAGCAGTCCCCTAAACACACTCTGGATAGTCACTGAGATGTATGTAGCCTTTTTCCTTAGAAAAGAGGGGTGGCGGGGTGGCTTTATGCAGTCTTGTGCCTCAAACTAGGAGCGAAACTTCAAACAGTCATGGCTAAAAAACAGCACTTTAAAAGGGCAAACTGCCTAAAACATAGAGAGTCTACAGTAAACAGGCATGAGTAGCATTAAAAAACTCTTTTAAACAGATAATAAGATTTCACAGAAAAGTCTGGGGCTCCTTACCTAGGTCTCTGAGGAATACTTGATCACTGGGCTGCATTAGGGCACAGGGAAAAAGCTGGGCTCACAAAATGGAGGTGGCTGTCTTTGGGTTCCCTCCCCAAACTTAAGGGTCCAGAGCAGGTGTGGGAGGCGGGCTCAGGTTACCTGGGACTCAGAGAGCCAATCAGCTAGGGCCAGCCCCTCTGGGAAGGAAAGAGGGAGCTGCTGCTTAATTTAGAATCTCCTTGGATACAGACAGGCTGAATCCATACTTCCAAGCTAGGAGAGTCTACTTTCCAAGTAAAGTAGAGATTGTAAAAAAACATTGAAATACTGCTTGTCGCAAACACAGAAATGTGGCTTTTTAAGGCAAAAACAGGAAATGCAGACAGTTTCTAAACACAATTGAAATCACAGAAACAGACTAAGCAGTCCCCTAAACACACTCTGGATAGTCACTGAGATGTATGTAGCCTTTTTCCTTAGAAAAGAGGGGTGACGGGGGTGGCTTTATGCAGTCTTGTGCCTCAAACTAGGAGCGAAATTTCAAACAGTCATGGCTAAAAAAACAGCACATTAAAAGGCTAAGCTGCCTGAAACATAGACAGTCTACATTAAGGAGGCTCGGGTAGCAGTAAAAAACACTTTAAAATAGATAATAAGATTTCCCAGAAATGTCTGGGGCTCCTTACCTAGGTCTCTGAGGAATACTTGATCACTGGGCTGCATTAGGGCACAGGGAAAAAGCTGGGCTCACAAAATGGAGTTGGCTCTCTTGGTGTTCCCTCCACAAACTTAAGGTGGCAGGGCAGGTGTGTGTGGAGTGCTCACATTGCCTTGGACTCAGACAGCCAATCAGCTAGGCACAGCCCCTTTGGGAAGGGAGGAGGGAGCTGCTGCTCTAATCAGATTCTCCTTGGATACAGACAGGCTGAATCCACACTTACAAGCTAGCAGAATCTAATTTCCAGATATGGGAGAGGTTGTAAAAAGACACTGAAATACTGCTTGTCGCACACTCTGAAATGTGGCTTTTTTAAGGCAAAAACAGGTGATGTAGGTTGTTCCTTAACACAATTAAAATCACAGAAACAGATTAAGCAGTCTCCTAAACACACTTTTGATTGTCATTGAGATGTATGTAGACTTTTTACTTAGAAAAGAGGGGGGAGGCTTTATGCATTCTTGTGCAACAAACTAGGAGGGAAATTTCAAACAGTCACGGCTAAAAAACAACAGTTTAATAGGCCAAGCTGCCTGAAACACATAGAGTCCACAGTAAACAACCACGGGTTGCAGTAAAAAAAACTTTAAAACAGATAATAAGATTTCACAGAAACGTCTGGTGCTCCTTACCTAGGTCTCTTAGGAATCCTTGATCACTGGGCTGTTTTAAGGCACAGGTAAAATGCTGGGCTCAGAAAATGGAGATGGCTGTCTTGGGATTCCCTTCCCTAACTTAAGGGGCCAGAGCAGGTGTGGGAGGAGGGCTGAGGTTTGCCTGGGACTCAGAATGCCAATCAGCTAGGCCCAGCCCCTGAGGGAAGGGAAGAGGGGGCTGCTGCTTTATTTAGAATCTCCTTGGACACAGACAGGCTGAATCCATACTTCCAAGCTAACAGAATCTAGTTTCCAGGTAAAGGAGATATTGTAAAAAAAACATTGAAATACTGCTTGTCACATACTCTGAAATGTGGCTTTTTTAAGGCAAAAACAGGGGAAGTAGATAGTTCCTTAACACAATTTAAATCACAGAAACAGATTAAGCAGTCTCCTAAACACACTTTGGATAGTCATTGAGATGTATGTAGACTTTCCACTTAGAAAAGAGGGGGGAGGCTTTATGCAGTCTTGTGCCACAAACTAGGAGGGAAATTTCAAACAGTCATGGCTAAAAAAAAGCAGTTTAATAGGCCAAGCTGCCTGAAACACATAGAGTCCACAATAAACAGGCACAGGTTGCAGTACAAAACACATTAAAACAGATAATAAGATTTCACAGAAAATTCTGGGGCTCCTTACCTAGGTCTCTTAGGAATCCTTGATCACTGGGCTGTATTAGGGCACAGTGAAAGAGCTGGGCTCACAAAATGGAGTTGTCTCTCTTGGTGTTCCCTCCACAAACTTAAGGTGCCAGGGCAGGTGTGTGTGGAGTGCTCACATTGCCTTGGACTCAGACAGCCAATCAGCTAGGCACAGCCCCTGTAGGAACGGAGGAGGGAGCTGCTGCTCTATTCAGATTCTCCTTGGATACAGACAGGCTGAATCCACACTTCCAAGCTAGCAGAGTCTACTTTACAGATAAGGGAGAGGTTGTAAAAATACACTGAAATACTGCTTGATGCGCACTCTGAAATGTGGCTTTTTTAGGGCTGAGACAGGGGATGCAGACAGTTTTGAAACACAATTTAAATCACAGAAACAGATTAAGCAGTCTCCTAAACACACTCTGGATAGTCACTGAGATGTATGTAGACTTCTTACTAAGAAAAATGAGGATGAGGCTTTATGCAGTTTTGTGCCACAAACTGGGAGGGAAATTTCAAACAGTCACCATTAAAGAAACAGCACTTTAAAAGGCCACGCTGCCTTAAACAGAGAGGGTCTACAGTACACAGGCACGGGTAGCAGAAAAAATACTTTAAAACATATAGGCTCTCATTACAACCTTCGCAGTAAATCATGCTTTCCGCCGTGCTGAAGACTGCCAACATACCGTTGCGTCAGTGGAAATCCGCTACAGGTATGACTCACAGCTCGGAATCCACCACAATACAGACACCCACACAAGTTCACCACACCAAAGGTCAGTGATAAACTGGCAATTCCAAAACCCACACCGTCATGCCAACAAGAATACGCCCACACTATCACGACCCACAAATCAATGCAGTGGTCTTTCAATCGCGGTAATCAATTGGCGGTACACATCGCTGCACTCAAAATACACAAACATTTACAAAACACAACCACATTGGACAATTCAATATACACACACCTGATACACATACACACACCACACCCACACACCCAATCAAATATAAAGCACACACCACATCACCCACAAACCCTTAAAACCCAAAATTTGAAAGAAGGCCAGAGAGAGATTAGCGAACACAACACATGCATCCACAGACACACAACACCATCACTTATACAACATCCACGCACCTCAACCAACACATCCCCTCACACATCACAACAGACAGCACCTCACACATCACCCACACCACATCATGGCACCTCAAAGACACCCCAGGTTTTCAGAGGAGGAGCTCAGGGTCATGGTGGAGGAAATCATCCGGGTAGAGCCACAGCTATTCGGATCACAGGTGCAGCAGACATCTATTGGTAGGAACACTAGAGAAATAAGAGAACGGTGATTGATGCTATAAAGTCCGCACATCAATGATCAAGATGAATGGCTGGTCAATCCAGAATGTTGAGATACAATGTGAAGGTGCCAGGGCCGGTATGACACCCAACCACCCAGGTGTCCAATGCACTGATCATAACAGAGTTATGAACTGTGCTGGAAAACATATTAAGCAAAATACCAGGGCACTCCAAAAGATAGTCCAAGCAGTATGGACAGATAGTAAAACAGTCCAAAATTCACAAAGAGATTTTTTTTCTTCCAATGAGTAACCTTTATTTCCGGTAAGTATAACCAATGCGCAAAACAGCCAACACGTGTTTCGTCTGAAGGACTTTTTCAAGGCTTTAAATCAAAGATCGAAAACCATATGTAATGGTGTAAGCGAAATCATCTGCATTGAAGTACACAAAGCTCAAAAGGTACATAGTGTATATACTGGGGATTTGGTGAAGATATAGAGGAGAATTGAGAGGTGGTGAGAAGAAAAGAATAGGGAGGAAAAAACGGATGTATCAGATGAGTAAGTGAGAAAAGACATCATGCAAAAAAAAAACCTGGACTTTGTGACGGAGAGTATTGAAAGTGTGTACCAAGTAATCCGCAGAACAAAAAGCAGAAAAGTTACCCAAAAAAGCACCGTGGTCAGTGTATAGAACAATGCACAAAAACGCTAGAGGTAATAATGTGCTACGCTACCGATAGTTTGCGTATTTTACTAACGTAAGAGGTGAGAGCAACAAAGATGATAATAAGAACAGAAAGAAGCAACATACCGAAATATAATGAGTAAAGATGAATTCATACATGAGAGGACTGAATTGTCATAAAGTCCAGCGAAGAATTGTGGCGTTCACAGATGAAAGTGAGTCAGCAAATCACTGTAACGTGGTTTATCAGGAAAAATCTCAGGGCATCAAGTCGGTCATAACATGATTAAATAGAGATAGGCTGTGATAAGCCCAGAAGGAACTAAGGAATTTGTACAAAAATTCCCATTAATATTTAAAAATATTGTGACCAATAATAAGTAGTAAATATATAAATAGAAGAAGCATATCTGGCCCAAAACATAATTAAATTGGTGCGGAGCCAGCAGAATAGTTTAGGGGAGAACAGTAACCGGAGAGATGGACTAAGATAAATATAATAAAATATCTAAGGGTTAATGGAACTCTTGGCCCACACAGTATAGTTGTTATAAATGTAAAAACCCACCTGCATAACATAAAACATTTAAAGAAAAAAACTATCAGGATGCAGTAAAAAAGGTTGGAATCGCAGAGTGAAGCCCAGCGGTTCCATAAACACAATATGAAATGGAAACTAACTACGGAAATGCGGCAAGGCAATAAAAAACTCCTAATCCATTGTTTGACAGAAAAAAGCAGGTCTGCGAGCTTACCCGTGTTAGACAGAGTCGGTCTGAGTGGTCCGACGTGCAGGCAGCGTGTAGCACGTAAAAGACAAGCAGAAGCCATTTTACAGTGATGTGTCGTGGAAATAGAAAGAAGGCAACAGTTAAGATCGAGAGCCCCGATAGGACTGAAACACGGGTACCATATTGGAAAGGTTAAAGTGAAAAAGCCCGAATATAATAAAAAGCAGAAACATAGCGGTAAGAAAAAGTATGAAAAAGTGACAATGAAATGGGGAAACAAACAAAAGGAAAAATAGGAATAAATCAGTTAAATATTCTAACGGAAGTCATAGTATGTGAAATGATACGATAAAAAATAACATTGAAGCCATTCAAATGAACATCATTACTTATTTCATCAAACCTAGTACAGCACTTATGTAGTAAGAGTCAATGAGTAACAGATATTATCGAAGATATTCGTAGTTCAATGAATTTCGGGAGTCACAACATACAGAACACACATAATGAATATGATGCAAGGAAAAGAGAGAATGCATGATATATACAAAAAAAAGGGGGGGAGGGTGAATTAACCAAAAAGCATAAGAGAAACAAACAAGTAAATAAATAAACACAAAGTACATGTTTGCAAGATATATCATATCAACAAATGGGATAGTAGAACAGAATCTCAAATGAGACACAGATACATACAAAACTTATGAATGGCGTAATCATGCATGTAATGAAAAAACTACCAGTGTGTATTAAAATTATAAAAATACATGAAGGTCCTTATCAGTGTTAAAGCCTTTTTCCACAGCCCTAAGTTTTAGGATCCAACTACTTTCTAAAAGTCCAAGGAATGCGGTCTTATTGCCTCCCTAGGGAAGCTGCTTATTGTATCGAAAACCAGGTACAGAAATGCCTAAGATTTCTCTTTGCCCATGTGTGCTATAATAATGTGTAGCAAAGGGATAGTTTGCATGTTGGAATGGATGGCCCTGACATGTTCTTTTATCCTTTCTTTTAGAGGCCTAATCGTGCTTCCCACATATATAATCCCACATATACATATGACAGAGTAAACAACAAAAGTAGTGTTATAATTGATGAAATGTTCAATCCTATGTACAAAGTTTGTATTATATTGAAAAGAAAGTAATTTATCTTTGAGGTAACAGCAGATATTACAATGGCCGCACTTGAAAGAGCCATGTGGTGGTTTGGGTAGCCACGTATGGTCGATCACGGGTGGTATAAAACTGTGACAAAGATGGTCTCGTAATGTGTGTAGGAAAGTACCATCTTGCCTGGCATGTTACCCCCATATTTCACTGTATATATGTTGTTTTAGTGTATGTGTCACTGGGACCCTGCCAGCCAGGGCCCCAGTGCTCATAAGTGTGCCCTGTATGTGTTCCCTGTGTGATGACTAACTGTCTCACTGAGGCTCTGCTAACCAGAACATCAGTGGTTATGCTCTCTCTGCTTTCCAAATTGTCACTAACAGGCTAGTGACCAATTTCACCAATTCACATTGGCATACTGGAACACCCTTATAATTCCCTAGTATATGGTACTGAGGTACCCAGGGTATTGGGGTTCCAGGAGATCCCTATGGGCTGCAGCATTTCTTTTGCCACCCATAGGGAGATCTGACACTTCTTACACAGGCCTGCCAGTGCAGCCTGAGTGAAATAACGTCCACGTTATTTCACAGCCATTTACCACTGCACTTAAGTAACTTATAAGTCTCCTATATGTCTAACCTTCACCTGGTGAAGGTTGGGTGCAAAGTTACTTAGTGTGTGGGCACCCTGGCACTAGCCAAGGTGCCCTCACATCATTCAGGGCAAATTCCCCAGACTTTGTGAGTGCGGGGACACCATTTCCCGCGTGCACTATACATAGGTATAGCGTCACAATGGTAACTCCGAACATGGCCATGTAACATGTCTAAGATCATGGAATTGTCACCCCAATGCCATTCTGGCATTGGGGAGACAATTCCATGATTCCCCGGGTCTCTAGCATAGAACCCGGATACTGCCAAACTGCCTTTCCTGGGGTTTCACTGCAGCTGCTGCTGCTGCCAACCCCTCAGACAAGTTTCTGCCCTCCTGGCGTCCAGCCAGGCCTGGCCCAGGAAGGCAGAACAAAGGACTTCGTCAGAGAGAGGGTGTTACACCCTCTCCCTTTGGAAATAGGTGTCAGGGCTGGGGAGGAGTAGCCTCCCCCAGCCTCTGGAAATGCTTTGATGGGCACAGATGGTGCCCATCTCTGCATAAGCCAATCTACACCGGTTCAGGGATCCCCCAGCCCTTCTCTGGCGTGAAACTGGACAAAAGAAAGGGGAGTGACCACTCCCCTGACCTGCACCTCCCAGGGGAGGTGCCCAGAGCTCCTCCAGCGTGCCCCAGAACTCTGCCATCTTGGATTCAGAGGTGTGCTGGCACACTGGACTGCTCTGAGTGGCCAGGGCCAGCAGGTGACGTCAGAGACTCCTTCTGATAGGCTCTTACCTTTCTTACTAGCCTATCCTCCTTCCTAGGTAGCCAAACCTCCTTTTCTGGCTATTTAGGGTCTCTGCTTGGGGGAATTCTTCAGATAACGAATGCAAGAGCTCACCAGAGTTCCTCTGCAACTCCCTCTTCACCTTCTGCCAAAGGATCGACTGCTGACTGCTCAGGACGCCTACAAAACCACAACAAAGTGGCAAGACGACTACTAGCAACCTTGTATCGCTTTATCCTGCCGGCTTTCTCGACTGTTTCCAGGTGGTGCATGCTCTGGGGGTAGCCTGCCTCCTTCTTGCACCAGGAGCTCTGAATAAATCTCCAGTGGGTCAATGGAATCTTCCCCCTGCAACCGCAGGCAACAAAAGACTGCATCACCGGCCCTCTGGGTCCCCTCTCAGCACGGACGAGCGTGGTCCCTGGAACTCAGCAATTCTGTCCAAATGACTCCCACACTCCAGTGACTCTTCAGTCCAAGTTTGGTGGAGGTAAGTCCTTGCCTCCCCACGCTAGACTGCATTGTGGGTACTGAGTGATTTGCAGCTGCTCCGGCTCCTGTGCACTTTTCCATGATTTCCTTTGTGCACAGCCAAGCCTGGGTCCCTGACACTCTAACCTGCAGTGCACAACCTTCTGAGTTGTCCTCTGGCGTCGTGGACTCTCTTTTCTGACTTCGGGTGGACTCCGGTTCACTCCTCTTCCAAGTGCCTGTTCCGATACTTCTGCAGGAGCTATCTGCTTCTGTGAGGGCTCGCTGACTTGCTGGATGCCCCCTCTGTCTCTTCATCCAAGTGGCGACATCCTGGTCCCTCCTGGGCCACAGCAGCATCCAAAAACCCTAACCGCGACCCTTGCAGCTAGCAAGGCTTGTTTGCGGTCTTTCTGCATGGGAATACCTCTTCAAGCTTTTTCACGACGTGGGACATCCATCCTCCAAAGGGGAAGTTCCTAGTCCTCTTCGTTCTTGCAAAACACCAAGCTTCTTCCATCCAGTGGCAGCTTCATGCACCCTCAGCTGGCATTTCCTGGGCTCCTGCCCACTCTCGACAGTGTCGCGACTCTTGGACTTTGTCCCCTTGTCTTACAGGTACTCAGGTCTGGAAATCCACTGTTGTTGCATTGCTGGTATTGGTTTTCCTTGCAGAATCCTCCTTTCACGACTTCTGTGCTCTCTGGGGGTTGTAGGTGCACTTTACACCTATCTTACAGGGTCTTGGGGTGGTCTATTTTTCTAACCCTCACTATTTTCTTACAGTCCCAGCAACCCTCTACAAGCTCACATAGGTTTGGGGTGCATTCGTGGTTCGCATTCCACTTTTGGAGTATATGGTTTGTGTTGCCCCTATACCTATGTTCTCCTATTGCAATCTATTGTAACTTTACACTGCTTGCATTACTTCCTTTTGCTATTACTGCATATTTTTGGTATTGTGTACATATATCTTGTGTATATTTGGCATCCTCATTCTGAGGGTACTCATTGAGATACTTTTGGCATATTGTCATAAAAATAAAGTACCTTTATTTTTAGTATATCTGTGTATTGTGTTTTCTTATGACATTGTGCATATGACACCAGTGGTGTAGTAGGAGCTTTGCGTGTCTCCTAGTTCAGCCTAAGCTGCTCTGCTATAGCTACCTTCTATCAGCCTAAGCTGCTAGAAACACCTCTTCTACACTAATAAGGGATAACTGGACCTGGTACAGAGTGTAAGTACCATTTGGTACCCACTAAAGGCCAGGCCAGCCTCCTACATTGGTTGTGCAGCAGTTGGATAAGTACTTGTAACTACTTACCACTTTGTCATATTGTACTTTTCATAAGAGAAAAATATACAAAACAAGTTCAGTGTATGTACACCTAACCAAAAAGTTTTGCTTTTCTTCTCTTACACTTTCTGCAAAGTGCTGAAAAGTACTCCTAAACTTTCTAAAAGTTTGAAAAAGTTTGAAAAAGTTTTTTTTCCTGTTCTTTAAAAAGTCCTGAAACTTTTTCTCTCTTCTCACTGTCCCTAAACCTTCTTCTATCATGTCTGGTGTAGGAACTTCTCTTAAAATGGTCAATACAACATATGACAATCTTAACTTTAAGAGCCTAAGGAGTCTCTGCATTGATAGAGGTTTAGTGGTAGGAAAGAACCCTTCTAGAGAATTTCTGTTTAACATGCTCATTGAGAATGATAAGTCCATAGCTGGCACTTCATCTGAGAAGTTAGTAGATAGCTCACACTCTGACTCAGGGAGCCCCTTGAGGGAGGTGTACAGGGATGCTGGTAGTAATAGAAGCTCCCATCATTGTAGGGATGTTTTTGTTCCTGAATGCCAGGTTGTTAGAGTGCAAGCTGTTAGGGACAGGTTTCCCACTGTTAATTCCAATCCATCTTCTGTGTCTAAACATTCCCAACCCACCCACCCTGAAGACAAAATGTTAGAAAGGGAACTCAACAAGTTGAGAGTGGAAGAGACCAGGCTGAAGCTTAAACAGCAACAGATGGCTCTAGACAGGGAATCCCTAGATCTGGAGAAGGAGAGACAGGGGTTGGGGTTTGGACCCCATGGTGGCAGCAGCAGTATTCCTGAGAACAATCCTGTGAGGGAGCATGATTCCCGGAATCTGCACAAGATAGTTCCCCCTTACAAGGAGGGGGATGACATTAACAAGTGGTTTGCTGCACTTGAGAGGGCCTGTATGGTACGGGGGTCCCTCAAAGGCAGTGGGCTGCTATCCTATGGCTATCTTTCAATGGAAAGGGTAGGGATAGGCTCCTTACGGTTAGAGAAAGTGATGCCAATAATTTTGCAGTTTTGAAGGATGCACTCTTGGATGGTTATGGCTTAACCACTGGACAATACAGGATTAAGTTCAGAGAAACCAGAAAAGAGTCCTCACAAGACTGGGTAGACTTTGTTGACTATTCAGTGAAGGCCTTGGAGGGGTGGTTACATGGCAGTAAAGTTTCTGACTATGAAAGCCTGTACAATCTAATCCTGAGAGAGCATATTCTGAATGACTGTGTGTCTGATTTGTTACACCAATATCTAGTGGACTCAGATCTGACCTCTCCCTAAGAATTGGGAAAGAAGGCAGACAAACGGGTCAGAACAAGAGTGAACAGAAAAGTTCATACAGGGTGTGACAAGGATGGCAAGAATAAGGATGGTAAGTCATCAGACAAGGGTGGGGACAAATCTAAAAATGAGTCTTCATCAGGCCCACAAAATTACTCTGGTGGGGGTGGTGGGTCCAAATCCTCTTCTAATCAAGTGACAAAACCTTGGTGCTATTTATATAAAGTAAAAGGCCATTGGACAACTGATGCCAGTTGTCCAAAGAAAAGCACCAAACCTCCCACTACCACAACCCCTACTGCAACCTCTAGTGCCCCTAGTAATAGCAGTGGTGGTGGGGGCAAACCTACTAATTGCCAATCCAAGGGAGCAGCTGGGCTCACTTTTGGTAATTTAGTTGGGGCTGGTCTTGTTAGGGAGACCACAGAGGCTGTGCTAGTCTCTGAAGGTGCCATTGATTTGGCCACCTTGGTTGTGTGTCCCCTTAATATGGATAAGTACAAGCAACTTCCCCTAATCAATGGTGTTGAGGTTCAGGCCTACAGGGACACAGGTGCCAGTGTTACCATGGTAAAAGAGAAACTGGTACACCCTGAACAACACCTACTTGGTCACCAGTACCAAGTGACAGACGCTCATAACAACACTCCTAGCCACCCCATGGCTGTTGTGAATCTCAACTGGGGGGGGGGGTTACTGGTCCAAAGAAAGTTGTGGTTGCTTCAGATTTACCTGTAGACTGTCTACTAGGAAATGATTTAGAGACATCAGCTTGGGCAGAAGTGGAGTTGGAGGCTCATGCAGCAATGTTGGGCATTCCTGGGCATATTTTTGCTTTGACAAGGGCTCAGGCCAAAAGCAAAAAGGACAGGGTGACGTGGATCCTGGAACAATGGACCAAGTGCTCCCTAAAGCTAGGGGTAGCAAGGGTAAATCCCTACCCACTATCCCTCCCTCTACAGATGATTCAACTTCTGAGGAAGAAGAATTTCCACCCTGTGCAAAACCTTCACCAGAGAGAAGAGCTGGCAGCAGACACTGCTGAGCTTTTGGGTGGAGGGGGGCCTGCCAGGGAGGAGCTGAGTGTGGCACAGCAATCCTGTCCCACATTAGAGGGTCACAGACAGCAAGCTGTCAAAACAGCAAAATGGGGATGTCAGTGACTCACATAGAGTTTACTGGGAGGACAACCTCTTGTACACAGAGGCAAGGGACCCAAAACCTGGAACAACCAGGAGATTGGTCATTCCCCTACAGTACAGACAGTTCCTCCTAACTCTGGCACACAACATTCCTTTGGCTGGACATTTAGGTCAGATTAAAACATGGGGAAGGCTTGTCCCCCTGTTTCACTGGCCTAGGATGTCAGAGGCCACAAAAAAATTTTGTAAGTCTTACGTGACCTGCCAAGCCAGTGGCAAGACTGGTGGCACTCCAAAGGCTCCCCTTATTCCACTACCTGTGGTTGGGGTTCCCTTTGAAAGGGTAGGGGTTGACATAGTTGCCCCCCCTGACCCTCCTACTGCTTCAGGCAATAGGTTTATCTTGGTGGTAGTGGACCATGCCACAAGATATCCTGAAGCTATTCCTCTAAGGACCACTACAGCACCTGCAGTGGCAAAAGCCCTCCTGGGAATCTTTTCCATGGTGGGTTTCCCAAAAGAGGTTGTATCAGACAGGGGTAGCAACGTTATGTCTGCATACTTGAAGGCTATGTGTAAGGAATGTGGTGTAACATACAAATTCACCACACCTTATCATCCACAAACAAATGGACTGGTAGAGAGGTTTAATAAAACTCTCAAAGGAATGATAATGGGACTCCCTGAAAAACTGAGGAGGAGATGGGATGTCCTGTTACCTTGCCTCCTTTTTGCTTACAGGGAGGTACCCCAGAAAGGAGTGGGCTTCAGCCCCTTTGAACTCCTATTTGGGCACCCTGTAAGAGGTCCTCTAACACTTGTGAAGGAGGGTTGGGAACAACCTTTAAAAGCTCCTAAGCAAGATATAGTGGACTATGTACTTGGCCTAAGATCCATAATGGCGGAGTACATGAAAAAGGCCAGTAAAAACTTCAGGCCAGCCAAGAGCTCCAAAAGCAATGGCATGACCAGAAGGCTGTTCTGATTCAGTACCAACCAGGACAGAAGGTGTGGGTATTGGAGCCTGTGGCCCCAAGAGCACTCCAAGACAAATGGAGTGGACCCCATCTCATTGTTGAAAAGAAGGGCGAGGTCACCTACTTGGTTGACCTGGGCACTGCCAGGAGTCCCCTTAGGGTGCTCCATGTCAATCGCCTAAACCCTACTATGACAGGGCTGATCTCACCCTGCTCATGGCAACAGATGAAGGACAGGAAGAAGAAAGTGACCCTCTCCCTGATCTCTTCTCTTCCACAGAAGAGGATGCTCTAGTGGAAGGTTTAGTTTTGGCAAAATGTCTTACTGCTGAGCAGAAAGACAACTGCATACATTTCTTAGGTCAGTTTTCTGAACTCTTTTCAACTGTGCCAGGCACCACATCTTGGTGTGAACACACAATTGATACTGGAGACAGCATGCCTGTCAAAAGTAAAATCCATAGGCAGCCTGACCATGTCAGGGACTGCATAAAGCAAGAAGTTCAGAAAATGCTTGACTTAGGAGTGGTTGAACATTCTGAAAGCCCATGGGCCTCTCTTGTGGTGCTTGTACCAAAGACTCACTCAAAAGATGGAAAAAGGGAGATGAGGTTTTCTGTAGATTACGGAGGTCTCAACCAGGTAACAAAAATGGATGCTCACCCTATACCCAGGGCAGATGAGCTCATAGATACACTGGCATCTGCCAAGTATCTAAGCACCTTTGATTTGTCTTCAGGGTATTGGCAGATTAAGTTATCAGAGGATGCTAAAGCAAAAACTTCATTTTCGACTATTGGAGGGCACTACCAATTCACAGTAATGCCCTTTGGTTTGAAAAATGCACCTGCCCCTTTTCAGAGGTTGGTGAATACAGTCCTGCAAGGGTTGGAGGCTTTCAGTGCAGCATATCTGGACGATATAGCTGTCTTTAGCTCCACCTGGGATGATCACCTGGTCCACCTGAGGAAAGTTTTGGAGGCCCTGCAAAAGGCAGGCCTCACTATCAAGGCTTCAAAGTGCCAGATAGGGCAGGGGGAAGTGGTTTATCTGGAACACCTGGTAGGTGGAGAACAGATTGCACCACTTCAGGGGAAAATCCAAACAATCATGGATTGGGTTCCCCCTACAACACAGACACAGGTGAGAGCCTTCCTAGGCCTCACTGGGTATTACAGGAGATTTATTAAAAACTATGGCTCCATTGCAGCCCCACTTAATGATCTCACTTCCAAGAAGATGCCTAAAAAGGTATTGTGGACAGCTAGCTGTCAGAAAGGTTTTGAGGAGCTCAAACAGGCCATGTGCACTGCACCTGCCCTAAAAAGCCCATGTTACTCCTAGAAATACAGGGGCATATTTATACTCCGTTTGCGCCGATTGTGCGTCAAAAAATTAGACGCACAATCAGCGCAAACGTTGCCCCATATTTAAACCCTGACGCCCGAGCCAGCGGACGACAAAAATCTGCAGTGTGCGTCATTTTCTGGTTGCGGCAACCCGCCCTGCGTTAATGATATGCAGGGTAGGCGTTCCCGTCCAAAAAACTACGCACATGACCGTGCGTCGTATTTATGCTTCCGGGCAAAAATGACTCTCGGCCGGGAGGCGGAGCAAAAAAATGACGCAAAGCCCGATGTGCGTCAAAATTTAACGCCTGGGTCAGGGCAGGCGTTAAAATGGGGCAAACACACCTGTATTTAATCAGAACACACAGAACAAACAACAGAGCAGCAGAGCAGCAACAGGGAGACATGGAGGTGATTTTTATCCAGCGTGCACGTAGACGCAGAGCCCTGCAGCAACAACAGCAGCTACAACAACAACAGCAGGGACCCCCAGGCAGCGCAGAAGGCAGGAGAGGATATTCTGCCCAAGAACAACCCTGCATGGCCTCAGGGAACACGACATCATACAGAGGTAACGGTTGAACTGGCAGGCCATTCAGCAGCTGCTGCGAAACATTGAACAGCAGTTGGCCCCCACTTTGGTGACACCCCGCACTATCCCAACAGAAACAAAGCTGCTTGCCGTACTTCACCTGCTGGCAAGTGGCTCGTTTCAAACAACTGGTGCCCTGGTTGGCGGAATATCACAACCATCATTCTCTGCATTTTTGCCAAAAGTACTGGATGCCATCATTCAACTGACACCCCTCCACATCTGCTTCCCTAACACACTGCAGAAGCAGCAGGAAACAAAACAGGGGTTCTACGCCATCAGTGGCTTCCCACACGTCCTTGGTGCAATCGACTGCACACACGTACGCCTTGTGCCACCTGCTGCAACAGAACACCTCTACCGCAACAGGAAGCACACACATTCAATCAACGTGCAGGCCATAGTCGATCACCAGGGATTGATCAGCAACATCGTGGCTAAATATCCTGGGAGTGTACATGACTCTTTCATCTTCCGTCACAGCACCATCAACCAACACTTCCAGGATGGACGGTATGGCAATGGACTACTTGTTGGTAAGTACAGAAACCTACTTATATACACACTGCACAACAACCCTCTAGGACACACAACACATACACCACAACAGCAACATCTAGACAGGAACACACTGAGGTCCTGACATCACTAGACATGTTTCTTAAGTCACCATTGAACCTGTCACACATCGGAATTTACTGTACAGCCTAATGTGAAGACATTAATGAGTGTGGTTGCCTAAATGTCACCTTGCAAATTGTAAGTGTAACTATGACCTTTACATTAATACATTGCATAAGTTTCAAGGGATGGGATGTCCAGGGTACTTTGATATGAACGTGTTAACAACACTTTCAATTTAAACTCCGCATGGAACTATCATCTCACCCCCAGTGAAGACACACGGACACCTGTATCACAATTCACAATGCTAGGGAGGACACACTCTATTGCAATTCCCAAAACATACTGCTGACAAACGGTTAGCTGACAAACACTTACTCAGCCAAGGAAACAACACAATGCAGATGGTATAGCCTACAAGTATAGGTTGTCACATTAGTACACAAAAGAGTCACAGACAACACAAGACAACTACTGCCATTAAAGGTCTTTACAAGAGTGCCAGCTACATCTACATGATCCCATTCTGTGTTTTTCTTTCAGCTGATCAGGGGTATGGCATCCAGCCATGGCTAATGACACCATTTGGGAACCCGACTACTGCTGCAGAGCGGGCATACAATGACGCCCATAAGAGGACACGCAGCATTGTCGAGCGGACCTTTGGGATCCTAAAGTCAAGGTTCCGCTGCCTTGACATCACTGGCGGTAGCCTACTATATTCCCCAGAGATGGTCTGTAGGATCATACTCACTTGTGCCATATTGCACAACATTTGTGTAAAAAGGAACATTCCCCTCCTGGAACCAGACCCATACATGCCTGAAGACGACGAAGAGGATGATGCTGGCCTGCAACAGGAGGGGGAACAACCAAACACGGCTGCTGGAGTGCGTAGGCGCCAACAGATTGTAAATAATTTCTTTTCATAATTTTTTCTATCACCACTTAAAGCACAATTGTAAATAAACACAGATAACAAACACCACATCATGAATTGGCCTATTCATTTCTGCCCACCTTTAGTTTGAAATTGCTGAAGAAGAATGTCGTCTCATTGAGCAATAATGACATAACAATCATCACACAAAAAATATACACCACAAATGTAATGGCCACCATACAATGGGCAAATACACACACCATGTATATGACAGACATGATGTACAGTTCACCTTTGAAGGGCAATAGCTGAGGACCACACATATGACTCACATACATGTAGGAAACATGGATCTTCGCAGCAGATGGCACACAACTAAAACACCATCACTCAACTAGGGGAAAACAGGCCTCATACATCAGCCAGTTCACATGCTAATGCTTCCGGAACAGGAAAGTAGTACTAGACTCTTGCCAACATTAATTCCAACTACTTACTATCATTGCAATGACTATCTGTCACTAGAGTTACACATAAGCAGAACATACACAGCACAAGTGCTACACCTATGACAAGCATCCAGCACATCACATCCCATCTACATGTCAGCCTTTTTTTCTAAAAACAATACACACACTTGCAGCTGCTCACACCCCACCTGTCTGAAGAGGTCCCTGGAATGCCGATTTGTGTACACTCAGATTCCCTTATCAACACACACACACTCACAAGAGTCATCCAGTGTGCCACACCCTTTCCTATGGTATACCATTGTCATACTACCATCTCACTGCATGGAACACAGCTCATATAATACACTGCCTTGGAGTTTATAAGGCCTGGTATCACCTGTAGATTGATTCTTCTGTGAAAGGTACTGTAGGCTATTTATCAGCTAATCCCATCTGACAGGACTAGTGAGACACAGATGGAGGCCACACCTGTGATCCCCTCCATGCACACCACCCAAATGTACATGCCCTGTCCCTGCAGATGCCTCCTACTGCATACATGTTTGAATGTGAGCCATTACATCATTAAGCTTTGACACTAATGTTGCCGTAGAAAACTTTATCAGGGTTCATGTGTCACCTTCAAAGCAACACAGGACATACACAGTGTGACATCTCAATTGTCTAATGCTCCCTCTGACCAGTCCTAGAACACGTGATCATGTGATTACTGAAAGAGCTTGAACCTGATTGACCCAGCATCCTGTCAGCCTGACTGGCACCTGTCCGTGGGTCACTCTACAGATACCTGGGGTCCACCTATGGACCACACATGCGGTCCAATACCTTTTGTACCTCAGACAATAATTTGTCATTAGCCTCATCAATGTATACTCAAATACATAGTATTGCATCATCTGACTGTCATTTGCATCAGATTTGTGACAGTGCCCATGAATAGGCAAATCTTGGCCCTTCCGTAGTCTGACCTTCATTAATGCCTAAACTTAAAAGTGTGACAGTGGACCAGGACCATAGTGTATGATGGTGTAAATGGCCTCCATCAAAACCAGCAACCTCAGATAATGTCCATGAAAAGTCAACACATATGAGGACCCTGACTGTTCAAAACGCTGAGTAACACTTTTTCAAATGCTAAAGATGAGTTGTGTGTTGAATACCAGCCATTTACGTCTGCACAGAGGCTATGATGTTTCATGATACATTACCATCCACAGAGGCCAACTGGAGTACAAATGTGGCAATGACACATGCCTGATCCAGACACCTGAGACATTCTCTCACTCAGCACAAAAAGGTAGCCCATTTGAAAGTCTCATTACACGTGTTCAGTGGCAGGGTGGGACCATCCATGTGTAGGTGACCATGTCCTCAATGGCTTCTCTCCATTTTTGCTACAAACAATGCCCAATTTGAACAAGATTAGCTGCCACTAACTCATGAGGAGACCTGGAAGTTACAGTGACAACATACACCCAGACAGTTGATAGTGGATCTACATTGGACCACACATATAAACATGTGCCATCCAATCAACAGAATATTTGCAAGCAGCCGATCACAGTAGTGTCCCAGTTGGAACCTAGCAGGAAGAATGAAACATGCCACAAAACCAGGTAATGCATAAAGGGCCACATACATCAACAACCTGTTTGTCATCAGCACATGAGGAACGCCGAGATTTAGCAAAAAATATCAAAGCAAAATGGTATGTCAGATTGCTCCAAAGAATCAATAGGGCAAACGTCAAATGGGCAAATGGGATTATTGAATGGCAAACAGTGAATCATACCCTAAGGGCTTCCATGAGCCTGCTGCTACAGGTTTAGCATTACTGAATAAATGAAACCCTTGGATAAATTAGCAAATCTGGAAGGGCAAACCCTAGGGTGCTGGGGGCCTAAGTCCACCTCTGCCGCCCCCCAAATATACATGAAATATGCACATGTGAAGTACACACATGCATAAGGTGCATGTGTGGCCTACATGTCAAAAGTTAAACACATATAAGATACACAAATTCATAATTAGGACATGGTTACACCCATAAAAAGTATAAGTGACAATTGCACTACCTGTTTGGCCTATAGATAATTGGATTACCGTAATAAATGTGGACACATTGTTGCTAAGGAATACATCCTGGTATCCCATTCATGATTTGAAATTAGCCATCAGCAATTACACAAAATAAGTGTACAATTATGGGTAATAACCATTTTGAGCAATCATTACTATTACACTGTGAATGCCTTCTATACATCCTATAAGGGACATGTGTCATAGCTAACCCCAAATGTGTATCACTTAGCACCGTTTGGTCATGACAAAATTATTTTCACAATTTGACAAAATAAAGACATATTTGTCAAAATGCGTCATATTTCCACGCATACAGCTTGTGCGTCATAAATTGTGACGCATAGGAGTGCACATAATGCTGAGTCAAAAAATATAATTTTAAAATTATTATATTAATAACCAGCATTACATGGCCACCATATTTTCTATGATGAGTCATATTTCCACGCATACAGCATGGGCGTCATACATTTTTGACATACAGGAGTGCACATAATGCTGAGTCAAAAAATATCATTTTAAAATTAATATATTAATAACCAGCATTACATGGCCACCATATTTTCTATGATGCGTCATATTTCCACGCATACAGCTTGGGTGTCATAAATTTTTGACGTGCAGGAGTGCACATAATGCTGAGTCAAAAAATATCATTTAAAAATGAATATATTAATAACCAGCATTACATGGCCACCATATTTTCTATGATGCGTCATATTTCCACGCATACAGCTTGGGCGTCATAAATTTTTGACGTACAGGAGTGCACATAATGCTGAGTCAAAATTAATTTTCATATCTGGTCATCATATTTGCCAGCGGCTTAAATTTAAACTCTAGAACTGTAAAATAAGCCTCACACAGATATAAGGGAACAATGCTGAAAAATCTTTTTACTCTGCATTATGTGCACTCTTATGCATCCAAAAATATGACGCACAATCTGTATGCGTGAAAATATGACGCATAACGGAAAAATAAAAACGGCGGCCATTGTATGCAGGATGTGATGTAATAGGATATCCTGTTTACAGATTCTGTACTGTGGGTGTACTTTCACTTTCACTTTGCAGTCTCAGATTATTCTAGACTGTGTGGCTGTGTGGAAAGTGTTGTCCTGTGTTTTAGTGCTTTTGTGTCCAGTGTACCTTCTCTATTGTGCTTTTGTCATCATTGTCTTGTTGTTGAATACTGTCTGAGTCTGTTTTGTATACTTTTGTCAAGTCCAGTGTTTCTTTTATTGTCTGTGGGAGCCTGTTCTGGGTAGTGTAATTTTGGGGTTAGTTGGGCTCTTATTCTTAAGTTTTCTTTTTTTTTTCACTACTCTACCTTTCCCCATTTCCCCCTTTTCCTTTTTGTCCAACTTTTTCACCTTTGTAAGTGCAGAGATTTCAGGTAGGCCACGGCTTGCCAGGATGGGTGAGGAGGAATTGGGGGTATTTATATGGCTTGTTTGCCATTTCCTCCCACTCATGCTGGAGGCTGGTGGCCGTGTGATACAGGGGTATCACACGGAGGCACGTAAAGTCCGATGGGGGAAGGTGCGCCATCACTTGGTCCATGTCTATGGTAGCCTGAGGAATGACCATCGACTCAAGCACCGCTGGGTTGATCTGATATCCAGGGAGCAGGATCTGCTGGACCACCTGGGAATCAGGATTGGTGGCCATGTTGGTGAGTACAAATCAATTACATGTGAACAATTGAAAGCTGTGTGGGGACATTTGATGATTGTTACCCAATCTGCTAGATAAGTAGCTGACTGTGTGTAATGCTAGGGAAACCTACTGGGTAATTGTTGCACAATGTGTAGGAAGACAAATGCTAGCAGTCAGGTAGCTCATGTTTTCTACACATACCGGTTGCCTGTAGCTTTATGTAATGTAGTGTTGCCTTTGTGTCCGACAAGCAACACGTTAAAGCCTCTATTTGAACTCTACAGGTCATAATAGCCAGTGAAAAATGGTTGTTGAAGCATCATACCTACATATGTAGACGCCATAGCTAGACAGAAACTTGTAAACCCAATATGATGCTATAAATGAGTGGTGCCTTCACGTCAATTGAAGTTAGCTATGTTGTCCACACATATGTCACATGTGTGTCTGGTTGGTGTGTGTTGAAAATGACCACATCGGCTGTTTGAGTTTGAGGGGTCATGCAGTCCTCAAGTAACCAGCTTTTGGATGTCTTTCTGGGATGCACATGATGAGATGAATGCACCCCGATATTGTTGGGGCATACTAATGGAGATGCATCTTTGAAACCACATGACTGTTCTGGCCACTGCATGTGTATAGTAGGGTGTGTAACTGTAGCAGGAGACTCATCCAATGTAAATGTTGATTAAGAATTCTTCCATGCAGTATGAGCATGTGTGAAAGTGTTTCATTACGCATGTCATATTCTCACATTGTCTTTGTAACTGCAATTGTTTGTCAGTGCACAGAGTTTGAGTATATTCTTCCTTCCATGCTTTACAGGTGGACCTGCACCGTACACCGTGGGAGAGGTGGCTCATTTTGAGGACCCCGACACCTACAGTGATTGTGGCATGAGTGCTATTTTTCTTGTTTGCTAGTGATGCATGATGGAGTACTGTGTGTTCAACAGAATTCAAGGTTTGATGCGCTGCCCATTCATTGGTATTGTTGCATTAGTGGGATTTCAAATATCACTTCAGTTTCAGTAGACCAATGCTTATCCATCTCTCAGATTTAGAGTCTGTAGGCCATTCCAGTCGGCCCGTATGGGGAATGGGATGAGTCATGTGGAATACACTGGTTAATGTAAGAGTTGCTCTGGGAATTGGCTTGGACTGAGTCTGCATTTCAGACTGACATTCTCCCAGATAGCTTCTGCAAAAGGCTTGTCTTAAATATGCAGCTTCCCTAGTTGAGGATGGACTGAGTACACTGTAGGTTGGATCTTCCGGGGGCATGTACTACCACAAGTTGAACTAGAAGTGTGTGGGACTAGAGTGCAATGGCCTAGGTGTTAATTCTACTCATGATCATGGGTGTTCTTGCTCCTCTGTGTGTGTGGTAAAATAAGCCTCACTGGAAGTATGTGATGTTGGCCTAAGTCAGTACATTTTGACATGTGTGGACCTTGGATAGGACAAGGTTTGGCTGACTCCAAGTTGTTGCTAGCCCTTCATTGGTGTTGTGTGTGGAGGCAATTACTTGTTGAGCTTTCTATACACTCCTGGGTGTGCATTGAATCTGGGATTGTTGGTTGTTCTTCCCACCCCACTCTCAAAGACTGCCATGTGAAATGGGAATAGGGTTACCTAGGACTGTAGCAACCAGTATGTTACACATACTTGTGACCTTTTGCAACTTTGTTTAGAACCTAGTGTACACATTCGGTTATGGCACATGAGTTCAATATTAGCAAAAAACATTTACAAATGGCATTGATTGAGGGTTGTGATTGTTATCACATAGAGTGACATAGGTAGTGAAGTCAGTAGGCGGAAGAGGTTCAGCCATAATGTCAGCTGCATTACCCATCATTTGGATGAGAAGTTTAGGCTGATGTCACCCATCATGTTGAGACATGGATATGCTAGGTGTGAGATGCCCTTTTGTATGCAGGCTTCCCATGTACTTCCTCTGAGACTTTCAATGATCTATGTTGTGAAAATTGGCTGTTACAAATACTGTACAAGTAATGTGCAATTGGCCCATTGTGCTATTCCACCCAATGCATTTCCTATGGTAAATAGTTGCCATATCTCTTCACAGCTGCAAACATGAGTGCCGCACAGAGACATCAGTTCGAAAGGCGTGCAATGAGATACCGGCACATCCTGCAGGTGCAGTCGGGGTTCAGAAGAATGGCCCGGAAATACCAAGTGGATCGGGCCTCCGGAGCATGGTGGGCCTCACCACAGGGTGGCCCTACATTGCCCACAACAGCCTCCACCACCACATCCACCAGTTCTCCCCAAGTGGCCCCAGCAACGGCGGGGACAGTTGACCCTGCCTCGTCAGCACGACCTGGACCCAGCAATTTCCGAGCTGCAGGACAGTCCAGTGGGCAAACAACAACTCCCACACCGTGCACCTCGGCCAGGACACAGACTGCAGCAGCCCCTCCTATTGACACAGCGGCATTCCTGGCATTAAACCGGAAAATGGACAAATTTATTTCCAAGGTGGACAAGCTAAGCCAGGATGTGGCCTACATTAAGAAAAGGGTTCGGTCTATCAGGCGGACCCTACGGAGTGCCAACCTCTAGGACTTTATTGCTTGTTTTACATTTATCCCTCCCCTCTCTCCTCTTTCCTTTTTGTAATTATAGTTGGGTTTTGGGGATTAGTGTTAGGTTAGTGTAGGTTGTTAGCTTAGTTAGTGTTAGAGAGGAGGGTGGGGGGTCCTTATTCTTTCTATTTTTCATTTTTGTGTGGGTGGGTGGGGGTCAATGTTGGGATTCCTGTTTGTTTATAAAAAATACAAATAAAATAAAAATATATAAAAATAAAAAAATAAATTACAAAAAAATATATGATTGTTTAGGATAGTATAGCATGTGTGTAGGTTAGTATGTGTTGTCCTGCATGTGTCCTGTCTCATAATGGTGGGTAGGGGGTTGATGTTTAGATAGATTCGTTATATGTGTAGAGTAAGTTTAGCTTAGGTTAGTTAGGGACAGTTGTGGGTTAGGAGTAGTCAGGTTAGATTAGTGTAGGTATGACTTTTCCTTTAGTTGCCTCTGGTGTGAATACATAGGACTAAACATATAGTTAACCCTTTGCATTATGCGTTAACTGCTACTTGATCATGGCCTTGACATCAGTGTAGGTGAATGTTTTTATATGACATTTGTGTCCTATGCTACACACCACAGAACATGGAGCTTTAACATGGCAGCTACCCGTGTGCTAACTTGGTAAGTATCCACCATTTGGTAGACCCACCATTAGTAGTTTACATCGATCACCAAGGATTTGTGTTGATGAGTAGGTATTCTACATCACAAAGTGTGCTTCCAGACTTGGTATTGTGGTAAACTTTTTTAGGTCGGACTGCAGTGTGATGTTCAGGGACATCTTTGTAGATGAGGTGTTGTTAACACTCTTGTCTTGTTGCCTTCATTGCTGACATAGATCATGTGTGTAAAAATTCAGCATGACTTCCCTTCATGGAAGTATACTCAGAAAGGGTGATTGATGCAGTGTTTAGTTTTGTTTGCTTAGATTATGCTGCATAATTTCATGTTTTAGTATTGCATGGTGCCTACATTTATCAGCCACCATTAGTTGACTTGAATTGCTATAGATGGAGCATTATTCTGTCCAACACAGCATAATTGTGTGTGGTTTGTCCCTTCATCAGTTATTCTCCTCAGGATGGTAAGGCTATGATGCAATCCTGGCCACTGCACAGATGTATCAGACTACATGATGTCAGGACAGTTGTATTGACAAGCTACATGGTTCTCACACAGGCACTTTAGAGTTATCTACTGCACAGTTGATGTGTCAAATAACACAGAGACATATTAGGTGTGCAAGTGCTATTTATTGATAGGTGCTGTAGTGCAAAATGTGCATTGTCCATGTTTGCTGAGTCCGTTCTGGTGCATTCTTACATGGTGATCCTAAAGAAGGGGTGTGGATGATGCTCCTGACATGCTGGGGTGATGTAACAGACAGTGCAGAGGGACAGGATTTGCCGAATAGTAGGAGAGAGACATTCACTGGCAATGGTGACAAGTCATACAGTGGTTAGCAGAACAGTCATTGAGTGTAGTTGTAGTGAGACTGGCATTTGACAAAACGTAGGACCTTGGTCAAAGTAGGCCATGGTGCAGGGACTAGTGCTTCCGGGTACTCTTCCGTGAGAATGTGATCTGTTCCATGTCCTCTTCTTCTGATGTGTGTGTTGCCTGCTTTGTCTTTGTTGTTGTTGGTTGTGAAGGGGCAACACACACCTCAGTGTTAAAAGACATGGAGTCAGACATCCCGGAGGCTGCTCCCTGTAAAGTTCTTAAGGGCAGTACTGCTACAAGGAGGGCCTGCTGGTTTTTGAGAATAGCAGCCACATCACGATGGTAGGCAGCCAGGTCGGCCCTGAGGGGTTCAATGTTGCATTCGTGCACGCGTTGACAGGATTGCTGTTGTAGGTGTTGGGTCAACTGTATTACACCTGTGCTGATTTCCTTCTGGGTTTTCTGCAGTTCCTGCAAGATAGATGTTAGGGCTTGCATAGCAGCTGCCTGATCTGCAAATGACGTCATGCACAAACGCACCCCCTCAAGGCTGGCTGCCATAGTTTGCATCCCCACCCGCACCTCCTTGGCCAGTTCCCGCTGTACACCAACTACAGTTCTTTCAAAGCTGGTGCCAGTGTCGTCAGAGTCCTCAGCTGTATTGGAGCTGGCAGGTCTTACAATTGGGGTGGTGGGTGGTTCTTCTGTGATGGCTGCTTGTTCTGTGCTCCTCCTTGTGACTGAAGGTGGGGTCTGGAGGGTTTCAAGGACCTTTTGGATGGTCTCCTGGGGAATGTTTATGGGCTCGTCATCCATGTCATCAGGGAAATCAGGGACAGGCATATCGGCAGGAGATCCATGTTCCTCTGCAATGAAACAGGGTACAATTAGTGTGTCTGTGTTGTGACAATTTTGACGTAACATGCAAGCCTTTTGATGACTTTACTTTGTGATCTTGTTTGGTATTGGTATCATAGACCTTTGGCCCACCTGTGTGTCACATGTATGATATAGAGTTATCAGACTTGTCTGCCTAATCGCCTCTAGGTGTTGCTTTGTACCAATTAGGGAATAGCCATCTTTTTGTCCTACTCGACCCTCTGTGTATATCTATTCTTATGGTGAGACCTTTCTCTGGCTGTGGGGGTTGTGATTGCCCTGGCAGCACACTTGCCTCTCAGGACCTGCCCCAAAATCTGTTTGTTCACATTGACCTAATTGTAATTGTTATGTGGCATATCCTATGCATGGCAAACTTACGATGTGATATGGATGTATACAATGTTGATGTTTCCAGCTGATGTTGGGTAATGTGTGTTTAATTGGATTGCCCTGTTTATCGTATCAATGTCCTATTTGGTCCTCAGACTGTGCAGGTGTGTTTCAGTGACCAGTTGCATGTGTCCCCTCCTCAATGTTGTTGTCTGAGCAGTATGACATTAGTGATGTTGCCTTGTTAGCCAGGCACGTGAGGGACCCTGATGTATGCAGGATGTGTGTGTCCTTAGTGCTGTGTGGCTCCTATTGCTGTTTACTTTGGCTGATGTATGTGTCAACTATGGGCATTGACATTTGAGTGTACTGGGGCCTTTGTCTTATTTCTGGAGATAGTTGCAGATGTCACCCTCACCCCCTAATTTAGGTATGTATGTTCCATGGGGAGGTTACTGCCATTGGCTACTATAGCTGCACAGAGATCAGAGGTGTTAGTGTCAACTGTTGTTGCAGTTACATTGCAGTTGTTGTTTTGGCTACTGGATTATTGATAGGGACCTAGTTGATGTAGGATACATTTTGACTGACGAGTGCCAGGATGTAAGTTTGACGTAGTGGCCTTCCCACCTGTCGCGTCTTTCCCTTAGCTCCATTGTTGTCATGACAGGATGCCCCCATGGGACTGTTGTTGGTGCTGTGTTTTGTCGTGCCCCAGCTTCTGTCTGTGCTGGGCATGCCCCCCTGCCGTGCCCCTTTACCCATGCCACTCCATATATATGCTGACTTACATGCATTGTGTAGTAGGTATTCCCCACCCCGGTTGCAGGTAACATTATTGCATTATAATTCCCCATGCGACTTACCCTGCATGTGCGTTGTCTCCTGGTAGTCTGTGCTGTCCTGTCCTTGAATCCCTGTGACGATTTCCTCAGGGATGACGGCTGCGACCATCTCCTCCATGTGGTCCAGGGCCTCCTGGTGTGCTGGGCTCCCACCTCCAGTCTGCAGTGCTGCCTTCCTGTTCCTGGCCATTTTTTCCTTTGTCCTACGTTTGCAGTCATGCCAGTGTTTCTTACACTCGGTGACTGTCCTGCGTACTTCAGCCACACTGTTGATCTTGTCAACAATTTGTTGCAATATGGCCTCTCTCCTACTGATTGGCAACTTAGAGGTGATGAACAGTTGGTGCTGGTGTTCCGTCACCTCTTTGACCAGGATTTCCTGCTCCTATGCACTGAAGCGACACTTTCTTTTTTTCTATATATGTCCTGGTTCCTGTATGGATCATCCTGGCTGGTTCCTGGTCTGCTGTCATCTTCCTGGGGTCTGTAGTGGCATCTGGGATCCATTTTGGCTCTCCTCTGCTGAAAGGGCAGTGTTCGTGGGTAATTTTTACGCTATTGCATCAAAAAAAACGGCGCTTTCCGGGTTGCGCTGTCGTAAATCGACCCACAGTCATTTCCGTCGTGTTAACGTCGTTTTCCTTTACGACTTGACGCTGCTGTGTGCGTAAAAAAAAAATGACTCCCACCTGTTGGTACCGCCACCGTGCGTCAAAGTATAAATCTGACGCCCGCACGGCGCATCGAAATGGCATTAGACGGCAGTAAAAAAAATTACGCAAAACTGCGCCGGCGCAGCTTTGCGTCAAAAAGTATAAATATGGCCCTCATTGTTCAAACTGATGCATCTGAATTAGGGGTAGGAGCAGTCTTATCACAACTCAATTCTGAGGGCCAGGATCAACCTGTTGCTTTTATCAGCAGGAGGTTGACCCCTAGAGAAAAGCGTTGGTCTGCCATAGAGAGGGAGGCCTTTGCTGTGGTCTGGGCACTGAAGAAGTTGAGGCCATACCTGTTTGGCACTCACTTCATTGTTCAGACAGACTGCAAACCTCTACTTTGGATAAAACAAATGAAAGGTGAAAACCCTAAATTGTTGAGGTGGTCCATATCTCTACAGGGAATGGACCATACAGTGGAACATAGACCTGGGAGTACCCACTCCAATGCAGATAGACTCTCCAGATATTTCCACTTAGACAATGAAGACTCATCAGGTCATGGTTAGTCTTATTGTCCTTTGTTTGGGGGGGGGGGTTGTGTAGGAAAGTACCATCTTGCCTGGGATGTTACCCCCATATTTCACTGTATATATGTTGTTTTAGTGTATGTGTCACTGGGACCCTGCCAGCCAGGGCCCCAGTGCTCATAAGTGGCCCCGTATGTGTTCCCTGTGTGATGACTAACTGTCTCACTGAGGCTCTGCTAACCAGAACCTCAGTGTTTATGCTCTCTCTGCTTTCCAAATTGTCACTAACAGGCTAGTGAACAATTTCACCAATTCACATTGGCATACTGGAACACCCTTATAATTCCCTTGTATATGGTACTGAGGTACCCAGGGTATTGGGGTTCCAGGAGATCCCTATGGGCTGCAGCATTTCTTTTGCCACCCATAGGGAGATCTGATAATTCTTACACAGGCCTGCAGTGCAGCCTGAGTGAAATAACGTCCACGTTATTTCACAGCCATTTACCACTGCACTTAAGTAACTTATAAGTCACCTATATGTCTAACCTTCACCTGGTGAAGGTTGGGTGCAAAGTTACTTAGTGTGTGGGCACCCTGGCACTAGCCAAGGTGCCCCCACATCGTTCAGTGTAAATTCCCCGAACTTTGTAAGTGCGGGGACACCATTTCCCGCGTGCACTATACATAAGTCACTACCTATGTATAGCGTCACAATGGTAACTCCGAACATGGCCATGTAGCATGTCTAAGATCATGGAATTGTCCCCCCAATGTCATTCTGGCATTGGGGACACAATTCCATGATCCCCCGGGTCTCTAGCATAGAACCCGGGTACTGCCAAACTGTCTTTCCCGGGGTTTCACTGCAGCTGCTGCTGCTGCCAACCTCTCAGACAGGTTTCTGCCCTCCTGGGGTCCAGCCAGGCCTGGCCCAGGAAGGCAGAACAAAGGACTTCGTCAGAGAGAGGGTGTTACACCCTCTCCCTTTGGAAATAGGTGTCAGGGCTGGGGAGGAGTAGCCTCCCCCAGCCTCTGGAAAAGCTTTGATGGGCACAGATGGTGCCCATCTCTGCATCAGCCAGTCTACACCGGTTCAGGGATCCCCCAGCCCTGCTCTGGCGTGAAACTGGACAAAGGAAAAGGGAGTGACCACTCCCCTGACTTGCACCTCCCAGAGGAGGTGCCCAGAGTTCCTCCAGCGTGCCCCAGACCTCTGCCATCTTGGATTCAGAGGTGTGCTGGCACACTGGACTGCTCTGAGTGGCCAGGGCCAGCAGGTGACGTCATAGACTCATTCTGATAGGCTCTTACCTTTCTTACTAGCCTATCCTCCTTCCTAGGTAGCGAAACCTCTTTTTCTGGCTATTTAGGGTCTCTGCTTTGCGGAATTCTTCAGATAACGAATGCAAGAGCTCACTAGAGTTCCTCTGCATCTCCCTCTTCACCTTCTGCCAAAGGATCGACTGCTGACTGCTCAGGATGCCTGCAAAACCACAACAAAGTAGCAAGATGACTACTAGCAACCTTGTATCGCTTTTTCCTGCCGTCTTTCTCGACTGTTTCCAGGTGGTGCATGCTCTGAAGGTAGCCTTCCCCCTTCTTGCACCAGGAGCTCTGAAGAAATCTCCCGTGGGTCGATGGAATCTTCCCCCTGCAACCGCAGGCAACAAAAGACTGCATCACTGGTCCTCTGGGTCCCCTCTCAGCATGACGAGCATGGACCCTGGAACTCAGCAACTCTGTCCAAGTGACTCCCACAGTCCAGTGACTCTTCAGTCCAAGTTTGGTGGAGGTAAGTCCTTGCCTCCCACGCTAGACTGCATTGCTCGGTACCGCGTGATTTGCAGCTGCTCCAGCTCCTGTGCACTCTTCCAGGATTTCCTTCATCCTCTGGCTTCGTGGGACTCCCTTTTCTGACTTTGGGTGGACTCCGGTTCACTCCTCTTCTAAGTGCCTGTTCCGGTACTTCTGCGGGTGCTGCCTGCTTCTGTGAGGGCTCACTGTCTTGCTGGGTACCCCGTCTGTCTCCTCATCCAAGTGGTGACATCCTGGTCCTTCCTGGTCCACAGCAGCATCCAAAAACCCTAACCGCGACCCTTGCAGCTAGCAAGGCTTGTTTGCGGTCTTTCTGCGTGGGAACACCTCTGCAAGCTTCTTCACGACGTGCGACATCCATCCTCCAAAGGGGAAGTTCCTAGTCCTCTTCGTTCTTGCAAAACACTAAGCTTCTTCCATCCGGTGGCAGCTTCCTTGCACCCTCAGCTGGCATTTCCTGGGCATCTGCCCACTCTCGACACTGTCGCGACTCTTGGACTTGGTCCCCTTGTCTCACAGGTACTCAGGTCCGGAAATCCACTGTTGGTGCATTGCTGGTGTTGGTTTTCCTTGCAGAATCCCCCTAACACGACTTCTGTGCTCTCTGGGGGTTGTAGGTGCACTTTACACCTACCTTACAGGGTCTTGGGGTGGGCTTTTTTTCTAACCCTCACTGTTTTCTTCCAGTCCTAGCGACCCTCTACAAGCTCACATAGGTTTGGGGTCCATTCGTGGTTCGCATTCCACTTTTGGAGTATATGGATTGTGTTGCCCCTATACCTATGTGCTCCTTTTGCAATCTATTGTAACTTTACACTGTTTGCATTTCTTCCTTTTGCTATTACTGCATATTTTTGGTATTGTGCACATATATCTTGTGTATATTTGGCATCCTCATTCTGAGGGTACTCACTGAGATACTTTTGGCATATTGTCATAAAAATAAAGTACCTTTATTTTTAGTATATCTGTGTATTGTATTTTCTTATGCCATTGTGCATGTGACACCAGTGGTATAGTAGGAGCTTTGCATGTCTCCTAGTTCAGCCTAAGCTGCTCTGCTATAGCTACCTTCTATCAGCCTAAGCTGCTAGAAACACCTCTTCTACACTAATAAGGGATAACTGGACCTGGTACAGAGTGTAAGTACCCCTTGGTACCCACTACAAGCCAGGCCAGCCTCCTACAATGTGCGGCCTCTTCTGAATGTAATACTAGGTTTATCAGTGTCCTGCCATTTGATGGAGTTTGTTTGACCAATGACTTTGTGTTTCACCACTGCGCATATTAGTTGCTCAATGTTCACCAGTAGCACATTGTATGTTTTGTTCAGTTTAGCCGCCTATTGGCTTTGACATGGCATTAGCCATTACTTTCTGTATCCAGTCTAGCCGCCTATTGGCTTTGACATGCTATTAAATATTACATGCTGTATTCAGTTCAACTGCCTATTGGCTTTGACATGATATTATACATTGCATTTTATATTCAGCTCAGTTGCCTATTGGCTTTGACATGATATTTGACATTGCATTTTGTATTCAGCTCAGCTGCCTATTGACTTTGACATGATATTATACATTGCATTTTGTATTCAGCTCAGCTGCCTATTGGCTTTGAAATGACATTAGACATTGCATTTGATATTTAGGTTAGCTGCCTATTGCCTTTAACGTGGAGTTAGACATTGCAGTTGAGAATCCAAGCTGTATTTTTCCAAGCTGTGTTTTTGCACAAGATGATCCAAGATGTTTTTCTCACAGTAGACAAGACATGATAAGAGAGGGTACACTGGTTGTTTTTCTCTCCGCTTGAGCTTGGGAAGAGGAGCAGTCTCGGAGACCTGGCCAGTCTCCAAAGGCTTGCGTAGTTTTCCCGAGTCTGAGAGGAGGGGGCACACCTTTGTAACGAATGTCACAGGCTGCAGAGATTCAGATTCGAATCTGCCTGACTTCGTGCTGAAACTAGGCGCCAGTTGCCAGCATCCCGTGTGGGTAGATGAATCTCTTTCTCGCAGCTGACAGGGAGTCATCAGCTTGCAGACCCTAGAAAGATGAAGCTGTAAATAGTTTCCCACACGGTGAAGTATTTGTTTTGCTTTGCATTCAATATCTTATAAATATAACCTGCTATGTATATTGCAAACTGATATATTGTGTCTTCATTAACGTGTGCTTGAAATCTAATACTGATTCGTCATTCATAAAAATTGCGGTTGGGGAAGAATTAACAACAATAAAAGTCTTCTTTGAACTCAGAAGTGTATTTCTGGTGTGTTATGTAAGTGCTTAGAAACTAGCTAAAAGCAGAAGCACTACATTTGGTACCAGGAGTGGGGTCGATCATTAAGAGTTGATTAAGGGGTATTGACGAATTAGTAGATTTCTACGTGCACACTTTAAAAGTGTAATTGTTTTTGTTGTTTGGAGAATTAAAGAAATTGTTTTCTATTTGGAGAATCACAGAAGCACGGCAGACCATGTCTGAAAATGCATGTGTTGTTAAACTGCCCGATGGTGCTATGAAAAACTGTGCATTGTTTTCTGTTTGGAGAATTACAGAAGCACGGCAGACCATGTTTGAAAATGCATGTGTAGCTAAACTGCCTGATAGTGCTTTGAGAAATAATTTCTGTTGTACATATTTAGAAAATGTGTCTTTTGGAAGTAATGATGACAGAAAGGTCTGGATACCTTTATCTGCTTACAGAGAAATGCAGGAGAAATGTAGGCAGTTGGAACATGAAAATAGGAATTTACGTGATAAAAATGCTGTTTTAGAAGAATCTTTCTTGTCCCATTCCAGTAATGAGGGGGTTAAGACAGCTCCGAGCTGCTTTGAGCCTTCCTGGGAGCCAGGGTTTTTGGCAGTGAAAGCGCATTCCTTAACTAATAACACGAACGAGAGAGCTCCGAATGTGATTTACGAGTTACCGTTGCAAAATGCACAAGTAAAACGAAAGATTTTAGAGCAAGAGACACCGAGTTTCATTAGCTTGTTTGATTTTTGGAAGCAGAATAGCCCTCATTTGAGTGAAATCCTAACACTTTGGTATATGGTCACTGTGAAAAATGAAATGCAGCTGCGCGCTTGTGATTTGGCAAATGAAATAATGCAGACTTTAGGTTTCTTCGCAGTGCAAGAGGAAAATACTGATGTACATGTAAATCAAGAACAAGGGAAGAAAATAGTGCCCCTAGCTAGAATCATACACTGGATCTGGTACTTGCAAGACAGGGCTAGAGTACCACAGGTAAAAGAGTTACCGGTGAAATTGAGTGCACCATTTGAATTCGTGTCCACTGAAGATAAAAAGCATGTTTGTTTTACTAATGATTCATTGATTGAAATGTTGTTTTCTGGCACAGTAGAAGGAACAGCGTTGTATAATGTGTGTCAGATTTTAAAGCAAGAGCTACGTGAGATGTGTCAATTTTACGCTGATTCTTGGTTCATTGCTAATGTTTTAGCTGTTTGTTTTTCCACATGGCTTGCACCTAACTGGTTCAATTACCTTGCAGATGTTAATGAGAAAAATTCTGAGAGAGAAGTGTACACCCAGAATTCTGCCTTAGTGGGGATGGCTAAGTGGGTGCCCCAGAAATGTGAACAGCTGAGAGAAAAAGCCACTTACAGGTGGGCAGAGATGAGAGAGATGCACATTCCCCTAGATTTGATAAAAACTGTGCAGCACGCACAAAAGCAATCTGTCATGCAAACAGTCACAGAGCAGTTGGGGAGAGGAAAGTTACCAGGACAGAAATGGCAAAGTGATCAGGTTTTAGGGAGAGTGATTGCTGCAAATTACCAAGGAAAAATCAAAATTATGCCGATAACTAGAAAAGAATCTGATTTATTGATACAAATTGGAGACAGAATGGCCCAAATTGGCAAAAATGCAGTGAATGGAGGTTTGGTAAAGAATGAGTCTGCCCCAGCCCTTCTGACAGTGCAAGAAAAGGGAAGCTGTGGCGCATCAGATAAAAACCTCAGTGCTGATGTGTGGGCTGAAGCCCTAAGTGACCCTCCAGAACCTGCAGAGAATATAACAAAGGGCCCCAAAAACGTCCTGCTGATGATAAAACAGGGAAAGAAAGAGGAAGGGTGCAGTTTAAATGAAAAATGTTATTTGCAAGAAAAGTCATACTTGTTTCTTTTGCAGATCCTACCACGTTTCGCCACTGTCCCTGAGTGTGCTGTGTGGTCCCCCTTCCGGTGTGTGCGTGTGGGGTCGGGGAAGGGACCGAACCCCCAACCTGAACCTGACTGAGTAAAGGGCCAGCACCATGGATCCATTTTGCGCAAACTGCACCTTCAGTTCAAGTTCAACTTGTTTGATTGCATTCTTCCACTGGAACTAAGCTGTGTGTTTGTTTTTTTTTTCCTTCTCGTATGGAACTCTGACTTTTGCTTATCTTCCAGAAAACCTTTCAGGTGGACCGTGCACCTTTACATGAGTAGAACTCATGCCACATCAAATTGCTAACACTGTTGAATTAGAGACTCATTCAGAGTACAAATTGCTCAGTCTTTTCTATGTAGATGTATCTGATGTGAAAGGTTATGAGATCAATGTGTTAATTCACTTTTATTGCTTTACAGGGATTGCTTTGATTATTCAAATCTGACTTGCTGATAATGTTTTTTGTGCTGATGTTTTTTTGTTTTTGTTTGAAACAAGAGATATGTGAAACAAAAATTAATTGGTCAAAGGGCGGAATGTCCTGCCATTTGATGGAGTTTGTTTGACCGATGACTTTGTGTTTCACCACTGCGCATATTAGTTGCTCAATGTTCACCAGTAGCACATTGTATGTTTTGTTCAGTTTAGCCGCCTATTGGCTTTGACATGGCATTAGCCATTACTTTCTGTATCCAGTCTAGCCGCCTATTGGCTTTGACATGCTATTAGATATTACATGCTGTATTCAGTTCAACTGCCAATTGACTTTGACATGATATTATACATTGCATTTTATATTCAGCTCAGTTGCCTATTGGCTTTGACATGATATTTGACATTGCATTTTGTATTCAGCTTAGCTGCCTATTGACTTTGACATGATATTATACATTGCATTTTGTATTCAGCTCAGCTGCCTATTGGCTTTGACATGACATTAGACATTGCATTTGATATTTAGGTTAGCTGCCTATTGCCTTTAACGTGGAGTTAGATATTGCAGTTGAGAATCCAAGCTGTATTTTTCCAAGCTGTGTTTTTGCACAAGATGAACCAAGATGTTTTTCTCACAGTAGACTAGACATGATAAGAGAGGGTACACTGGTTGTTTTTCTCTCCGCTTGAGCTTGGGAAGAGGAGCAGTCTCGGAGACCTGGCCAGTCTCCAAAGGCTTGCGTAGTTTACCCGAGTCTGAGAGGAGGGGGCACACCTTTGTAACGAATGTCACAGGCTGCAGAGATTCAGCTTCGAATCTGCCTGACTTCGTGCTGGAACTAGGTGCCAGTTGCCAGCATCCCGTGTGGGTAGATGAATCTCTTTCTCGCAGCTGACAGGGAGTCATCAGCTTGCAGACCCTAGAAAGATGAAGCTGTAAATAGTTTCCCACATGGTGAAGTATTTGTTTTGCTTTGCATTCAATATCTTATAAATATAACCTGCTGTGTATATTGCAAACTGATATATTGTGTCTTCATTAACGTGTGCTTGAAATCTAATACTGATTCGTCATTCATAAAAATTGCGGTTGGGGAAGAATTAACAACAATAAAAGTCTTCTTTGAACTCAGAAGTGTATTTCTGGTGTGTTATGTAAGTGCTTAGAAACTAGCTAAAAGCAGAAGCACTACAATCAGTTAGGCCCTCTTGTAAGGTGTTATCAACTAGAAGCAAATTCAAATTTTTCTGTACAAATTTGGAAACCTGGGTGCTCAAAGCACTATGGCCCTCATTACAACCCTGGCGGTCGGCGTTAAAGCGGCGGTAAAACCGCCAACAGGTCGGCGGTAAAAAAAATTGAATCACAACCGTGGCGGAAACCGCCAACATAGACAGACACTTTAACACTCCGACCGCCACGGCGGTACAAACAAGCACTGCAGCGGTAACCGCCAACAGACAGGCGGAAGACAAGGTTCCGCCCACTGTATTACAACAGTCCAATCCACCACCTTTTCCAGGGCGGATTCACTGCAAACAAAAACACGGCGGAGACAGGACTTGGAAGGGAAAACGCTCACCTCTACACACCCCACGAGGAACCAGGATGCCATGGAACCAGAGCTCCAGATTCTCCCAGCCTTTGTCTTCCTGCTCCTCTACCAGGAACATCAAAGACGGCGGCGAAGACCACAGTGAGTACTGCACCTACGACACAGGGGAGGGGGGAGGAAAAAAAGAGTGACACCCAAACACAACAAGCAACACCCCCACCCTCACCCACTACAACACACACAAAAGTACATGTTGATACATTACATTTACAACCCCCAAACCCCCTGGAAGAATGCAAGGACAAAAGGAAATGAGTTGAACATTTGTGATCTATTAAAATATAGTAATCAAAAATATATATATACACTATAAACAAATATATACACCTAGAATACAAGTCCAAGGTATTCCATCATTAAAGTCCGTGGCCCACTGGACCCAAAATGCATGGGCAAGGCCCACACAAGATACCCGATCAAAACGGAGAGAACACTGCTGGGGCATCAGATAGAAATACAACAGGCACCTCAGGGGGAAGGGAAGGGGGGGCACCTCAGCCGGATGAGTGCACGACTCCAGATCCACGCAGGGGCTCCATGCCCATTGATGTGTCCTGGGGAGTGCAAAGCCACAGTCTCACAAGTCTCTACAGTGGGTGGTTTGCCCACTGCTTTATCCTGGGGAGTGCAAAGCCACAGTCTCACAAGTCTTTACAGTAGGTGGTTTGCCCACTGCTCTATCCTGGGGAGTGCAAAGCCACAGTCTCACAAGTATCTTAAGTGGGTAGTTTGCCCACTGCTTTATCCTGGGGAGTGCAAACCCACAGTCTCACAAGTCTCTCAAGTGGGTGGTTTGCCCACTGATTTCTTCTGGGGAGTGCAAAGCCACAGTCTCACAAGTCTCTACAGTGGATGGTTTGCCCACTGCTTTATCCTGGGGAGTGCAAAGCCACATTCTCATAAGTCTCTCAAGTGGGTGGTTTGCCCACTGCTGTATCCTGGGGAGTGCAAAGCCACAGTCTCACAAGTCTCTCAAGTGGGTGGTTTGCCCACTGATTTCTCCTGGGGAGTGCAAAGCCACAGTCTCACAAGTCTCTACAGTGGGTGGTTTGCCCACTGCTGCATCCTGGGGAGTGCAAAGCCACAGTCTCTCAAGTGGATAACAGTCTCCACTGGTTCTGGCGGGGGCCTTGTGTCCAGAGTGCTTCATCCTGCCAAGGACTGAGGTAGTGGATGCTGTTCTCCACTGGTTCTGGAGGGGGCTTTGTGCCCAGAGTGCTTCATCCTGCCAAGGACTGAGATAGTGGGTGCTGTTTGCCACTGGTTCTGGAGGAACTGAGGTAGTGGATGCTGTTCTCCACTGGTTCTGGAGGGGGCTTTGTTCCCAGAGTGCTTCATCCTTCCAAGGACTGAGGTAGTGGATGTTGTTCTCCACTGGTTCTGGAGGGGGCTTTGTTCCCAGAGTGCTTCATCCTGCCAAGGACTGAGGTAGTGGATGTGAATCTCCAATGGTTCTGGAGGGGGCTTTGTGCCCAGAGTGCTTCATTCTGCCAAGGACTGAGGTAGTGGATACTGTTCTCCACTGGTTCTGGAGTTGCTTTTGTGCCCAGAGTGCTTGATCCTGCCAAGGACTGAGGTAGTGGATGCCTTTCTCCACTGGTTCTGGAGGGGGCTTTGTGCCCAGAGTGCTTCATCCTGCTCGTGGTGGCCTCAGTAGCGTCGGAGCTTTAGCGCTCATTGGCCTGCAGTGCTGGTGGTGGCGGAGTCCTTGGCAGCGGTGCTGGTGGCGGCGGTTTCCTGTGCAGCGGTGCTTGTGGCGGCGGTGTCCTTGGCAGCGGTGCTTGTGGCGACGGTGTCCTGTTCAGCGGTGCTGGTGACGGCGGTGTCCTTGGCAGCAGTGCTTGTGGCGGCGGGTTCCTTGGCAGCGGGGCTGGTGGCAGCAGTGTCCTTGGCAGCGGTGCTGGTGGCGGCGGTGTCCTGTGCAGCGGTGCTTGTGGCGGTGGTGTCCTTGGCAGCGGCGGTGTCCTTGGCAGCAGTGCTGGTGGCGGCGGGGTCTTTGGCAGCAGTGCTTGTGGCGGCGGTGTCCTGTGCAGCGGTGCTCGTGGCGGCGGTGTCCTTGGCAGCGGTGCTTGTGGTGGTCTTGTCCTCCTTGCAGGTTTTCGGCGACTTGTCTGTTTTTCTGTGCCTCTTCCCCACCTTGGATGGTGGCGCAGCTCTCTTCCCACTCCCAACTGTATTCCTGGGAGAGGCTTTGGTGGTAGATGTTTTGCCTCTCTCCCGCCGGACAGTGGCCAACTTTTTATGCTTTTGAGGTGGGGGACTGTCCGTGGTCTGGCTCCTTGGCACACTGGCTGCAGTGCTGCTTGGCGCACTCCAGAAGCTGGTTACTGCTGGCACCACTGTTCCCGCAGATGTTGTGGCTGAGGTGCTGGGTTGGGACCTGGAAAGGCGGGCCCTAGGGGACTGAAGGGGTGGGTGAGGTGAGGGGAAGGGGTGAAGGTTGGAAATGAAAGGTTTTATGGACACACTGGGATGGGTAGATGGAGGGGGTTGGGAGTGGAGGATGAGGTAGTGGTTGTAGGAGGTGTACGCTTGCTGACATTGGGTGAAGGTGCATGGGGTGGAGGCTGTCGTGAGATGGATGGCTGTTGGGTGGGTGTGTGGCTGCGTTTGTGTACCTTGGGAGGTGGCTCACAGACACACTGGGAGAGGACACAGGGGATGTGTGAATGGTAGTGGGGGTGGTGAGTGCAAGTGAGCGTGGTGTGGTGGTGGGTGTGCTGGTGTTGGACGTAGTGGCTGAAGATGTAGTGCATGCAGGTGTGAGTGGAGACGAGACAGGGAGGGAGGAGGGAGACGAGGAGGAAGGGGACACAGTGGAGGCAGTGGATGTTGGTATGTGTGCATGTGTATGATGCTTGTGTGAGTGCCTGTGGGATGTGTGGTGCTTATGTTTGCCTGAGATTCCCTTGTGTGTTGAGGTGTGTGCATGCTGGTCTGATGGTGTGCTTGGGATAGGCTGAGGTAAAGGTGTTTGGGTCTGAGTGGAGGAAGTTGGGGGGGGGAGGCTGGACACAGGGACAATGGCTGCCATCAGTGCTGAGGCCAGAGCCTGAAAAGCTTGCTGTTGGGCTGCCTGACCAGAATGACTGCCCTCCAGGTATGCATTGGTCTGTTGCAACTGCCTCTCTACATCCTGGATGGCATTCAAAATGGTACACTGCCCAACAGTGAGGGACTTGAGGAGGTCAATGACATCCTCGCTGAGGGTAGCAGGGCTGACTGGGGCAGGGGTTGAGGTGCCTAGGGTGAAGGAGATGCCCACCCTCCTGGGTGAGCGGGCACGAGGCACACGCTGAGGGGCTGCTGGGAGAGCGGAGCTGGTAGGGGGGTGGCGGCTGTACCTGTAGATGCAGGGGGCACAGAGGGACCCACCACCGCAAGGGAGCTCCCATCAAAGGAGGAGTCTGTGTCGCTGGTTTCAGCTCCTGTCCCCACCGTGGAGCTCCCCTCGCCCTCCGTCTCACTGGTGGCTTCTGACTCCATTGTGTCGCCCTCCAGGGCCATGTGGGATGCAGCTCCCTCCTGCTCCGGTGCCACTGCTCCTCCGCCTGATGATGCTAATGCACACAAGAACAGGGAGACCACAAATAGGGGGGAGACAGAAGAAAGACATGTTGAGTGCATGCAATACTGCTACCGTTGGTGGACACTACAGACACAGAAGCCCCCTGCACTACACCGTGCACTTTGAGTTCCCTAATTAATCACAGGGACATGGGGTACAAGGTCTATGCCCGATTGCTGCACACATGGAAGTCACAGGAGCCTGACTAGGTGTGGTTGGCTCTGAACACAGGTGGGGTGGGGTGCCACGTGGCCTGCCTTAAGAAGGGACCTTGCCTACTAAACTCGCCCTGGCCTAGGGGAACCCACAGCCCACCTCCCCCACCCAGAAACCACCAATGCACGCTGAATCAGCAGAATGAGAGTGTACTCAGCCCCCTTGTAGCTGCTGTGATGCCCTCAAGCACCCATCCAACTCCAGATACGCCACCGCCAGGATCCGGAACATCAGGGGAGTCATGGTGCGATGGGCAACCCTCCCATGTTGGGAGGCCATCCCCAGCTGGGCCTCCGCCGTCTTCTTGCTCCAGCGGCGAATGTCCTCCCATCTTTTATGGCAGTGGGTGCTCCGTCTGTGGTGGACCCCCAGGTCCGGACTTCCTTGACTTCTTTGGCACGCCAAATATCCTTCTTCTGGTGGGCGCTGAACTACAGGAATAGTACAGGGGAAAAGGAGAAGATATCACCGTCCCCACCGTCACAGTCATTTGCCTGCATTCCTACCCTTGCCTTGACGCACATGTACTCACCATTGTTTCATGCGCGCCTCATTCCCCCCTCTAACTTTCATCCACCCACTCCACACAGGCATTGCCCATTCGGCATGCTCATAGTGTACTTACCTGTTTGTCTGGAGGACCGTAGAGTAGCGTGTACTGGGGTAGGACCTCATCCACTAGTTTCTACAACTCCTCCCTGCTGAAGGCAGGGGCCCTTTCCCCAGACACATGAGCCATTGTCTCTTCCAGACTGAGGTCACAGCAGCACTTGCAGTGTAGGTCCTCTCCTGTCGAAGATCAGGTATCAAGTTAGTGAACAGAGAGAAAATGGCGGTGACGTCCGCGGCGGTGCATACCGTCACCGCTGGCGTACATCGTCATTGGCTCCTGGGACTCATAGGGTCCAATGTTAACCAATGCAGGATTGCGCTGTGGTCTTTGACCGCCTACCATGACGGCGAACAACGCCAGCGCAGTTACCTCATATCCCCTTGTCACCTTACAGGTCAGGCAGACGCCATTTCAGGGGGCCACCTGGCATTCATTTTAACTGTGTCGTTGGGTAGGGATCCTGCAGGGGTGTATAGGCATGATTATTGCATCTGTATGTGACATGGTGTGCAATTGGTGGGTAACCCTGTATGCTAGTGCTTGCATTCTTGTGTGGGACCTTGTTTGATAATGGTTTAGGGGGGTGTGTGGGTATGTGCAGTGGACATGCATTGGTGATGGGTGTCCATGCTTTGATGTTGCATGCAGGGCTTGGGTTTGGGATGGGTGGTTTGTGATAGTGGGACATCTGTGAGAAGTTGGAGTGATGGGGGTAAGGGCGAGGGTGGGGTATGTGATGGCATGCAGGTAGGGTGGGGGATGAAGTAGTAAAGATTTGACTTACCAGAGTACATTCCTCCAGCTACTCCTGCGAGGCCCTCAGGATGCAGTATAGCCAAGATCCGCTCCTCCCATGTTGTTAGTTGTGGGAGAGGAGGTGGGGGTCTGCCGCGAGTCCTCTGAACTGCAATCTGGTGTCTTGAGACCACGGAACGCACCTTCCCCCGTAGGTCGTTCCACCTCTTCCTGATGTCCTCCCTAGTTCTTGAGTGCTGTCCCACTGTGTTGACCCTGTCCCTGATTCTGCTCCATAACTCCATCTTCCTAGCTATGGAATAGCTGTGGCTCTACCCGGATGATTTCCTCCACCATGACCCTGATCTCCTCCTCAGAAAACCTGGGGTGTCTTTGCGGTGCCATGGGGTGGTGTGGGTGATGTGTGGGGTGGGGTGTGTTGTGATGTGTGGGGTGATATTTAGGGGTGTGTGGTGTTTTGTGCGTGGATGTTGTGTGAGTGATGGTGTTGAGTGCCTGTGGATGCTAGTTTGTAGATGGTGGTGTCTCTCTCTGGCCTTCAGTCGCAATTGTGGTCATAGGGGTTTGTGGGTGATGTGGGTGTGTGTTTTATATTGTATTGAGTGTGTGGGAGTGGTGTGTGTATGTGTATTAGGTGTGTGTAATTGGAATTGTCCAATGTGGTGGTGTTTTGTAGATGTGCGTGTATTTTGTGCGCGGCTGTGTGTCCTGCCAATGGAATACCACGGTTGAAAGACCGCCGCGTGGATTCGTGGGTCAAGATAGTGTGGGCGTATTCCTGTTGGCGTGACGGTGGAGGTTTTGTCATCGCTAGTTTATCACTGACCTTTGGTGTGGCGGACTTGTGTTGGTGTCTAAATTTTGGCGGATTCCGAGCTGTGGGTCATAATAGCTGTGGCGGAATTCCGCGGCCGCGGCGGTGTGTTGGCAGTCTTCTGCACGGCGGTAAGCGGCTTTTACTGCCAATGTTGCAATATCCCCCTATGTGTCAAAATCAAAGACAATTTTTTCTGAGTCTTATTCTTGTGGTTTAAAAGTAGGTCTTCTTGCTTCCTTTTTTTGATCCTATTGCTAGCCTGTGCAAGGGTATTAGGATGGTAGCCTCTTTGTTTGAAACGTTGATTCATGTTTTGAAGGTCTTGCAAGAAAATCTCATCCTCACTGCAGTTGCGTCTGATCCTTGTACTTTCTCCGAATGGGATCGATTTGATCTGTGAAAAGGGGTGTGAGCTAGTAGCATGTAAAATAGCATCACAGGCAGTGGGTTTTCTGAAGAGTTTAGTACACAATTTATCTTGTTTGATGTATAGTGACAAGTCAAGAAAATTGACAGTTGTGGAACTCGACTCAAAAGTAAATTTGATATTGTATATATTGGAGTTTAGATATTGGAATAAAGAATTCAAAGAGAGAGTATCCCCTGACCAAAAGAGGATGATGTCATCAATATATCTCCCCCAAAATAGGATGTGTTGTGTTATTTCAGGTGGGCAGTTCTTCCAAAGATGTATTTTCTCAAAGTATCCCATATATAGGTTAGTGAAAGATGGAGAAAATTTCACCTCCATGGCCACCCCCTGAGTCTGGCGATACCAGCTACCATTATGGAGAAAAATGTTGTTATCCAAAACCGTACGGATGAAGTCTATCAACATATTAGAATGTGAAAGTAGAGTGGCCTCTCGTGTGTCTAAGTAGTGTTGGATGGCCACCAATCCTTCCGTTCTGGGAATGCTAGTATAAATGGAGGCTACATTGAGGGTCACAAGTAAATGTCCCTCTGTCCATTCAAAACCAGTTATCTTACAGAGGAGATCTTTGGTGTCTCTGATATAAGAGGGTAGATTTTGTACAAAGGGTACTCTGAACGTTTCTCAGTTTTTTCCTTTAAATGTTTTATGTTATTCAGGCCCGTTTTTACATTTATAACAACTATTCTTTGTGGGCCAACAGTAGCACTAACCCTCAGATATTTTATTATATTTATCTTGGCCCATCTCTCTGGGTACTGTTCTCCCCTAAACTATTCTGCTGGCTCTGCACCAATTTAATTATGTTTTGGGCGAGATATGCTTCTTCTATTTATATATTTATTACTTATTATTGGTCACAATATTTTCAAATATTAATGGGAATTTTTGTACCTATTCATTAGTTCCTTCTGGGCTTATCACGGCCTATCTCTATTTAATCATGTTATGACCGACTTGATGCCCTGAGATTTTTCCTGATAAATCATGTTACAGTGATTTGCTGACTCACTTTCATCTGTGAATGCCACAATTCTTCGCTGGACTTTATGACAATTCAGTCCTCTCATGTATGAATTAATCTTTACTCATTATATTTCGGTATGTTGCTTTTTTCTGTTCTTATTATCATCTTTGTTGCTCTCACCTCTTACGTTAGTAAAATACGCAAACTATCGGTAGCTTAGCACATTATTCGCTCTGGCGTTTTTGTGCATTGTTCTATACACTGACCACAGTGCTTTTTTTGGGTAACTTTTCTGCTTTTTGTTCTGCGGATTACTTGGTACACACTTTTAATACTCTCCGTCACAAAGTCGAGTTTTTTTTTTTGTTTGCATGATGTCTTTTCCCACTTACTCATCTGATCCATCCTTTTTTCCTCCCTATTCTTTTCTTCCCACCACCTCTCATTTCTCCTCTATATCTTCACCATATCCCCAGTATATACACTATGTACCTTTTGAGCTTTGTGTACTTCAATGCAGTTGATTTCGCTTACACCATTACATCTGGTTTTTGATCTTTGATTTACAGCCTTGAAAAAGTATTTCGGACGAAACACGTGTTGGCTGTTATGTGCATTGTGTATACTTACCGGAAATAAAGGTTACTCATTTGAATAAAAAAAATCTCTTTGTGAATTTTGGACTGTTTTACTATCTGTCTAAACTGCTTGGACTACCTTTTGGAGTGCCCTGGTATTTTGCTTAATCCATTGCTGGGAAGATGGAGGTATGGCGGAGAATCGTCTACAGGGTCAACGCAGTGGGACAGCATCCAAGAACACGGGATGACATCAGGAAGAGGTGGAACGACCTACGGGGGAAGGTATGTTCCGTGGTATCCAGACACCATATTGCTGTACAGAGGACTGGCGGTAGACCCCCACTTCCTCCCCCACAACTAACAACATGGGAGGAGCAAGTCTTGGTGGGCATGCATCCTGAGGGCCTCGCAGGAGTAGCAGGAGGGCTGGACTCTGGTAAGACAAATCTTTACTACTATATCCCCCCTACCTGCATGCCATCACATACTCCCACCCTCACCCTCACACCCATCACCCCAACAACCCACAGATACCCCACTACCACAACCCATACATCCCAAAACCAAACCCTGCATGTAACACCAATGCATAGACACCCATCACCAAAGCATGTCCAGTAGAGAGACTCACTGATGCCCCAAAATCACCAATCACACAAGGGCCACGGCAATAATGCAAGCACATGAGTAGAGGTTAACTCACCCATTGCACAAGATGGCACACACAGATACTAAGATTATGCATTCACACCCCAACAGGACCCATACCCAACGTCAGCGGACAGGAGGTGCCAGACATATCCAGTCCCCCAACAGAAGACGCCCCCAGTGATGACAGCAGCTATGTACACCTGGATCAAGATGATCAGCCCGGCCCATCAGGGACCTCGGGACAGTTGGTTCCCCTGACACAGTCACAAACCACCACAGAGCCTCCCCCCTCAGGAAACACCACCACAGCACCCACCCAGCGGGCCCATCCCTCTGTCCCCAGGACACGTCAATCAACAGTGTGTCCACCACTACAGGGAACTCAAGCAAACCCACCAACACAAGAAAATCAGGGACCTGGGGTCAGTGGCAGTGGGCACACGGTTCAGAGGACAGAGGCACAGGATAACAGGGAAGCTGGGAGGACTGATGTGCGACGGGGGAGGACAGGCCCAGGGAACCAAGGCTCCACAAGGCACTCTCCAACATCATGGGAGCTTACCACCATTCCCAGGAGACCATGGGCATGGTACTGGCCACGTTTCAGGAGACCCTGCGGCTGCAGGAGGAACACTACCTGGGGATCAGGGAGGAATTAAAGTCCATTAACACCACCATGGTCACCATTGCAGGGGTGCTGGCAGACTTTGTCAACACCATGAGGGACACAGTGGCACACCAACGGGCCCCTGATACTAGCCTGGATGATGAACAGCCCTCCACCTCCGCCGGCGGTAGTGGACAGGAGGCACTGCCACAGGACCAACAGGCCACCAGCACCCCACCCCCTGCAGAAAGAGAACCAGCCTGCAAACGGTTCCTGAGATCTAGGCGCTGAGATGTTTAGCCTTTTTACTTAGAAAAGAGGGGGGCCTAGGAGTCTTTATGCAGTCTTGTGACACAAACTAGGAGGGAAATTTCAAACAGTCACGGCTGAAAGAACAGCACTTTAAAAGGCCAAGCTGCCTGAAACACAGAGAGTCTACAGTAAACGGGCATGGGTAGCAGTAAAAAACTACTTTAAAGCAGATAATAAGATTGCCTAGAAAAGTTTGGGGCTCCTTACCTAGGTATCTTAAGAATCCTTGATCACTGGGCTGTATTAGGGCCCAGGGAAAAATCTGGGCTCAGAAAATGGAGGTGGCTGTTTTGGGGTTCCCTACACAAACCTAAAGGGCCAGAGCAGGTGTGGGAGGAGGGCTCAGGTTGCCTGGGACTCAAAGAGCCAATCAGCTAGACCCAGCCCCTGTGGGAAGGGAGTAGGGAGCTGCTGCTCCATTCAGAGTCTCCTTGGATACAGACAGGCTGAATCAACATTTCCAAGCTGACAGAGTTTACTTTCCAGGTAAGGGAGACATTGTAAAAAGACACTGAAATACTGCTTGTCTCACACTCTGAAATGCGGCTTTTTTAATGAAAAAACTGGGGAAGCAGACAGTTTCTAAACACAACTTAAATCACACAAAAGATTAACCTCTTAGCTGCTGGGCCTTCCCCCCCCGTGCTGAGCCCTTTTTTGGCTATTTGGGGTAGTTCACGCTTAGGCCTTCATAACTTTTTGTCCACATAAGCTATCCACGCCAAATTTACATCCTTTTTTTCCAACATCCTAGGGATTCTAATGGTACCCAGAGTTTGTGGTTCCCCTGGAGGAGACCAAGAAATTAGCCAAAATACAGTAAAAATTTCACTTTTTTTAAAAAAATTGGAAAAAAGGGCTGCCGAAGAAGGCTTGTGGTTTTTCCCTGAAAATGGCATCAACAAAGGGTTTCTGGTGCTAAAATCACCATCTTCCCACCTTTCAGGAACAGGCAGACTTGAATCACTTCCAGGATAGCAGAGTCTACTTTCCAGGTAAGGGAGAGATTGTAAAAAAACATTGAAATACTGCTTGTAACACACTCTGAAATGAAGCTTTTTTAAGGCAAAAACAGGGGATGTAGATAGTTTCTAAACACGGTTTAAATCACAGAAACAGATTAAGCAGTCTCCTAAAAACACTCTGGATAGTCACTGAGATGTATGTATCCTTTTTATTTCAAAATGATGGGGGGAGGCTTTATGCAGTCTTGTGCCACTAACTAGGAGGAAAATTTGAAACAGTCACGGATAAAAAAACAGCACTTTAAAAGGTCAAGCTGTCTGAAACACAGAGATTCTAAAGTAAACAGGCACGGATAGCAGTAAAAAAGATTTTAAAACAGATAATAAGATTTCCCAGAAAAGTCTGGGGCTCTTTACCTAGGTCTCTCAGGAATCCTTGTTCACTGGGCTGTATTAGGGCACAATTGAAAAATCTAGGCTCACAAAATGGAGGTGGCTGTTGATAATGCGTCCCTTTATGATTCATTTACTCACTTTGGGACTCATTTTAGGCCAATGAATCTTTTGACCCTGATTGAAGACACCTTAGGACGAGACAACTAATCAGCATGTCAATCAATATGTCAATAACGCCATCAATATTTACCATACTAAGACAATTCAGATTAGTCAAAGACATTAATAAAACTCAGAAACCACCATGACCTTACAGTCATGAATAACCACACCAGTTTAGTATTATTATATGAAGTTTATTCCCTATTGATTACAGTTCTACTAGTAAGTTTATTAGTCGCAAAACCAAGAAACACATTAGCATAGTCACAATATGGCAACTCTGATAAGATTTCATCAAAGTATCATTATCACTTTATTCAACAAAGCATAGATTCAAACATTTGTCTATTTGCGTCTGTTTAGTGAACCCCTCATCTAACCTCGAATTAGCATTGGCATGTTGGGCTTCATGCAAAACAATTTAGCAACACCAATTTGGAAAACATCTAACTATGGTCTCTGTCAAAAGAAGCAGTTGGTACCTAGATAGGAAAAGCAAACAGACATAACAATTTCATTGCCATATATTTACCCTCCACATTGAGTCAGCATACAGGTTTAGTCTTCGTCCTCAGGGCATCAGTTGATTCGCCATCAGCTAGGAATTCAGCAAGTCGGGTAAAGGGGCACTTCCCTCATAAGGAGGTAAAGTGTAAACGTGAAAAATAAGGCAAGGATGATTTTAAGAACCAAACAGCAAAATCTCTATGCAGAGTGACAAAGTGTCTGAGTCATAGCAAAGTTCACAATAGCATCTCCCCTCTCCTCTAATCAAATGGCTCTCCGTTCTGCCGTCTCTCCATCTAATTTAGTTCCATGTGTCAAGGGTTTTTATCCCTTTTCCGTCGTACAGTCCCCTAATTTTCCATTGGTGTGGGGTTTGCACCCCACTATCTCCCTCCAATAGTGTCTCAATGACTTCATTAAATTTGTCACCCCATAACAGTTCTCACATAGTTTATTGGTCCTTATGATTGAGGTTTTCAGTGGGTAGAATGTCCGTTATGATTTCATACTCTCGTGGTCCTCTTTGCATCTTTAGTCAGTGGTTCCATTGTCTGTACCGGTTCAGGTGACCTTTCACCTGCGAGTAGTCTACACTGTTGCATTCAGCAAGAATGTTTCACTAAGCAAGTCGAATTTCATGAGAACGGATCTACTACGGTTACATTCATCTTCTAGATTTGGAAAAATACGAGTTCATGTTCTTCAGCAAGTCAGCACACTGTACGTTAGAAAAACACATTTAATATGAAACCGGGCAGCTAGGCCTCGACTCATGCTAACTAAGGCCTAATGATTTATTAGCAGAACTTTTAACATATAACCTTTAATATTAGTGCAAAACATACTTTAACATAACATTTCATCATTATTAGTAAGTTTCATAAGTTATTGTATATATTGATGGCCATTCCCCGTGGGCACACTTGAACTGCACGTTTAGCAAAATACATTAATACATTTTCTATGCAGCATTATTACAGATTAGTTCATAAACATTTCTTGTTAATTTCTAAGGCCCATATTTATACTTTTTGACGCAAAACTTCGCCGGCGCAGTTTTGCGTCAAAAATATTACCGCCGGCTAACGCCATTTTGGTGCGCCGTGCGGGCGTCATATTTATACTTTGACGCACAGCGGCGCAAACAACAGGTGGGAGTCATTATTTTTGACGCACACCGTTGCGTCAAGTCGTAAAGGAAAACAAAGTTAACGCAGCGGAAATGACTGTGGGTCGATTTACGACACTGCAAACCGGATATGCGCCATTTTTTTGGACGCAATAGCCTAAAAAAAAACAGCGAACACAGCAATTTCACCAAAGGAGAGCCAAAATGGATCCCAGGTGCCTCTACAGACCCCAGGAAGATGACAGCAGACCAGTAACTAGCCAGGAGGACCCACACAAGAACCAGGACACATTTAAGAAGAAAAGAAAGTGTCGCTTTAGTGCAGAGGAGCAGGAAATTCTGGTTAAAGAGGTGACGGAACACCAGCACCAACTGTTTGTCACATCAAAGTTGCCAATCAGTAGGAGAGGCCATATGGCAACAAATTGTCGACAAGATTAACAGTGTGGCTGAAGTACGCAGAACAGTCATCGAGTGCAAGAAACGCTGGCATGACTGCAAGCACAGAACCAAAGAAAAGATGGCCAGGAACAGGAATGCAGCACTGCAGACTGGAGCTGGGAGTCCAGCACACCAGGAGGCCCTGGACCACATGGAGGAGATGGTCGCAGCTGTCATCCCTGAGGAGATCGTCACAGGGATTCAAGGACAGGACAGCGCAGACTACCACGAGACAACGCACATGCAGGGTAAGTCGCATGGGGAATTAAAATGCAATAATGTAATCTACAACCGGGGGGATACCGACCACTAAATGCATGGAAGTCATCTAATACATGGAGTGGCATGGGTAAAGGGGCACGGCATGGGGGCATGGCCCGTTCTGAGAAGACCTGGGGCACACCATTAGACAACACCAACAACAGTCCCATGGGGGCATGCTGTCATGCCAACGATGGAGCAAAGGGAAAGCCACGACAGGAGGGAAGGTCACTACGTCAAACTGACATCCTGACACACGTCAGCCGACATACCACCTACATTAACTAGGGCCCTATTAGCAATCCTCTAGCCATACTGACAACTGCAATGTAACTGCGACAACAGTTGCCACTACCACCTCTGCTCTGTGTGCAGCTCAAGTAGCCAATGGCAGTAACCTCCCCATGGATCATACACACCTAAATTAGGGGCTGAGGATGACAACTGCAACAATCCACAGAAACAAGACAAAGGCCCCAGTACTCTCAAATGTAAATGCCCATAGTTGTCGCCAACATCAGCCAATGTAAACAACAATAGGAGCTACACAGCACTAAGGACACACCCATACTGCATATGTCAGGGTCCTTCCTGTGCCTGGGTAACAAGGCAACATCCCAAATGTCATACTGCTCAGACAACAGCATTGAGGAGGGGACACATGTAACTGGTCACTGAAATATACCTGCACAGTCAGAGGAGGAAATAGGACACTGATACGACTATCGGGGCAATCCAGTGTAACACACATTCCCCAACATCAGCAGGACACATTCACAATGTCAACATCCATATCGGATCATAACATTGCCATGCATAGGATATGCCACATGTCAATGAAATTTAAGTGGATGTGAAAGATCAGAGATTGGGGCAGGTCCAGATTGTTAAGTGTGCTGCCAGGGCCATCATTACACCCACAGCCAGTGAAAGGTCTCATCATGAGAATGGATGTACACGGCAATTCTCTATTTGGCATAAATCAACACCTAGAGTCGGTGAGGCTTTCAAGTCTGATAACTCAATAACATACATGTGACACACAGGTGGGCCATAGGCCTGGAAGAATGCCCATCTTGAAGGACTGGAGAAATTAACACAAAACAAGATCACAAAGTGAATTCATCAAAAGGAGGGCACGTCACATCAAAATTGCCACAACACAGGCACACTAATTGTACGCTGTGTCATTGCAGAGGAAGATGGATCTCCTGTCGATATGCCTGTCCCAGATATCCCTGATGACATGGATGACGAGCCGATAAACATTCCCCAGGAGACCATCCAAAAGGTCCTTGAAAACCTCCAGACCCCACCTTCTGTCACAAGGAGGAGCACAGAACAAGCAGCCATCGCAGAGGAACCACCCACCACCCCAATTGTAAGACCTGCTAGCTCCAATACAGCTGAGGACTCAGACGACACTGGCACCAACTTTGAGAGAACTGTAGTTGGAGTACAGCGGGAGCTGGCCAAGGAGGTGCGGGTGGGGATGCAAAATATGGCAGCCAGCCTTGAGGGGATGCGTTCATGCATGATGTCATCTGCAGATCAGGCAGCAGCTATGCAAGCCCTAATATCTATCTTGCAGGAACTGCAGAAAACCCAGAAGGAAATCAGCACAGCTGTAATACAGTTGACCCAACACCTACAACAGCAATCCTGTCAACACGTGCACGAATGCAACATTGCCTCAGAGCCGACCTGGCTGCCTACCATCGTGATGTGGCTGCTATTCTCAAGAACCAGCAGATCCTCCTTGCTGCAGTACTGCCCTTAAGACCTTCACAGATAGCAGCGACCGGGATGTCTGACTCCACGTCTTCTAACACTGAGGTGTGTGTTGCCCCTTCACAACCAACAACAACAAGGACAAAGCAGGCAACACACACATCAGAAGAAGAAGACATGGAACAGATCACATTCACAAGGAAAATGACCCAGAAGCACTAGTCCCTGCCACATGGCCAACTATTACCAAGGCCCTGCGCTTTGTAACTTGCCACTCTTGAAACAACTGTACTCAAGCACTGTTCTGCAAACCACTGTATATCTTGCAACCCAGCCCAGTGATTGTCTCTCTCCTACTCATTGGCTACGTCTGTCCCTCTGCACTGTCTGAAACAGCAACCCCAGCATGTCAAAAGCATTTTGGTAAACACTTGTGTTGGATCACAATGTAAGATGTCACTATAATTGACTCACAATCATGGACAATGTACAGATAGCACTACAGCACTTTTCAATAAATAGCACTTACACAAAAAATCTGTCTCTGGGTAATGTGACATATCAACTGTGCAGTAGATAACTGAAATGTGCCTACTGCCAAATTACGTAGCTTGTCAATACAACTGTCCTGATAATACGTAGTCAGAGAAATCTGCACAGTGCCCATGATTGCATCATACTCTGCCCATCCTGAGGGACAAATCTCATGAAGTGAGAAACCATACACCATCATGCTGTGTTGGACAGAAGAATGCTTCCTCAGGGGATAACTAAGTCATCAAATAGTGTTAGCAAAATGTTGTCAACATGAAAAAATAACACAATAAACATGCCACACTAATCTAAGTAAACACTAACAAAACTGCATAAATGAAGGTGTCTGAGTTAACATACAAATAGGTAATCATGCCGAACTGTGTCACAAATGATGTATGAGGGTCATGAAGACAAGAATACAAGATTGCCAATGAGAACTCATCTTATAAGGGTGTGCATGATCATCACACTGCAGTCAGACCTAAAACTGTTTCCCCAATATCAAGTCTGGAAGCACTGTTAGTGACTTTGAAAACACACTTATCAACAGAAACACATTGGGATCCATATTAACTGTGATTGGTGGTTGCAACAAAGGGTTGACACTTTGCAAGGTAGCTCTGGGCTAGCTGCCAATCGTACAGCTCAGTTGGGATGTGTTTGTAGCATAGGACACAAATGTTATAGTATCAAATTGATGTACACTGAATCCAAACCTACGATCAAGTACCATTCAACACATACTATTAAGGGGTAACCAAATATTCATTAAATGCTAACCATAGATGAGGAAACTGAAGGAAAAATCTTACCTACCCTAATCTACCCTGACTACTCATTACCCACAACTGTCCCTAACTAACCTAAGCTACACTTACTTATCACATGTAAAGAAACGTTCTAAACATCTACCCCCACCCCCCTTATGAGACGGGACACATGGAGAACAACACATACTAACCTAAACACATACTATACTATCCTAAACAAATATATATTTTTTTGTATTTTTTGTATTTTTTTTGTTTTTTGGTATTTTTTTTTTTTTACACACAAGAACCCCAACATAGCCCCCCACCCACCAACACATGTAATAAGTAACAAAAGAAACAAGCAGGCCCCCCGCCCCACACCCACTAACACTAACTAAACTAACAGCCTATACTAACCAAACACTAAGCCCCCTAAACCCACTAACTATAAGAACAAGGAAAGAGGAGGGAGGGGAGGGAGGGAATCATGTCCATTAAAAAAAGTGTCTAGAGGTTTGCCCTCCGGATGGTCCTCTTAATGTCCTTGAACCGCCGTTTAATGTGCTGCACGTCCCGGCTCAGGTGGCACAACTTGCGCAGCACTTTGTCCATCTTATGTTTCATTCTGTTGAAGGCTGCAGGGTCAACAGATGGAGCAGTGGCAGTCTGGGTACCGGTGGAGGAGGTCTGTGTGGGCTGTCCTGCACCGGAGGCAATGCTGGGGCCAGGAAGTCCAGCAGAAGTTGGACCAACAGTGGCAGCTGTGGGTGGGGCCACCTGGCTCTGATTGGTGGTTGTGCTAGTGGTGGCTGTGGTGGGCAAAGTAGGCCCACCCTGTGGAAAGGCTCGCCATGCCCGGAGGCCCGTTCATGGCGATATCGCCGGGCCATCCTTCGGAACCCCGACTCCACCAGCAGGATGTGCTGCTATTGCATGGCCCGGCGCTGAAATTCACGGACCTGGTCTGGAGTCATGTTAGCAGCTGTGAAGACAAATGCAGATATGCCACATTAGTAACTGCATTGTGTGAAACGGCACAGCAAGTTACTCAGACATTACATCTACTGTACTTGTAACAGCTCATATCAAAATACAGAGCATTGAATGTCCCTGAGGAGGTATATGGCAGGCCAGACTACAAAGGTCACATCACACAAAGCACATCCATAACCTACAAGATGGGTAATAACTGACTTTGATTTGCAATCTGAGTTCTGACAGTTATCATCTAAGAATCATGCTGCATATCCTCCGCCAAGAGCTGGGCTACAAATGTCAGTGTACGGAAAGCAAAACTAAAGCCACATGGTCTGCAAGTTGTAACTGGACTTGCCGGTATAGTACCAAGTGCCAAACCTGAGTGTGTATACTAGTATGCAACCAAACCGTCACTTATTCACATGTATGTGTAACATACTGGTAGCATCAGTACTAGGTACCCCATTCACAAACCCATGGCCGTGTTTGAGGGGGGGGCGGTGGATACACAACGATAATTTGCCAACAACATGTACACCGAGGAGTGTATAGGAAACTCCACACATGTTTGTCTCTACAGACACACCACAGGTAAGGTCTATCTACAATTAGGAGTCAGCAAACCCTAGAGCACTCATAGGGTCAGACATGTCAGGAAATGCAGAACTTAGTACACAACATATACTTCCAGTGTGGCCTGACTTACATCAGACACAGAGTTGCTAGAACACCCATGATCATGGATTGCATGCACACCTAGGCCATTGTACTCAGGTTCCACAGACTTGATGCACTACATGTGGAAGTACATGCTGCTAGTAGGTTTTATCTACTGTTTCAAACTTACGTAGGTAAATAGGGAAGCAGATGTCTATTGGAAAGCTATTAGCTCTACCAATCTTAGAGAATGTGGGTCTGACAGGCTGACTAAATTGGGGCTGACTTCCATTGCGACTCTTGGTGATACAAGTGTCATACACATGACTATCCCCTGTACTCACAGTGGGGCCTACAGGGATGTCCTACAATCCCTACATGATACCATTGGATATGCATTGCCAAACTCAAAACATGTGAGAACTGCATTCCCACTCATGGAACAAGTGAAAAGCTTGCCCAACGCATCACACCTTGCTATGCGTCCAACTCACATGAGTCCATAACCAGCAAACACAACACATAACAGACATATCAACACTTACTGGAGTGGTCGGGGTCCTCAAATGTCACCACCTCTCCCACAGTGTAGGGTGCCGGTCCACCTGTAAGGTATGGAAGGAAGAATTGTGCTCAAAATCTGTGCACAGTGCAACAGTTTCATAAACATTTACAATGCGTAGGCTTAATAATGAAATGGCAGCCATTCAGACATGATGGTACTGGACCTGATATATCACGGCCAACTTGTACATAGCATGGGTCTCCTGTGACAGTTACACACATATCTGCACTCATACATTGGCCCTAACTATCATGTGGTTGCAAACATGCCCCATAATTGGTGAGCACTAAGAAATATGGAGTGTAATCGTCTCATCATGTGCATCCAAGAGAGACATCCAAAGCCTGGTTACTTGAGAACTGCATTACCAGTCAAACATGCCTTGTGGCCATGACACATTTATTGCACATAGGCCCAATGTACAGAGGGAGGGGCAGGGACTTTTGTAAGCCATCCTGTTGTTACAGTATAGTCAATTGATGTGGCCCAGCTATGGTGATTTGCACCAACCATGGAGACGTGAAGCCATGTGCATACACTTGGACTGCCATCCATATTTGGATTGTGGCTCAACTAATTCCAACAAACATCTTAAGATGTTAGCTGAGGGCACCTTACCCCTTTTCACGATGTTTTCAAATCAAGAACTGACATGTATCCAAAAAGATCAAGGAACACAATAATCCCACACATTCATAGTACTTCTGTGAACGCTTTCCTTCCACACTCACCAGACTCACATGAGACATATGTCTGAGCCACTTTGCTATTATCAATTGACGTGAAGGCAGCACTCATTTTCTGCATCATGTAGTGATTCTAAAGTCAGTTTAGCAATTGCGGTAACATAGTTGGCCTAAATGTTGGTACATCTGTACTTCTCTGTCAATAGTACCCTATATAGAAATGATTGGCTCCTATTTTGTTAGCTGTTCTGACAAAAAGGCCGCACCAATTTCCTTCATGGAAAAGTAACCTGTAAGTTTGCTGAGCACGTGCTACCTGACAGCTAGCAATTGTGATCCTTGCCATAGTGCATCTATGATCCCCTTATATTTCCCCAGCATTACACACAGTCAGCAAGTTAGCTGGCAGACATTGCACTAATCCCCTGATGTCACTACAGAGCATTTAATCGTGCACGTTAACATAAGTTGTACTCACCAACAGTTGCCACCAATCATGATTCCCAGGTGGTCCAAGAGATCCTGCTCCCTGGTGATGAGGTCAGCCCACCGGTGCTTCAGCTGGTGGTCACTCCTCTGACTGGCATACACACGCTGCAGGTGATGCAGCACCTTTCCCCACCGGATTCTGCGCGCCTCTATCGGATACCCCTGTATGACCCTACCCCCTGCCTGGATCATGAGCAGCAAGAAATGCGTCACCAGCCAGATGAAGCACCCCAACTCCTCTTCCCCCATCTTGCCAGGACGTGGCCTACCAGACATACTTATAAGTGACGATAAGGAATAGGGGTAAAAGAAATAGAAAAGGGAAAAGGGTGAAAGTAGGGGTACAAAGACAGAAAAAAAGTAAACCTAAACACTAAAAGAGCCCAACTATCCCCAAACTAACACTACCCAAAACAGATTCCCACAAACAAGAAAAACACAAGATAAATGGACAAATGTAGACAAAACACAGTAGTACAGTATACACAAACAATATTTATTTTACAAAAGGACTTTACAGATAGCACACAGGACAAAAACAGCACAAAATCTCCAGACAACACTCTCTACACAGCCACACAGTCTAGAAGGATCATAGACTGCAAAGTGAAAGTGAAAGTACAACCACTGTACATGATCTGTAAACAGGATATCCTATGACATCACTTTCTGTATGAAAAGTCCCGCCTTTTTCGCTTTATGCGTCATTTTTCGTTTAACAAAACTGTATTTGCGTCATTTTTTATGACGCTCAGACATGAATATTAACCCGCATCCACATAATGATACATGGACTGTACAAATATCAGAATGCGGGCTAAATTTCACTCCTGTGCGTCAAAAAAAATTACGCAAATACAGTTTTGGTAAACAAAAAATGACGCACACCACTAGGGACGTCAAAATTACAGTGCATTAACTGGTTTGAGGCATTTTTACTTGTTTTTTGGTTATTTTACATTTGGAACACATCAGAGATTGGCTAATTGAAGACAGTATGGTGTTGATGGTGTATGTTCACATGTGTGACATCATACTGCAGCGGAACATCATCCACTACACCCTTCACAGTATTTTTACAGTTGGCTGACGCAATAGATGGTCATAAGTGTGGCCTACATATATGTGTTGCACAAATTGTGCATGTTTGGCATAACGAGAGGATAGCAATGTGACGCAATATGTACGATACCTAAATGGCTTTGGGTCAAAGTGTGTGCTTTGACAACTAATGTGTTGGTTGACCAAGTGTGTGTGTATCACATGAAGCATAATTGTACATATGGTTGTATGAATGTGACGTCCATGTGTCCAATCCTTAGATGCAAGTCAAATTGAAAATGAGCGAGGGCATGTGTTAGTCATACATGTAACAACACCCGTAAAGTGTACTTCCATGTTTTAGGGTCACGTAAACACCACATGTGACATAGCATGCACCAGATGGATGGCAGACGCTTGTTCATGTCAAAGGGCCATATTTTCTACATCCTATGTCCTAGAGTATAGGTAACAGCTTCCTTGGCACTACTTGGAGAATCCCACAGTGAGTCATACACATGCATTGAGGAAGTGGCTACCATGTTGTTTGCACTGACAGACAAGGGTGAATCTCATATGTATGATGACACCACAGTTGAGGCCATAGAAGTGAGCCCCAACTATCAAGTGGCTGTGGTGGACCAGCATACAAGACAGCACGTGTCCGCCTATTTCTAGTGATCAATTGCACATAGGTGTCTTGTTCATGTGTGTGGTCCAATGATGATCCTGTAGATTGTTTGGGGTGTAATTTGTCACAGTTCGGTCCAGGACTCATCATGAGTCAGTGGCAGCTAATCCTGTAACTACTGAGTATCCTTGGTTGATCAATGTGAGTAAAGTAAATGTCGACATGTGAACCAACATGTGGATGGTCCCACCCTGTCACTAAAGACGTGTAATGAGACAGTCAACAGGGCAACCTTAGTGTGCTGAGTGAGATAATGTCTCAGGTGTCATGTCCCGGCAGGTGTCATTACAACATTTGTACACAGGTTGGCCTCTGCACTTCCCACTGCATCTGGGAACATCATAGCCTCTGTGCTGATTATTCTCGCAGCTATTCACCACACACGGCCCATCACTATGTTGTGCGCACTGTGATGCTGTGTGTGAACTGTCATGGTCCTGACATTTGTGTATTATTCATGGACATTATCAGAGGTTGCTGGTTGTGCTGAAAGCCCCGTGCCCAATCCCTGCCTACGGCCCTGGGACACTGTCACACTTTGTCATTCATGCATAAATGCAACCCAGACAAGGGATGGGCCATGATTTTTGCTTTTGAAAGAGGATGTAACTCAAATGGTACAGTTAAAAGGCAGATGATGCTATACAATGTATTTGGGTATGCATGGAAGAAGCCCATGCCCAATGCCCCCTGATGAATGGCAGGTTTGCTAACACAAGTGTGGTACATATGTAGACACAGGGATACTTTAGTTTGACGCACAGACAGTTGCTAGTCAGGCTGACAGAATGCAAGGTGATTTAGGATCCAGTTACTTGACAAGTTACGTAATCAGTGGTCTGACTGAGACTGTTTTGAGGACAAAGTAGACAGTTGACATGTCAAACTGTGTACGTCCTGTGTTTTTGAAGGTGACAAATGAACCCAGTGGCTGTATTACACGGCTTAATTACAGGGAGTGCAGAATTATTAAGCAAGTTGTATTTTTGAGGATTAATTTTATTATTGAACAACAACCATGTTCTCAATGAACCCAAAAAACTCATTAATATCAAAGCTGAATATATTTGGAAGTAGTTTTTAGTTTGTTTTTAGTTTTAGCTATGTTAGGGGGATATCTGTGTGTGCAGGTGACTATTACTGTGCATAATTATTAGGCAACTTAACAAAAAAAAATATATACCCATTTCAATTATTTATTATTACCAGTGAAACCAATATAACATCTCAACATTCACAAATATACATTTCTGACATTCAAAAACAAAACAAAAACAAATCAGTGACCAATATAGCCACCTTTCTTTGCAAGGACACTCAAAAGCCTGCCATCCATGGATTCTGTCAGTGTTTTGATCTGTTCACCATCAACATTGCGTGCAGCAGCAACCACAGCCTCCCAGACACTGTTCAGAGAGGTGTACTGTTTTCCCTCCTTGTAAATCTCACATTTGATGATGGACCACAGGTTCTCAATGGGGTTCAGATCAGGTGAACAAGGAGGCCATGTCATTAGATTTCCTTCTTTTATACCCTTTTTTGCCAGCCACGCTGTGGAGTACTTGGACGCGTGTGATGGAGCATTGTCCTGCATGAAAATCATGTTTTTCTTGAAGGATGCAGACTTCTTCCTGTACCACTGCTTGAAGAAGGTGTCTTCCAGGAACTGGCAGTAGGACTGGGAGTTGAGCTTGACTCCATCCTCAACCCGAAAAGGCCCCACAAGCTCATCTTTGATGATACCAGCCCAAACCAGTACTCCACCTCCACCTTGCTGGCGTCTGAGTCGGACTGGAGCTCTCTGCCCTTTACCAATCCAGCCACGGGCCCATCCATCTGGCCCATCAAGACTCACTCTCATTTCATCAGTCCATAAAACCTTAGAAAAATCAGTCTTGAGATATTTCTTGGCCCAGTCTTGACGTTTCAGCTTGTGTGTCTTGTTCAGTGGTGGTCGTCTTTCAGCCTTTCTTACCTTGGCCATGTCTCTGAGTATTGCACACCTTGTGCTTTTGGGCACTCCAGTGATGTTGCAGCTCTGAAATATGGCCAAACTGGTGGCAAGTGGCATCGTGGCAGCTGCACGCTTGACTTTTCTCAGTTCATGGGCAGTTATTTTGCGCCTTGGTTTTTCCACACGCTTCTTGCGACCCTGTTGACTATTTTGAATGAAACGCTTGATTGTTCGATGATCACGCTTCAGAAGCTTTGCAATTTTAAGAGTGCTGCATCCCTCTGCAAGATATCTCACTATTTTTGACTTTTCTGAGCCTGTCAAGTCCTTCTTTTGACCCATTTTGCCAAAGGAAAGGAAGTTGCCTAATAATTATGCACACCTGATATAGGGTGTTGATGTCATTAGACCACACCCCTTCTCATTACAGAGATGCACATCACCTAATATGCTTAATTGGTAGTAGGCTTTCGAGCCTATACAGCTTGGAGTAAGACAACATGCATAAAGAGGATGATGTGGTCAAAATACTCGTTTGCCTAATAATTCTGCACTCCCTGTAGTATCAATGGTTGACATGTATTTGACATAATGGCAACTCCTATGCTGTTCCAGGCATCATCAGGGGCAGTGCTTTTTGAAATGTGTGGTGTGCATGGAGGTGATCATAGGTGTGGGCTGCATCTGTTTCCCACCAGTCCTGTAGGTGAGACTTGCATTATAAGGGCCAACAGACATTTTCACAAGGGGAAGCAATCTACATGTGCTAACAGGGCTTTGAAACTAGAAGACAGTGTATAAATTGACCTGACGTCTTTGCAGTCAGATGTTCTATGACAATGGCATACCATAGGAAAGGGTGTAACACACTGGTTTGCTAATGTTGGTCTGTGTGTGTAGAGGAGGTATTATCAGGGTACACACCTTAGTATTCCAGGGACGTCTTCCGACAGGTGGGTTGTGACCAGGTGCATGGGTGTGTAATGAGTTAGGAAATGGCCTGAAATGTACATGAAATGTCATGTGCGCAATGCATGTCATATGTGTGGCACTTGTGCTGGCTATGTTCTGCTTCTATGGAACTCTAGTCACAGATAGTCCTTGGAAATATTGGATGCAGTTGAACTAACTGCTGTCAAGGGTCTGGTCAGGCATTCCTGGTACTGATGCCAAAGCACATTGACTGCCTCATGTATGAGGCTTGTTTTCCTCTTATTGAGTGATGGTGTCATAGTTGTGTGCCACATGCTGCGTTAGACCTTGCTTTTAACATGTATGTGTGAAATAGTTGTGGTCCTCTGCTATTGGCCTTCAAAGGAGATATGTACATGATATATGTCATTAAGAGTGTGTGTGTATGTGACCATTGTATGTTAGGCATCACATTAGCTCTGGGATGTTCCGTGTCCTACTCAGTATCTCAGCAATGCTCCATGAGGCAACACTCCTATTCTGAGTAGAGATGAAGGTGCGCAAAAAGGAATAGCCAGACCATGATATGGTGATTAGAATAGGTGTTTATTTAAATTTGTTAACTAAAGTGGTGAAGGTGGTCATATTCAGAAGAAATTATTTATAATCTGTTGCCGTCTGCGTATACCAGCGGCCTTGTTCTGTAGTACCCCCTCCTGTTGCAGGCCAGCATCCTCCTCTTCCTCCTCTTTAGGCATGTGTGGCTCTGGTTCCAGGCGGGGAATGTTTCTTTTGATACAAATGTTGTGCAATATTGCACATGTGAGGATGATCCTACAGACCATCTCGGGGGAATATAAGAGGCTACCACCAGTGATGTCGAGGCAGCGGAACCTTGACTTGAGGATGCCAAAGGTCCGCTCGACAATGCTGCCTGTCCTCCTATGGGCGTCTTTGTATGCACGCTCTGCAGCAGTACTTGGGTTGCCAAATGGTGTCATAATCCATGGCTGGATGCCATACCCCTGATCAGCTGCAAGAGAAAATGAATGGGATCATGTTGATCTAGCTGGCACTATTGAAAAGACCTTTCATGGCAGTAGTTGTCTTGTGTTGTCTGTGACTCTTTTGTGTACTAATGTGGCATCCTATGGCTTGTAGGCTGTACCATCTGCATTGTGTTGTTTCCTAGGCTGAACGAGTGTTTGTCTGCTAACCGTTTGTCAGCAGTGTGTTTTGGGATTTGCAGTACAGTGTGCCCTCCCTAGCATTGTGACTTGTGATACAGGTGTCCGTGTGTCTTCACTGGGGGTGAGATGATAGTTCCATGCACAGTTAAAATTGAAAGTGTTGTTAACACGTTCATATCAAAGTACCCTGGACATCCCATACCTTGAAACTTATGCAATGTATTAATGTAAAGGTCATTGGGACACTTACAATTTGCAAGGTGACATTTAGGCAACCACACTCATTAACGTTTTAACGTTAGGCTGTACAGTAATTTCCGATGTGTGACAGGTTCAATGGTGACTTAAGAAACATGGCTAGTGATGTCACGACCTCAGTGTGTTCCTGTTGACATGTTGCTGTTGTGGTGTATGTGTTGTGTGTCCTAGAGGGTTGCTGTGCAGTGTGTATATAAGTAGGTTTTTGTACTTACCAACAAGTAGTCCATTGCTATACCGTTCATCCTGGAAGTGTGGATTGATGGTGCTGTGACGGAAGATGAATGCGTCATGTACACTCCCAGGATATTTAGCCACGATGTTGGTGATCAATCCCTGGTGATCGACTATGGCCTGCACGTTGATGGAATGTGTGTGCTTCCTGTTGCGGTAGAGATGTTTAGTTGCAGCAGGTGGCACAAGATGTACATGTGTGCAGTCGATTGCACCAAAGACGTGTGCGAATCCATTGATGAGTAGAACCCCTGTTTTGTTTCCTGCTGCTTCTTCAGTGTGTTAGGGAAGCAGATGTGGCGGGTGTCAGTTGAATGATGGAATCCAGTACTTTGGGAAAAAAGGCAGAGAATGATGGTTGTGATATTCCGCCAACCAGGGCACCAGTTGTTTGGAAAGAGCCACTTGCCAGCATATGAAGTACGGCAAGCAGCTTTGTTTCTGTTGGGATGGTGCGGGGTGTCACCAAAGTGGGGGCCAACTGCTGTTCAATGTTGCGCAGCAGCTGCTGAATGGCCTGCCAGTTCATCCAGTACCTCTGTATGATGTTGTGTTCCCTGAGGCCCTGCAGGGTGGTTCTTGGGCGGAATATCCTCTCCTGCCTTCTGCGCTGCCTTTGGGGTCCCTGCTGGTATTGTTGTAGCTGCTGTTGTTGCTGCTGGGCTCTGCGTCTGAGTGCACGCTGGATTAGGATCACCTCCATGGCTCCCTTTTGCTGCTCTGCTGCTCTGCTGTTTGTTCTGTGTGTTCTGATTAAATACAGGTGTGTTTGCCCCATTTTAACGCCTGCCCTGACCCAGGCATTTATTTTGTACGCAAATCGGGCTGTGCTTCTTTTTCTGGCTCCGCCTCCCGGCCGTGCGTCATTTTTGCCCGAAAGCATAAATACAGTGCACGGCCGTTTAAGCCATTTTTTGGACGGGAACGCCTACCTTGCATATAATTAACGCAAGGCGGGTTGCCGCATCCCAAAAATGACGCACACAGTGGAATTTTGTTGTCCGCGGGCTCGGGTGTCAAAGTTTAAATACGGGGCAACGTTTGCGCTGATTGTGCGTCAAAATGCTTGATGCACAATCGGCACAGACGGAGTATAAATATGCCCCTAAGTATATAAGCTACGCTCTCTCAGTCCCTCCTATGATGCCCCTTGTCATCACACAAAACCTTTCCCTTCACAACCTTTCATTTTCTTTAGGTTACGCATCTCAATTTCTTCCTCCCTATGTGATCTTTCCCAAATTTCTTTAAACATTTTCTCTTTTTCTTTTTCTTCTTTTCTTTTATTACGTTTTGCTAAGTCTCTTTTAATTATTTTATTAACTTTGCACGATAACCATAGTCCGAATAAACACGTCAAGACAATCAATATACCCCCTATTATTTTTGCAAGAACCCCATTCCAAGTACTACTAAACCAATTCCCTACGTTGGTAATTCCTTTCCCAACTTTTTCCCAAACTCAAGGTTCCTTCAGCTCCTTCAAATCTGCACTATCTCTTGTTAGGTTAGTAAGCATACCTCTAATCTTTTTGCTACTATCAGGAATGAATACACAACAATGGCGCTCATTAAGCATCTTACAGACTCCGCCACTCTTTGCTAAAAGAATGTCCAAAGCAAGCCGGTTTAAAAGGGTCATAGCTCTTTCTGCAGCAAGTTCAGTATCCATCAGTAGTATAGCCCCTGTGAAGTTTTCAGCGTGTTATCCACAATAGTAGACATCTTTTGAATCTTTATAGAGTTTAAGATAACCCCTACTGAAGGAGTCAATATGTCACCTACGACAGCAGCCGCTGTCTCTCTCTTTTGTCTAGTATGATGTATTTCAGACATTTTAGGAATTTGCTTTAAGTCATCAATTTGATAGATCTTTGGGAAAACTATTCCCAAATAACATGTCCATTACCCTCCCATTGGAAGACAGTAATAAGCATTAAGTCCACATATATAATAGATCCCAGGGATCGCTGGATCCTGTCCATTTAACATGAATGTCCATTTACTCTGAAACAAAAACACATGCCTGCGTTCACTCGTTCCCACAAATAAAGTGTCATGCTCAGATTTCGGCCTATATATACAAATCCTTCCTACGTGTAATGCATCTATAGCTAATTTGCCCTGTGTCTTTATTGCATTGTAAGCATAATCATTTGCAAGCATACATTTTTCTAATCCCTTTTCCAGCCTTTCCTTTAATGCTTTTCGCCTATCATCAGTGTGATCTAAGAAGATCTTCTCTACAGGTGTTAGTAAGCAGGTTAGATTATTGCGGTGCGCATAAGCTGTCCCAAATGTCAGTGTCGGCTCAAAGAAAAACCTAACTAATTTTATGCTGTGTTCCTTAGCTAACTTATTTAGAAACTCAATCACAGGCACGAAGGAAAACACTACATCTAAGTTAGAATAGAAGTATTGAACATGTTCTTGATCATAGAATTTTGTTAACAGCAAACCACAGCTTATCCCGTAGGTTAGTGGTAGACTATGATAAGTAACCCCTTCTTGTACTGATGAAGGAATCTTTGTGCACACATGGCAGTTCTTCGCATCCATGGTGTCAACATACTCATTCAGCAAGCAATAGAAGACATTAGTAGATAGTTCCCCTTTTGAATTAGTTCCCTCATGCAAATATTTTGTATCCTGCTCAAACTTCTCCCATGGTGTTAGTGTAGCAATCTCAGGATTTGAAGCATTATTAGTCACTTTCTTATCCACCAATGGCATTCCCACAATCACAACTATAATTATCATTACACATACAATACCCAGAATAGCTCTCAACCAACTGCACATCCTACCCTTTTTACTATTATCTCTAGTGTAACTCATGATCTGTAAAGAATCAGAAAGCAGAATAGGATAAAACAACAATCAACTTTGAAGTAGATTAAAAGCTCTTTTTTTTTTTTTCTTGTGCAACATTTTCTTTGTTTCTGCGAGTATTTATAGCGTTTCACTCACTCCAGGATCCCTTTGTCAAATCAGGTTAGCAGCTTGTCATAATCGTTTTTTCAGAGTCAATTCAGGTTAACAGTGTCACATCCGGTAATTTATCAGTCTCTTTTCTCAACTTTTCAGCTTTCAATTTCAATTTCAATTTTAACACAGTCTCTTTCTAGAGTTGAATTCAGGTGCCGTAGTATTGACCTGGAACCTCTCAATCAAAACAGAATGCCAAGAATTATTGTTGCCATTCAGCTGATGTTGCATAGGCCCATTCAGGACCTGCGTACCTTCTGTTTGCAGCTCTCTTTCTTTTCAGTTTGCTGTCACCCTGTAACTCTCCGTTACTAAGATCTTCTTTCCTGGTTGTGTCAACTTCTTCCTCTATTGTTTCCTTAGGAATCACGTTCTCTCCTGCAGCTTGTGGCTCCGGCCAATTAACTCCTTTTAGTGTTTTCTTTCCGTTTTGGCCTTTCAGGACGTTGAACAGCGCCCTCCTCTTGTGCTATGGTGTTTTCTCTTGATGGCTCTGCAAGCGGCTCAGGAGGAGTTAGAATACCTAAACTTCCTTCTGCTTCACTCCCTTCGCTTTCAGGGTCTGTTATGGGCTCAGATTCAAACCTGTATCCGTCTGCTTCTGGGAGAACCTCTCTTTGTCTCGGTTCCCCTGTTACCTCAGCTGAGATAGGCTCACCATCACCCTTCTGGAACTCGTTTTGAGTGACTAAGCCATCCTCAGTGGGTTTTCCTTCAGTCTCAGTTCCTCTTTGAATACTCTCCGGCCCTGAGACTTCCTTCTCTGCAGTTGTTGTTTTGGACACTTCAAGTTCATCATCAGTTGGACACGTCACCTTCTTTGTGTGACTGGCATGTATCCAATTTGGAAGACCTGCACATTTCACAGCAGTAGTAGTTGTCAGTATTACTTGATACGGCCCCTTCCAACGTGGCTCCAAACATGACTTCCTCACGTGTTTCTTGTCAACAACCCAGTCACTGGCTTTCAGGGTGTGATCTGGATCACTTATCGGTGGCAATGTGGTAGCATCACCTGGTGAGAGAAAGAGCGGACCACGTCAGCCAGACACTTGCAGTAGTCCAACACCATATCATTTGTGATAGTCACAAGAGCATTTGCAGGTACTGCGGGCAATCTCATAGCTCGGCCCATTAGAATTTCATGAGGAGACAGTCCTGTTTTCATGTCAGGTGTGTTTCTCATTGACATCAGTACTAAGGGCAATGCATCTGGCCACTTCAAATTGGTAGCTGCGCACATTTATGCCATTCTCGCCTTCAAGGTACCATTCATCTGCTCCACTAGTCCTGATGCTTCAGGGCGATAACTATAATGCAGCTTCTGCTCAATGTTTAATGCGGCACACAAGAGCTTGATCACCTCATTGTCGAAGTGTCTTCCCCTATCTGATTCTAAAGAGATCGGGAACCCGAAACGTGGTATTAACTCCCTAAGCAGCAGCTTTGCTACTGTGAGACTGTCATTCCTACGTGTAGGGTAAGCTTCAATCCAGTGGCTAAAAATGCACACAATCACCAACACGTACCTCAGACCTCCACACACAGGCATCTCAATGAAATCCATCTGCATCCTGCTAAATGGACATCCTGCTCTCCCAATGTGGCTCATATTCACCACAGTCCCTTTTCCTGCATTCATCTGCTGACAGATGATGCACCTGTGACAGATAACCTCTGCAGCTTGTCTGAATTTTGGATTGAACCAATCGATTTTGAAGAACCTGATCATTGCGTCTCTCCCAAAATGTGCTTGACCATGATAAAACCTCGCAAACTGTGACAAAAGGCTGTTTGGCAAAACCATTTTTCCCTCTTTTGAAACCCATAAGTCATCAGACCGCTGTACACATTGCATTCTCTGCCAGGAACGTTTCTCCTCTTTGCTAGCACGTCCCTGCAGTGATTTTAGTTCGTCTAATGTCACAACCACCCTTAATGCAAAGTTCAAGCATCTTTCATTTTCAGTTTCAGGTAACAATTCCCACTGATCTCGAAACGATATACAGTTCAATGCACAAAACCTTGCGACTTGATCTGCACATCCATTTCCCATTGACACAGAGGTGGTCATTACAACCCTGGCGGTCGGTGTTAAATCGGCAGTAAGACTGCTGACAGGCCGGCTGTAAAAAATTTGCAATTACGACCGTGGCGGAGCTGCCAACAAAGACAGCCACTTTAACACTCCGACCGCCATTGCGGTACAAACAAACAGCTTGGCAGTCACCGCCAACAGACAGGCGGAAGACAAAGTAACGCCCACAGTATCACAACCTCTCAATCCGCCACCTTTTCCGGGGTGGATTCACCGCGGATAAAAACACAGCGGAAACAGGATTTCGAAGGGAAAACGCTCATCTCTACACACCCCACGAGGAACCAGGACACCATGGAGCCGAACTCCAAATTCTCCCTACGATAGTCTTCCTGCTCCTCTACGAGGAGCATGAACGCCGGCGGCGAAGACCACAGTGAGTACAGCACCTACGACACAGGGGAGGGGGGAGGGAAAAAACAGGGATACACACACGCAACACGCAACACCCTCACCCACTACAACGCACACATTAATACATATTAATACATGATAGTTACACCCCCCAACCCCCCGGAAGAATGCGAAGACAAAAGAAAATGAGTGTAACCATTGTAATATATTAAAATTAAGTAGGTAAAAATATATAAATACACCATAAACAAAATATACACCAAGCATAGTAGTCCAGGTAGTGCTCCAATTAAGTCCGTAGAACACTGGGCCCACACGGTATGGGCGAGGCCCACACAAGATCCCCGACCATGACGGAGAGAACGCTGCAAGGGCATCAGAGAGCAAGAAAACAGGCACCTCAGGGGGAGGGAAGAGGGGGGCACCTCAGCCGGTTGAGTGCATGACGCCAAATCCACTGTTCAATCCTGGGGAGTGCAAAGCCACAGTCTCTAAAGTCTCTACAGTGGGTGGGTTGGCCACTGTTCCATCCTGGGGAGTGCAAAGCCACAGTCTCTCAAGTCTCTACAGTGTGTGGGTTGCCCACTGTTCAATCTGGGGAGTGCAAAGCCACAGTCTCTCAAGTCTATACAGTGGGTGGGTTGCCCACTGTTCAATCCTGGGGAGTGCAAAGCCACAGTCTCTCAAGTCTATACAGTGGATGGGTTGCCCACTGTTCAATCCTGGGGAGTGCAAAGCAACATTCTCTAAAGTCTATACAGTGGGTGGATTGCCCACTGCTTTATCCTGGGGAGTGCAAAGCCACAGTCTCTCAAGTGGATAACAGTCTCCACTGGTTCTGGAGGGGGCATTGTGCCCAGAGTGCTTCATCCTGCTTGAGACGGACTCAGTAGCGTCAGTGCCCTTGGCGCTCATGGGCCAGCGGTGCTTGAGGTGGCGGTGCCCTGTTCAGCTGGGCTTGTAGCGGTGGTGCCCTGTTCAGCAGTGCTTGGCGCAGTGGTGCCCTGTACAGTGGTGCTTGGAGTGGCGGTGCCCTGTTCAGCTGTGCTTGGAGCGGCAGTGCCCTGTTCAGCGGTGCTTGGAGCGGCGGGCTCATTTTCAGTGACTCAGCTGCTGGCGGTCTTCTCTGTCCCAGCGGGGCTTGTGCTGGCGGTCCTCTCTGGCCCAGCGGGGCTTGTGCTGGCGGTCCTCTCTAGCCCAGCGGGCTTGTGCTGGCGGTCCTCTCTGTCCCAGCGGGGCTTGTGCTGGCGGTCATCTCTGTCCCAGCGGGGCTTGTACTGGCGGTCCTCTCTGTCCCAGCGGGGCTTGCGCTGGCGGTCCTCTCTGTCCCAGCGGTGCTTGTGCTGGCGGTCCTCTCTAGCCCAGCGGGGTTTGCGCTGGAGGTCATCTCTGTCCCAGCGGGGATGATGGCGGTCTCCTCCGCTGTGCTGCTCTTCCCAGACTTTCCTGGTTTCTTGTGGCCCTTCCCCACCTTGGAAGGTGTCACAGCTGACTCCACACTCCCACCGGGACCCCTGGGAGCAGCTTTGGTGGCTGGAGTCTTCCCCCCTCCTGCCAGTCAGTGGCCAACTTTTGATGCTTGACAGGTGGGGGACTGTCTGTGCTGTGGCTCCGTGCCACACTGGTTGCCCTGGTGGCCGGTGCACTCCAGATTCCGGTGACTACAGGCACCACTGGTCCCGGAGATGTTGTGGCTGAGGTGCTAGTTCGGGACCTAGGAGATGGACGGGGTGGGGGAGGTGTGGGAAAGAGGTCAAGGTTGGACAGGAAAAGTTTTTGGGAGACACTGGGACGGGAAGCTGGAGGGGTTTGGGAGTGGAGGAAGAGGTTGTGGTTGTAGGAGGTGTTCGTTTGCTGACTTTGGGTGAAGGTGCATGCGATGGAGGCTGTCGTGAGGTGGATGGCTGTTGGGTGGGTGTGTGCCTGCGTTTGTGAAACTTGGGAGGTGGCGTCACAGACACACTGGGAGAGGACACAGAGGACGTGTGAATGGTAGTGGGGGTGGTGACTGCACGTGAGCGGGTGTGGTGGTGTGTGTGCTGGTGATGGCAGTAGTGGCTGTAGATGTAGTGCATGCAAGTGTGAGTGGAGACGAGACTGGGAGGGAGGAGGGAGACGAGGAGGAGGGGGACACAGTGGAGGCAGTGGATGTTGCTATGTCTGCATGTGTGTGATGCTTGTGTGAGTGCCTGTGGGATGTGTGGTGCTTATGTTTGCCTGAGCTTCCCTTGTGTGTTGACGTGTGTGCATGCTGGTCTGTAGGTGTGCTTGTGATAGGCTGGGGTACAGGGGATTGGGTCTGGGTGGAGAAGTTGGAGGGGGGAGGCTAGACACAGGGACAATGGCTGCCATCAGTGCTGAGGCCAGAGTTTGAAAAGCTCACTGAAGGGCTGCCTGACCAGAATGAATGCCCTCCAGGAATGCATTGGTTTGTTGAAACTGCCTTTCGACACCCTGGATGGTATTCAAAATGGTAGACTGCCCAACAGTGAGGGACCTGAGGAGGTCAATGGCCTCCTCACTGAGGGCAACAGGGATGACTGGGGCAGGGGCTGAGGTGCCTGGGGCGAAGGTGATGCCCATCCTCCCAGGTGAGCAGGCACGGGGCAAAGGCTGAGGGGCTACTGGGAGGGCGGTGCTGGTAGGTGGGGTGGCGGCTGTACCTGTAGATGGGGGGCACAGATGTTGCCCCCACCACAAGGGAGCTCCCATCAGAGGACGAGTCCATGTCGCTGGACTCAGCTCCTGTCCCCGCCTTGGAGCTCCCTTCGCCCTCTGTCCCACCGGTGAAATCCGAGTCCGTAGTGTGGCCCTCCATGGCCATGTGGGACGCAGCCCCCTTGTGCTTCGGTGCCACTGCTCTCCGCCTGATGATGCTAATGCACACAAGAACAGGGAGACCACAAAAAGGGGAGGGGCGACAGAAGAAAGACATGTTAAGTGCATGCATTACCGCTACCGTTGGCGGACACGATAGACACAGAAGCTCCCTGCACTACGCCGTGCTCTTGGGCTCCACTGTTCAATTCCTGGGAAATGGCCTACTGGGCTATGGACGACATCTGCACACATGTATGACACAGGGGCATGACTAGGTGTAGTTGGCACTCTACAGAGGTGGGGTGGGGTGCCACATGGCCTGCCTTACGGAGGGGCCTTGCCTACGGACCTCGCCCTGGCCTAGGGAAACCCACAGCCCACCTCCCCCACCCAGACACCTCTGCTGCGTGCAAAATCAGCAGGATGAGAGTGTACTCACCCCCTTGTGGCTGCTCTGATGCCCTCAAGCGCCCATCCAACTCCGGGTACGTCACCGCCAGGATCCTGAACATCAGGGGGGTCATGGTGCGACGGGCACCCCTCCCACGTTGGGAGGCCATCCCCAGCTGAGTCTCCGCCGTCTTCTTGCTCCAGCGGCGAATGTCCGCCCATCTTTTCCGGCAGTGGGTGCTCCGTCTGTGGTAGACCCCCAGAGTCCGGATGTCCTTGGCGATGGCACACCAAAAATCTTTTTTCTAGTGGGCGCTGACCTACATGAATTGTACAGGGGGAAGAGAAACTTATTACCAACTGCACCGTCACAGTCATTGGCCCCCATCCCTACCCTTGCCATATGGCACATGCACTCTCCATCGTTTCATGCACGCCTCAATCTCCCCCCCTTCTTACATCCACCCCACTCCACACCGGAATAGCCCATACAGCATGCTCCCAGTGTACTTACCTGTTTTTCTGGAGGACGGGTTTCTCCAACTCCTCCGATGTGAAGGCAGGGGCCCTTTCCCCAGACGCACGAGCCATTGTCTCTTCCAGACCGAGGTCACAGCAGCACTTGCAGTGTAGGTCCTCTCCTGTAGAAGATCAGGTATTGAGTGATTGAACAGATAGAAAATGACGGTCACGTCCGCGGCGGTGCGTACCGTCACCGCCGGCGTACATCGTCATTGGCTCCTGGGACCCATAGGGTCCAATGTTAACCAATGCAGCATTGCGCCACGTTCTTCGACCGCCTACCACGACAGTGTACAACGCCAGCGCATTTACCTCACATCCCATTGTCCCAATTTACAGGTCAGGCAGTGCCATTTCAGGGGCCCACATGGCTTCATTTTTAACTATGTCACACATACCTAGGCTTAGAATCAACACACATACACGCCACTTTTTGGATTATGATTTGTGTTCTGTGTAAGGTGTGGGTACGTACCTCTGAGTTGGTTGACTCTGTGCTCACTGTTGTCCTTCATAGGCACTGTCAGCTGGGACATGTGAGGAGATGGCGGCATCCTCCGGTGTACCGACCGTTGGTGGACCTATCGACAATGGAGGAAAGACATGTGATCATCATCTACAGGCTTGACCGTGCCACAATCCAGGAACTGTGTACCCAGCTGGAGCCAGACCTGATGTCAGCTATCCGCCATCCCACAGGAATCCCCCCTCAAGTGCAGGTGCTGTCAGTGCTCCATTTCCTTGCAAGTGGGTCATTTCAAACAACTGTGGCCATAGCATCAGGGATGTCCCAGCCTGTTTACCAACGTGTTGTCCAGAGTGTTGTCTGCCCTGCTGAAACACATGAAGAACTACATCGTTTTCCCTCAGGTGGAGGATTTGCCTACAGTGAAAGGTGATTTCTATGCCCTGGGACATATCCCCAACATCATAGGTGCCATTAATGGGACCCATGTGGCTTTGGTCCCCCCCCGCAGGAGTGAACAGGTGTACAGAAACCGGAAGAGTTACCATTCCATGAATGTACAAATGGTTTGTTTGGCAGACCAGTACATCTCCTATGTGAATGCCAAGTTCTCTGGCTCAGTGCATGATGCCTACATCCTTCAGAATAGCAGCATCCCTTATGTGATGGGTCAACTCCAGAGGCACCGTGTGTGGATATTAGGTGAGCACCTGGAAGCAAGACAGTGGGAATGGTTGTCTCGGTCTGGGGATATCCCTACATGTTAGTGTGTGTCTAACAGTTGTCCCTTGCCATATGCAGGTGACGCTGGTTACCCCAACCTGTCATGGCTACTGACCCCAGTGAGGAATCCCAGGACAAGGGCAGAGGAACGCTACAATGAGGCACATGGGGGTACACGGCGGATAATCGAGCGGATCTTCGGCCTCCTGAAGGCCAGGTTCAGGTGCCTCCATTTGACAGGTGGATCCCTATTCTACTCACCAAAGAAGGTGTGCCAGATCATCGTGGCCTGCTGCATGCTTCACAACTTAGCTTTTCGACGACAGGTGCCTTTTCTGCAGCAGGATGGTCCAGATGGCGGTGTTGTTGCAGCTGTGGAGCCTGTGGACAGTGAAGACGAGGAAGCAGAAGAAGAAGACGTGGACAACAGGGACTCAGTGATCCAGCAATATTTCCAGTGAGACACAGGTAAGAATACAAACCTGCCTACTGCATGTACTTTAACACTACTACCTCTCTACTGTCTGTCGTTTTCACCCAGTGTATGGTAACTGAGTTGTCACTTTCCCTTACTATTTCACAGAAATGTGTCCCACAGTGTGACTTCTGCTTTGATTCATCATAGACTACAGCTGTGTGGCATAGGTATGTTGACATTACAAATGAAAGAGCTTTTTGACACTGTAATTGCTAATACACCATTCAGAAATCACAGACTGACTCCAGATTCTTTCGTGCTTTAAGAAGATTTAATTTAGTGCTCAATATTGGAGGGGGTAGCAAAATGGTGAGGGGTGATGGTGGAGGAATGTCCATGGCAGAGTCCAGTCTATTAGTCTCACAGGTGCATTGCCCAAATGGGCATAGGAAGTGGAGCTGGGGCAGTTTAAGGATGGAGAGGGTGACAAAGTGGGACAGAAGGATGAAATTCAGGGTGGTCTCATTTCTTAGCGGGGGTCTTGGCATCGTTCTCTGTCTTTGTCCTGGATCTCAGGGATCGTTTGCGAGGTGGTTCTCCCTCTGGAGGGGGTGGGTGCTGGTGTGGTGGTCCTGTGGCGGTGACTCCTGTCCACTAGCGCCAGCGGAGGTGGTGGGCAGTTCATCGTCCAGGCTAGTGTCAGGGGCCCCTTGTAGTGCCACAGTGTCCCTCCTGGTGTTGAGTACTTCCTTCAGCACCCCTACGATGGTGCCCAGGGTGGAATTGATGGCTCTGAGTTCCTCCCTGAAGCCCAAATACGGTTCCTCCTGCAGGCGCTGGATCTCCTGAAACTTGGCCAGTACCGTTGCCATCATCTCCTGGGAGTGGTGGTAGGCTCCCATGATGTTGGAGAGGGCCTCGTGGAGAGTGGGTTCCCTTGGCCTGTCCTCCCCCTGTCGTACAGCAGCCCTCCCAGTTCCCCTGTGTTCCTGGGCCTCCATCCCCTGGACCGTGTGCCCACTGCCACTGCCCCCAGGTCCCTGTTGTTGTTGGGGTGGTGGGTTAGCCTGGGTTCCCTGTAGTGGTGGACACACTGCTGATTGACGTGTCCTGGGGACGGAGGTATGGGCCCGCTGGGTGGGTGCTGTGCTGGTGTTTCCAGAGGGGTGAAGCTCTGTAGTGGCCTGTGACTGTGTAGTCGGAACTGACTGTCCCGATGTCCCTGATGGGCCGGGCTGGTCATCTAGATCCAGTTGGACAGAGGTGCTGTCATCACTGTGGGCCTCTTCTTTTGGTGGTGTGGACATGTGTGGACCTCTTGTCCGGTGACGTTGGGTAGGGGTCCCGCAGGGGTATAAAAGGATGGTTATTACATCTGTGTGTAGCTTGGTGTGCAATGGGTGGGTGACCGTGTACCCCAGTGCTTGCATTCCTGTGTGGGACCTTGTGTGATGATGTTTTAGGGGGGTGTATGGGTATGTGCAGTGGACATGCTTTAGTGATGTGTGTCCATGCTTTGTTGTTGCATGCAGGGCTTGGTGTTGGGATGGGTGGTTTGTGATATTGGGACATTTGTGAGGAGTTGGAGTGATGGGTTTATGGTGAGGGTGGGGGTATGTGATGGCATGCAGGTAGGGTGGGGGATGTAATAGTTAAGATTTTAGTTACCACAGTCCATTCCTCCAGCTACTCCTGCTAGGCCCTCAGGATGCAGAATCGCCAAGACCTGCTCCTCCCATGTTGTTAGTTGTGGGGGAGGAGGTGGGGGTCTGCCGCCAGCCCGCTGAACCGCAAGGTGGTGTCTTGAGACCACGGAACGCACCTACCCCCGTAGGTCGTTCCACCTCTTCTGATGTCATCCCGATTTCTTGGGTGTTGTCCCACTGCGTTGACCCTGTCCACTATTCTTCGCCATAGCTCCATATTCCTTGCAATGGAGGTGTGCTGCACCTGTGATCCGAATAGCTGTGGCTCTACCCGGATGTATTCCTCCACCATGACCCTGAGCTCCGCCTCCGAGAACCTGGGGTGTCTTTGCTGTGCCATGGGGTGATGTGGGTGATGTGTGGGGTGATAAGTGTGCTGATATGTAGTGGTGTGTTGTGTGAGGTGCGTGGAAGTTATGTGGGTGATGGTGTTGTGTGCCTGTGGATGCTAGTATTGTTGATGGTAGTGTCTCTCTCTGGCCTTCTCTCTGTAATTGTGGTCGTAGGGGTTTGTGGGTAATGTGGGTGTGTGTTTTATATTGTATTGGGTGTGTGGGAGTGGTGTGTGTATGTGTATCAGGTGTGTGTATTTGGAATTGTCCAATGTGGTGGTGTTTTGGAGATGTGTGTGTATTTTGAGCGTGGCGGTGTGTACCGCCAATGGAATACCGTGGTTGGAAGATCGCCGTGTGGATTCGTGGGTTGTGATAGTCTGGGCGTATTTCTGATTGGCGTGACGGTGGAGGTTTTGTTTTCGCCAGTTTATCACTGACCTTTGGTGTGGCGTACTTGTGTGGGTGTCTGAATATTGGTGGATTCCGTGCTGTGGGTCATAATAGCTGTGGCGGAATTCCGCAGCCACAGCGGTGTGTTGGCGGTCTTCTGCACGGCGGTAAGCGGCTTTTACCGCCAATGTTGTAATGACCGCCAAAGTCTTGTGACTTAACATGAGCATTGCATTTCATCACAGCAATTTCAAGAGGTAACTGAGTCGCGTGCAAAAAATCCTTCATCTTTTCGCCATTTTTCATTGGAGAACCAGAAGAGGTCATAAAACCCCTCGGTGACCATAACTGCCCAAAATCTTGTACAATTCCAAACCTGTATCTGCTGTCAGTATAGATAGTGACTTTCAGGTTTGCAGCTGCATGACATGCCCTAGTAAGAGCAATTAATTCTGCCACTTGAGCAGAGTACACTCTTTCGAGCCAGGAAGCTTCTAAGATACCAGTGATTGTACACACGGCATATCCAGCTCTCAGCACTCCTACTGAGTCTCTCAGACATGAACCATGAACAAAAATTATGTAATCATTTTCTTCCAGTTGAGTATCTTTAATATCAGGTCTTGGTTTTGTGCACAGATCTGTTACCTCAAGACACCCATGTTCTACTTCCTCAGCATCATCAATGTCTGCATTTTTAATAGGAAGCAAAGTTGCCGGGTTCAATACAGTACATCTCTTAAGGGAGACATTAGGTGACCCTAGTATAATTGTCTCATACTTAGTAAGGCGCACATTCGTCATATGCTGCGTCTTGGTTCGGGTTAAACGAATTTCAACTGAATGTGGGACCATTACTGTTAAAGGATGTCCCATCACTATTCCTTCACACTGTGTGAGGCTTTGACCAAATGCTGCAACTGCACACAAACAACCCGGTAAGGCTGCTGCAACTGGGTCCAAAGTAGCTGAAAAATATGCTACTGGGCGGTTAGCACCTCCATGGACCTGTGTCAGGACAGACAAAGAACAAGCATCAAGTGCATGACAAAACAGTACAAAAGGCTTTGTGTAATCAGGCATACCTAAAGCTGGTGCCCTGCACATACTCTCTCTCAGTTCCATGAATGCCTTCATCTCTTTCTCGGACATGGTTATAGCACCTGATCCATCCTGAACTTCCTTAACAGTCAATCTCACCAGTGGATTAGATAATCGAGAAGTTGGGAATCCACTGACGACAGTAGCCCACAATTTCCAAAAACATCCTAACGTCTCTTTTTGTTGTTGGGGGATTCATCTGCAGTATGGCTGTCACTCTTTCTTTAGATATTTTTCTCGACCCTTTCTCAATCAGGTGACCTAAGAACGTCACCTCTTTCTGACAGTATTGCAGCTTCTTTGGGGACACTTCATGTCCGTTCTTTCCCAAATGGTTCAGTAAGGCAATTGTGTCGTACCTGCAGTCATCTTTTGTTCTGCATGCAATTAACAAATCATCAATATACTGTACTAAAGTCGGACTGAAAGGCAAACCTAATGATTCCAAATCCTTCTTCAATATCTGATTGAAGATGGAAGGTGACTCAGAAAACCCTTGAGGAATTCTGCACCAACTGCAGACCTTATCCAGAAATTTAAAACTGAAGAGAAATTGGCTGTCCTCATGAAGAGGCACTGAAAAGAATGATTGAGACAGGTCCACAACTGTGAACCACTCTGCATCACATGGAACCTGAAACATGATCACAGCTGGATTTGGCACTATTGGGCAACATTTTTACCACAATCTTGTTTATTTTCCTCAAGTCCTGCACAATTCGAACCTTCCCACAAGGCTTTTTCAAACCCATTATTGGTGAATTACACGGGCTACTCAGCACTTCTTTCAGAACCCCTTGCTTCACAAAAGTCTGCAATTATTTCTGCTACCTGAATGAGGACATCTTGTGTCATGTGGTACTGCAGTACCTGAGGCTACACTGTATTTGGCTTTACCTATACTTTAACCGGTTCTACTCCTTTTATTAGTCCCACTTCCTTTCCTGTCAGGTCCCACACTTTCTCTGTCACTGTTCCCTGCAATTCAGGTGGTAAGTCAGTTACTGTAAGCACCAGGAATAAGGTTGTCAGATGGTATTCCTCATTTGCGGTCTCCATCTCTAACTCTGGAAACTGACCATCACCTCCCTCATCATCACTGTTTGTCTGCACCTCAATCCCTTCATTGGAACAGGTAATCGAACACCTCGTTTTGCACAATAAGTCTCTTCCCAGTAGGGGTACGGGACTCGAGTCACAGAATAAAAATTTGTGTAATCCCTGGAAGTTACCAATCTCAACTTGGACCGGATCTGTAATCGGATTTGTCAGGAACTGGTTTGCTACACCTACCACCCTTATGGTACACCCCGAAAGTGGCAATTTTGGAAACTCTGCACTTCTGACTGTAGAGCGTGTAGCTCCTGTATCAACTAGGAATGAAACCTTATGACTCATCACCTTTCCCTCTATATATGGTCCCCTCTGGTCTACTTCTAGGGACACTGCAAGCCTGCACTCCTCACTGTCTGAACAATCATCGTTTATTCCATCCTCACCACGCAATGGGAACTGCTGTACTGTGTTATTTTTACTCAATGTTTGACCTGTGACCTGTTGAGGAAGCATCACCTTTTGCTGTCCCATTGGAGCTAATGGTATCTGCATTTGCTGTCTAGGTACCGTGGGAATCTGCTGCTGTGCCTGCTGCATTTGTGCTGGTTGAACACGTGGCATTTGCATTTGTTGCACAGGTTGGAAACTCTGCATCTGAACCATGTTATTCTGAAAATTCTGATTTTGACCCCTCATTTTTGGACCCCTCACATTTTTAAATGTACCGACATCATTGCTTTGTTGAACAACACCATCCTGCACCACTATTGGACATTCCCGCTTCCAGTGCCCCACGCCCCAGCATGCCTGACATGGTGACACCTTTTTCATTCCCTGCGCATCATTTTGAACCACAACAGTATTCAAGTCTGGACCACAGTTCACAAAACCTCCTCGACCTCTCGGGTGCGCCTGAAACATTCCATTCCCCTGCGGTTGCTGCTATACCACCTGCTGTATTCCATTTCCCTGCATCCCTGCTTGTGCTGCCTTAATCTGCATCACCATCACCTTCTCTTTCAACTTTCTCTGCTTCAACTCGATCTCGTCACTACAATATTTTGCATGCTGCAACACCTCATCAATCGACTTTGCTTGCCAACAATCAAATGATTCTTAATCATCTGGCTAATCTCTGGTCTCAGCCCTTCAACAAACCTGAACACAAGATGATTCATTAAATAAACAGAATGCAGCAAGCCCAAAAATAACGCACCAGTCCCTACTAGTGTCCAGTAAATCACAATATGTACAATGATGGCTTGTTAAGGCTAATGCGGTGTGCAACTCCACCAAGGCCCCTGCTGCACATAAGAGCCTGAGGGGTAAAGAAAAACCCCAATAATCAAACACAATACGGGGGTGCACCACTCCAATTAGTCAAATAAAATACATCAAGTGTAAGCCGTCCAATATAATCGAACAGGTAAGAGGTATCCCTTAGTTTCTTCCACAAGACTTTAATTGATACTAAAAGCTTGTTACACCAATAAGTTCATGAGGACAAGCAGCCAACACGTTTCGCCCTATAACCTTGGGCTTCTTCAGGGCTGCAAAATAACATATAACCATAAAAAAGTAGGATAACAAAGTAACATACATAAAGTAACAAGAGCAAAACATATTGACAAACAGGACATTGCGTTTTCATACATGTACCAAGAAGGACAACATATTGCAAAGTTACTGACAAAGTTGCAAAAAAAGAGAAAATACATGTGTAGACACTTATCTTAAATGGAACCAATATCAATCATATGTGATAAATGGAACCAGCAAGGGAAAGAATATAGAAAAGGAGGAAAGCCCCAAAACTACATCGTGAGCTAATATACACAGAGCCGTGAAGAAAAAAAGTGAAAGAGAAAGCCAGTGCAATCCCATTATAAATATTAGAAAAAAGTTGTAAAGGCATCAACCAGTCCGTATAACCAAAATCCCATTCAAGGCCAACAGATGACATAAGGTAACAAGAGATAAATCTAGTAGAGAATAACAAGGTTAATAACCGTCGAAAAAAGGCACATACCAGAGGTAGTATTTCAATCAAGCAAATGTTACTGTTCACAGTGTGCATACATGCACAAATGTAAGAAGGTTCTAAGAAATTAGAAAAAATTAGAGAAAAGGCTCATAACGATATGTACACCAAAAAAGAATTGATTACTTGTAAAATGTGAATAAGCTAAAAGAGTAGTGTTTATATTAAGTATAATGTAACCGCGAAAAGAATATGGAAGTTAAAGGATTTGTACTAAGAATAAATCAGGTAGGGCATCACCGGTAACAGACAAAATAAATTTAACAACGTTATAGTAACCGCGTTCATATGTAAATAAACTCTTCCAGCCTTACCTGGACAACACAAATAAATTATTGCACGATATCCTCCGTAGTAGTTAGTGCCGGTAATCAAAAAGACAGGGATATAGAAGACAGGCACGATCGTGTGCCGCCTGTCAGCGGTTTGTGTGAATAACGGCGTCCAGGTATCCAACCTCGTGAAGCGAGGGATGCCAGTTATTTATAATCCCGCCGTAAGCATAAAAAGCGATGTCGACAGAAACGACGGACTATGCGAGACCGACGTTATCGAACAAACAAAATGCTCGTGGACGTTAGTGGCGGCCATATTAGAATAAGAAAAAGGTCTGTAAAAGATATATAAGAAAAAGGTCCAAAAACCCAGTCATTGTGAGAAAATAATAACGGAGGCCAGGGTTGAAGTGAGCAGGAGTGAGAAATAGTGAGAAGTAACTTGCAAGGTATAACAAAAAAAGGGGAGGAGTATTGTAAGAAATGTTGGAAATACCCGGGGGAAGGAGAAAGAAGGATACGTAGGAGGAAGAGGAAGACAAACAGTAGCAAACCACCATGGACCCAAATGGGAGGAACAATGTAATCCGAGCAATACACCAATCATATTTAAGCAGTACAAACCATAATTATTGAATCTCCAAATGTCGTAAAGCACATAAATATGAAGAGACATCAACCCAAATAGGCATGACGACAAATATACAACTTGAATTAAATTTGAGACCCTAAACAAGTATATGGAAAAGGTCACTTCGACATATAATAATCACATCAGCTTGCTATACATGAGATCAATGTGAAAAGTCAATATTTTAACAACAGACTAATATAGGAATCTCTACGAGATATATAATTCAAAGTTAAAGATGATTCATGTCTTTCGGCTCAATGATCTCAGTGCCACTGTAGTGTTTGAATGCTTTCAACAATCTCTCATAGTAAGCATGTATTGACTCTTTAGCCTCCTGTGATGTTCAATAAATTTTCTGCCAATCAGTTACTTTCGGCGACACTTTCTGCTTCAAAAACTCAATCACTTTATGATAATACCTCATCACTTGTGCAGACGGTGCTCCAGTAATCTTATCCATTGCCGGCTCCTCTGTCGGCCAATCTACGCCCCTCTTGCACTCAAGGCATAAGTCAGGTGGAACTATAATTTCAAACAGGGTATTCAATCCTCCCAGAGACATTTCGCAAGCTTCACAAACCTGTCCATCTGCTGGTACCGTTCTATCAGCTTTTTCCTCAACCTTGGATAGTCATTTGTAAATGACAGGATGTCACCTCTAGACCACGGTACATGGACTAGAACCCCTCCGGCTGTTTCTCTCATTGGTAAACATTTTATTGTCCCCGTGTCCGATGCGGCTTTAGCCTGCTTTGGTTCCGGACCATCACCTTTCTCTTTATCTCTCTTCTTTGCCCATCTGCCTTCCCACTTCTCTGAGGCTCCCCAAATTTGAGCACTCTGTAGTTTTTCTTTAAGATGTGCTTTCATTCCGGTAGATCGTATGTGCTCGAAATCTTTATGCTCAAAGTCTAGTCTGTAGCTTCTTTTCAAATGTTTAGTACTACAATGTCTATGCCGTACGTATCCACCAGGTTTGTCAACCTCTGATGCACCTTGCTCACTTCTTTAGTTATTTTGGGGCACAGATACCTCAATTCTGCTTCCGTGTATGACTCTAGACTGTTCACCCCCATTGTTCCTTCCACTAGCTCCATGGCTTCTACACCCAGTCTCACAAAATTCGGATATTCTTCCTCTTCTGACCTCTCTGTGGTCACTGTAGTAGTCTGCGGATTGTTGAGTTTGTCTAACCACTCGTTCAATTGTTGCGCTGTTAAGCCTTGCAACAAAATATTTCCAGACTGCACCATTGGTGTCTGTGTCGTATTTGTACTCATTATCTGTGGGGTTAGCGTTCCCAACCCTGCTTGCCTCATTGTCTCCAAAGGAACCCCAATCAGACTAAAATCTAACAAGGATCTAGACTTTTCGACTGTCTGTTCTCCCTGCAAGTGTCCTGTGGAACCTCCTCTTGTTGCCTCTTGGGTCATTACTCCCTGATCACATACGCCAGGCTTACCTTGCGCATACAGCGGTACTGGTGAACCAACAGTAATTGGCAATGATATAGCAGCTGGTGTCTGACCAAGTCCCAAACCCTGTGGAGCATAAACTCCCTTAGCTTGATTCATCATTGGTGCTGTAGCTACTGACTGCAGTCCTGCAACTGAAGTGTAATTCGGAACCAGATGTTGCTGTGGCTGTAGCAGCAATTGCAGAGTTGGCTCAATCTGCACTAACTTTGACCTTGTGTATACCGGATCAGGCGGCACTATCAGACTCGTAGTTGTTTCCAATACTGGAACATCGGGATAAATCCTTTGAATCTGTGGTGGCTGCAACTGTATCTGTGTGTCTGGTGCAGTGGGTACACTGACACCATTCTGTATCAAAACTGTATCACTTGTCTGCACTGTATTTGAGATACCCTTATTTTGTGCCGGTCTTCAGAACTCACACTAGTGCTCTGTGCGTTATCATTTATGGCATATGGTGGCGGGTGATCATGTAACAATTGATTAAGAAACTCCTCATCGTCTGAATCATCTGCGTCTACCGAAGACCTCTGAGTCTCCTTTGGCTTACTAGAGCCCTTGTCTGTCTTACAAGTGGCTTTCTTTCCCTGTGTCTCGTCTTCTTGTGTTATTGCCGGAAACATTTTAAGTCCGTCAACTATTCCCCTTCTCCACATCCTGCTCTCATTATCCCATCTAGCGTCAGCTAAAATCTTTTCTGCTCTTTTCATTCTCCTTTCAAATTTCTGCTGTCTCTGTCGTATAGCCATCAAATCCCAGATTGCTAATGCCTCATACTGAGCTGGTCTCGGAGGCGGTTTTTGTACACTTAACATCATTCGCAAATTTTCCAAAATGTTTACATTAAACGTTCCGTATTCTGGAAACGGTAAACATCCCTCCTTCTCTGTCAATTTGCACCACTGTTTTACCCAAAGACATGGCACGATTCCCTTCTCTTCCATTACAATATAAGCTGGAGTACCCTCAGGTGGTGTAGGCTCCCCCACACTCGCTGTAAAGTATGTATCTCCCCTCAAAGCACTCTTTAGAGCCTTGAAAAACCTCATTTTTGCTTCTTTTATTTTGTTTAGAATCTAATCAGGAAGTGACTTTAATTCCCAGAACACTCTTCACCCACCTTTCTCAAATTATTGCCTCTCACAGACATCTGCCAATACGTGCACGACCCCTCCCAGCAACTGACCTATCCCAGTGCGGCTCAAATGATGTCACACTCACACACACTGCAGATGACAAAGTCTTGCGGCTTGTCCTCCTCACACAGAAACTAATGCAATATATTGCGAGCACCTTTAACAACAAAAACCCAAATTTGCCGGTTCACTACAGGAAGGGTAACACAATTGCTTCAGAACTTTACAGAGATTTCACTTGAAGCCTCGACCGCTACTCTCTCCTTCTCAGCTCCCGCACTCTCAAGCAGAATTCGACCTGCAAATCCTACTCTGGACTTGTCAATGGTTTGTTCTAGTGTACTTCAGAACTTTCCAAATCTCCATCGAACGTTTCAATCACACAATTTGACTCAAACTCGACTTGTCAACCACGCCCGATTGACGTATTAAACCGCACAAATTACAACATAAACCCAAGTGTCTCCTACACTTGTCAATATACTCCAGAGTCTTAGACCACGACGGGTCCGTGCATCACCAACAACCATGTGGATAATTTATTAGCACAAAGTGCCACACTCACATGAAGTTTGCCGACTTCCCTACTCTCATACTGTGGAGTACGCCCACTCCTACTAAAACAACATTACCTGGTCTAAATCCACACAAACTTCACAAATCACCTGCAATATGCATAAGCTGAGCAAGCGCAAATTCTACACCACACATGCTAAAACGCTGAGAACATACCCAACTCACTTAGGCAGGCTCCGAGATACCAGGAAAAGTCATGGGGAATTTAGAAATACATCATACCTCCAATTTGCATTATCTCGAAAAACACTTTTAAACAATGGTCCTCCGTCTTAGGGTCCCAAAGGGCCTAAACCGTCGCTCTGCTACCAGAACTGTTAACACATCCCTTTATGATAAATTTACTCACTTTGGGACTCGTTTTAGGCCAATGAATCTTTTGACCCTGATTGAAGACACCTTAGGACGAGACAACTAATCAGCATGTCAATCAATATGTCAATAACGTCATCAATATTTACCATAATAAGACAATTCAGATTAGTCAAAGGCATTAATAAAACTCAGAAACCACCATGACCTTACAGTCATGAATAACCACACCAGTTTAGTATAATTATATGAAGTTTATTCCCTATTGATTACAATTCTACTAGTAAGTTTATTAGTCTCAAAACCAAGAAACACATTAGCATAGTCACAATATGGCAACTCTGATAAGATTTCATCAAAGCAAAAATCATGAATATTAGAATTAGCACGACGTCAACATAGGTTATCCTTACCAAAGTATCATTATCACGTTATTCAACAAAGCATAGATTCAGACATTTGTCTATTTGCGTCTGTTTAGTGAACCCCTCATCTAACCTCGAATTAGCATTGGCATGTTGGGCTTCATGCAAAACAATTTAGCAACACCAATTTGGAAAACATCTAACTATGGTCTCTGTCAAAAGAAGCAGTTGGTACCTAGAAAGGAAAAGCAAACAGACAATCACAATTTCATTGTCATATAGTTACCCTCCGTATTGAGTCAGCATACAGGTTTAGTCTTCGTCCTCAGGACATCAGTTGATTCACCATCAACTAGGAATTCAGTAAGTCGGGTAAAGGGGCACTTCCCTCATAAGGAGGTAAAGTGTAAACGGGCAAAATAAGGCAAGGATGGTTTTAAGAACCAAACAGCAAAATCTCTATGCAGAGTGACAAAGTGTCTGGGTCATAGCAAAGTTCGCAATAGCATCTACCCTCTCCTCTAATCAAATGGCTCTCCGTTCTGCCGTCTCGCCGTCTAATTTAGTTCCTTGTGTCAAGGGTTTGTATCCCTTTTCCGTTGTACAGTCCCCTAATTTTCCATTGGTCTGGGGTTTGCACCCCACTATCTCCCTCCAATAGGGTTTCAATGACTTCATTAAATTTGTCACCCCATAACAGTTCTCACAAAGTTTATTGGTCCTTATGATTGACTTCTTCAGCGGGTAGAATGTCCGGTGTGATTTCATACTCTCGTGGTCCTCTTTGCATCTTTAGTCAGTGGTTCCATTGTCTGTACCGGTTCAGACGACCTTGTACCTGCGAGTAGTCTACACTGTTGCATTCAGCAAGAATGTTTCGCTAGGCAAGTCGAATTTCATGAGAACGGATCTACTACGGTTACATTAATCTTCTAGCTTTGGAAAAATACGAGTTCATGTCCTTCAGCAAGTCAGCATACTGTACGTTAGAAAAACACATTTAATATGAAACCGGGCAGCTAGGCCTCGACTCATGCTAACTAAGGCCTAATGATTTATTAGCAGAACTTTTAACAAATAACCTTTTAATATTTTAATATTAGTGCAAAACCATACTTTAACATAACATGTCATCATTAGTAGTAAGTTTCATTACTAGGGTAGGTCGCTTCCCCTGCCGCTGCAGCTCCTCCAGCTCCTCCAGCCCAGGTTCCTGAGACCTCCCAGCAAGCCCAGCTACCTCGCAGTAAGTACCCCCCCACCTCCCAGCCCCTCGCCCTGCCCCGCGCTACTCACCCTCTCTCCTGCTTCTTTTATTCTTCTCTGTTCTTCCTCTGCGCTCTCCTTCTGTAGTCTTCTTCTGTACTCTTCTTTCCCTCCTGCTCCCCGTCTTCTCTCTTCATCTGTGTGCTTCTCTCCCTCTCCTCTGCACCGCGACCCGCGTGTGCCTCCTCTTCTCTGTCCCTCTTCTTGGCTCCTTCCTCTGCTGCTCGCCGCCCCTCTTCTTCTTCACCTTCATCTGTATTCTTCTGTCTTCTGTGCTCCTCTTCTTCACCTTCATCTGTATTCTTCTGTCTTCTGCGCTCCTCTTCTTCACCTTCATCTGTACTTTTCTGTCTTCTGCGCTCCTCTTCTTCTGTAGCTTCTTCTGTGGCCTTCTGTCTTCTGTGTATTCGGCTCCTCTTCTTCTGTGGTCTTCTGTCTTCTGTTCTTCGGCTCCTCTTCTTCTGTGGTCTTCTGTCTTCTGTTCTTTGGCTCCTCTTCTTCTGTCGTCTTCTGTCTTCTGTTCTTCGGCTCCTCTTCTTCTGCGGTCTTCTGTCTTCTGTTCTTCTGTCTTCTGTTCCTCCTGTTCTCTTCTTTCCCTCCTGCTCCCCGCTCCTCTTCCTCTGTTAGCTCTGTTTCCCAACAAAGCTAACTGCTACCTACTCCCTGGTTCTTCCCGCTCCTGACTCGTCTCTCCCCCTCTCTATCACCCCTATCTACCCCCATCTCTATCTACCTATCTCTCTATCTCTCTCTCTGTCTCCCTCACTCACCACCTCCTCCTATCTACCTATCTCTCTATCTTTCCCCCCACTCGCCACCCCCTCTGTTACCACCCCTATCCTCCTATCCTTTCACTCTACCTCTCACCCTCACCCACCTCTACAACCCCCCCTATCTTCCCAACCTTACTCCTATCTCTCTCCCTAAACTCCTAAACTTCCTAAAACTCACCCCCCACCACCCTTAACCCCCCTCCCCCAGCTCTTCTCCCATCTACCTGTCCCCCCTCCCCCCGCTTTCCCGACGCCACCTCCTGCACGCCCCCGCCCCCCAGCTCCCATTCGCCCCCAGCTGACCCCTCCCCCCCCCTCCTCCCTCGTATGGCGGCCGCTGTGCGACCGCGCCGCTGGCGCGCCGGAGGCGCGCCAGAGGCAAGCCCGTCTGCGCCCGTCTGCGCCCGTCCGCGCCTGGCCCGCGCCCAGCGCCACGACCCCTGGTCCTCAGCACTCCCAAACCCCACTGCTCCGCTACGACCCCACCACCCTCCACGCCCTCAACCCAGGACGCTCCAACACCTGCTTCCAAGCTAACCCAAAACGTACCCATGGACCTTTCGCCTGCCACTCCTGCAAACGTATCTTCCACCACGCAACTACCATGACCACCAGCCCACACGCCATCAACCACCTCAAATGCATCCTGGTCAACGCTCGATCCGTCCACAAGCACGCCGTTGAACTCTGGGACCTCCTGGACTCCACAGCACCGGACGTCGCCTTCATCACGGAGACCTGGATGAAGGCCTCTTCGGCCCCAGACATCGCCATAGCCATCCCCGAAGGCTACAAGATTTCCAGGAAAGACCGCACCAACCCAGTAGGAGGAGGAATCACCATCGTCTACAAAGACTCCATCAGCGTCACCACCTCCACCGAAGACACCCCCCTCGCCGCAGAACACCTGCATTTCCAGATTCGCACTGACCCCAGGACCACCCTCAGAGGCTCCCTCATCTACCGTCCCCCCGGACCGCGCGCCCCTTTCAGCGACTCCATCACCGACTTCGTCTCCCCGCACGCCCTCGCCGGACTACATCCTCCTAGGCGACCTCAACTTCCATCTGGAACAGAACAACGAGCCCAACACCACCGCCCTGCTCGACAACCTCGCCAACCTCGGCCTCAAGCAACTGGTGAACACCCCCACCCACATCGCCGGACACACGCTTGACCCCATCTTCTCCGCCAGCAAACACTTCTCCTTCAGCCACGCCTCTGCTCTACACTGGACCGACCACAACTGTGTCCACTTCACATTCCGACGCGAGACCCGCCACCTCCGCACTCAACCCATCCCTCGTCGACAGTGGAACAAAATCCCCGAAGAACAGCTCTTCTCCACGCTCACCGTCAACCAACCTACCCTCACCACCGACCCCAACGACGCAGCCCTCAGTCTCACGAACTGGATCACCAACTGCGCAGACAACCTTGCTCCCCTCAGACGCACGCATCGACAGGCCAACACCAAAAAACCTCTCTGGTTCTCTGACACCCTTAAGGAATCAAAGAAAACCTGTTGCGCCCTCGAGAAAGCCTGGCGCAAGGACCACACCGCTGACAACATGACCGCCCTCAAGAACGCGACCCGCGAACACCACCACCTGATCCGCGCAGCCAAAAGGAATTTCTTCACCGACAGACTGTCCAAAAACAGCCACAAAAGCAGAGAACTCTTCAGCATCGTTAAAGAGTTCTCCAACCCCAACGCCAACGCCAACGCCATCACGCCCTCACAAGACCTGTGCAACTCCCTCGCCACCTTCTTCCATCGCAAGATCACCGACCTCCACGACAGCTTCGGACACCAGACCCAGCCAAGCAACACCGAACCCACACCCCCTGCCATCACCCTCAACGCCTGGACCCACATCAACACTGAAGAGACCAAAACCACCATGAACTCTTTCCACTCCGGCGCCCCCTCGGACCCCTGCCCTCACTTCATCTTCAATAAAGCCAACGACATCATCGCCCCGCACCTCCAGACCATCATCAACTCCTCATTTTCATCTGCTACCTTCCCCGAAAGCTGGAAACACGCCGAAGTCAACGCCCTACTAAAGAAACCTACGGCTGACCCAAGCGACCTGAAGAACTTCCGCCCCATCTCGCTCCTCCCCTTCCCTGCCAAGGTAATAGAGAAGACCGTCAACAAACAGCTTACCAACTTCCTGGAAGACAACAACCTTCTCGACCCTTCACAATCCGGATTCCGAACCAACCACAGCACTGAAACCGCCCTCATCTCAGTCACAGACGACATCAGAACCCTGATAGACAACGGTGAAACAGTCGCCCTCATCCTCCTCGACCTCTCGGCTGCCTTCGACACCGTCTGTAACCACACCCTAATAACCCGCCTCCGCTCCACCGGGATCCAAGGCCAGGCCCTGGACTGGATCACCTCCTTCCTCTCCAACCGCTCTCAAAGAGTCTACCTCCCACCTTTTCGCTCAGACCCCACCGAGATCATCTGCGGCGTCCCTCAAGGCTCCTCGCTCAGCCCGACACTCTTCAATGTCTACATGAGCCCCCTCGCCGACATCGTACGCAAGCACAACATCATCATCACCTCCTACGCCGACGACACGCAACTTATACTTTCCCTCACCAAGGACCCCGCCAGTGCTAAGACCAACCTACAAGATGGCATGAAGGACGTCGCAGATTGGATGAGGCTCAGCCGTCTAAAACTGAACTCAGACAAAAAGGAAGTCCTCATCCTCGGCAACACCCCGACCGCATGGGACGACTCCTGGTGGCCCACGGCCCTTGGCACCGCACCGACCCCCTCAGACCACGCCTGCAACCTCGGCTTCATCTTGGACCCTCTTCTCACCATGACCAAACAAGTCAACGCCGTGTCCTCCTCCTGCTTCCTCACCCTCCGCATGCTCCGCAAGATCTTCCACTGGATCCCCACCGACACCAGAAAAACCGTGACCCACGCCCTAGTCACTAGCCACCTGGACTACGGCAACACCCTTTATGCTGGGACCACCGTAAAAAACTCCAAAAACGTCTGCAACATATTCAAAACGCCTCCGCCCTCCTCATCCTCGACGTACCCCGCAACAGCCACATCTCTGCACACCTGAGACAACTGCATTGGCTCCCAGTCAGCAAAAGGATCACCTTCCGACTTCTCACCCACGCACACAAAGCCCTCCACAACAAGGGACCTGAATACCTCAACCGACGCCTCAGCTTCTACGCCCCCACCCGTCTCCTCCGTTCCACCGGCCTCGTGCTCGCTGCCGTCCCTCGCATCCGCCGCTCCACGGCGGGTGGGAGGTCTTTCTCCTACCTGGCAGCCAAGACCTGGAACACCCTCCCAACCAGCCTCAGGACCACCCAGGACCACTCCTCATTCCGGAGACTCCTCAAGACCTGGCTCTTCGAGCAGCAGTAACCCCCTTCCCCCTAGCGCCTTGAGACCCTCACGGGTCAGTAGCGCGCTTTATAAATGTTAATGATTTGATTTGATTAGTCATTGTATATATTGGTGGCCACTCCCCGTGGGCACATTTGAAGCGCACGTTTAGCAAAATACATGAATACATTTTCTATGTGGCATTATTACACATTAGTTCATAAACATTTCATGTTAATTTCAAAGTATATAAGCTACGCTCTCTCACTGTCTTGATGTTCCTTCCACAAACTTAAGGGGCCAGAGCAGGTGTGGGAGGAGGGCTCAGGTTGCATGGGACTCAGATAGACAACATGCTAGGCCCAACCCCTGTTGGAAGGGAGGAGGGAGCTGCTGCTCTATTCAGAATTTCATTGGATACAGACTGGCTCAATCCACACTTCCAAGCTAGCAGATTTTACGTTCTTGGTAAGGGAGAGATTGTAAAGAAACAATGGAATACTGCTTGTCGTGCATTCTGAAATGTGGCTTTATTAAATATATAAACAGTGGATGCAGGCAGTTTCTAAACACAATTTAAATCACAGAAACAGATTAAGCTGTCTCTTAAACACATTCTGGATCACTAATATGTATGTAGCCTTTTTAATTTGAAAAGAGGGGTTGGGGGAGGCCTCATGCAGTCTTGTGCCACAAAATAAGAGGGAAATTTCAAACAGTCACGGCTAAAAAACAACACTTTTTAAGGCCAAGCTGCCTGAAACAGACAGAGTCTACAGTAAACAGGCACGGGTAGCAGTAAAAAACACTTTAAAACAGAGAATAAGATTTCCCAGAAAAGTCTGAGGCTTCTTACCTTGGCCTCTTAGGAATCCTTGATCACTGGGCTGTATTAGGGCACAGGGATAAAGCTGGGCTCACAAAATGGCAGTGGCTGTCTTGGGGTTCCCTCCACAAACTTAATGGGCCAGAGCAGGTGTGGGAGGAGGGCTCAGGTTGCCTGGGACTCAGAGAGCCAATCAGATAAGCCCAATCCCTGTGGGAATGGAGGAGGGACCTGCTGCTCTATTCAGAATCTCCTTGGATACAGGCAGGCTGAATTCTCACTTCCAAGCTGGCAGAGTCTACTTTCCAGGTAAGGGAGAGATTGTAAAAAAACACTGAAATACTGCTTGTCGCACACTCTGAAATGTTTAATTTTTAAGGCAAAAAGAGGGGATGCAGAAAGTTTCTAAACACAATTTAAATCACAGAAACAGATTCAGCAGTCTCCTAAATACACTCTGGATAGTCTCTGAGATGTATGTAGCCTTTTCACCTGCAAAAGAGGTGTGGCGAGGGAAGCTTTATGCAGTCCTGTGCCACAAACTAGGAGGAAAATTTCAAACAGTCACTGCTAAAAAACAGCACTTTAAAAGGCCAAGCTGCTTGAAACAGAGAGAGTCTACAGTAAACCGGTACGGGTAGCAGAACAAAACACTTCAAAACAGATAATATGATTTCCCAGAAAAGTCCGTGGCTCATTACCTAGGTCTCCTATGAATCCTTGATCACTGGGCTGTATTAGGGCACAGAGATGAAGCTGGGGTCAGAAAATGGAGGTGGATGTCTTTGGGTTCCCTCCACAAACTTAAGGGGCCAGAGCAGGTATGGGAGGAGGGCTCGGGTTGCCTGAGACTCAGAGAGCCAATCAGCCAGGCCCAGCCCCTATGGAAAGGGAGGAGGACCTGCTGCTCTATTCAGAATCTCCTTGGATACAGACAGGCTGAATTCTCACTTCCAATCTAGCAGATTCTACTTTCCAGGTAAGGGAGTCACTGTAAAAAAACACTGAATTACTGCTTGTTGCGCTCTCTAAAATGTAGCTTTTTTAAGGCAAAAACAGCTGATGCAGAAACTTTCTAAATACAATTTAAGTCACAGAAACAGATTAAGCACTCACCTACACATACTCTGAATAGTCACTGAGATGTATGTAGCCTTTTTAATTAGAAGAGAGGGGGGCGGGAGGCTTTATTGAGTCTTGCGCCACAAAATAGGAAGGACATTTCAAACACTCACAGCTACAAAACGGCCCTTCAAAATGCCAAGCTGCCTGAAACACAGAGAGCCTACAGTAAACAGGCACGGGTAGCAGTAAAAAACAAACACTCTAAAACAGATGATAAGATTTCCCAGAAAGGTTTGGGGCTCCTTACTAGGTCTCTTAGGAATCCTTGATCTCTGGGCTGTATTAGGGCAGAGGGAAAAAGTTGGGCTCAAAAAATGGAGGTGGCTGTCTTGAGGTTCCCTCCACAAACGTAAGGCTAAAGAGCAGGTGAAGGAGGACGGCTCAGGTTGCCTGGGACTCAGAGAGCCCATCAGCTAGACCCAGCCCCTGTGGGAAGGGAGGAGGGAGCTACTGCTCTATTAAGAATCTCCTTCGATACAGACATGCTGAATCCACACTTCCAAGCTGGCAGAGCCTACTTTACAGGTAAGGGAGAGATTGTAACAAAACACTGAAATACTGCTTGTCGGGCACTATGAAATGAGTTTTTTTGAAGGCAAAACAGGGGATGCAGACAGTTTCTAAACACTGTTTAAATCACAGAAACAGATTAAGCAGTCTCCTAAGCACACTATGTATAGTCACTGAGATGTATGTAGCCTTTTTACTTAGAAAAGAGGGGGGCGGGGAGGCTTTATGCAGTCTTGTTCCACAAACTAGGAGGTACATTTCAAACACTCACAGCTAAACAACAGCACCTTAATAGGCCAAGCTGCCTGAAACACAGAGAATCTACAGTAAACAGGCACGATTAGCAGTAAAAAGCACTTTAAAACAGATTACAAGATTTCCCAGAAAAGTCTGGGGCTCCTTACCTCAGTCTCTTAGGAATTCTTAATAACTGGACTGTATTAGGGCACAGGGAAAAAGATGGGCTCACAAAAAGATCGAGGCGGTTCTGGGTTCCCTCCACAAACTTAATGGCCCAGAGCAGGTGTGGGAGAACAGCTTAGTTTGCCTGGAACTCAGAGAGCCCATCAGCTAGGCCCAGCCCCTAAGGGAAGGGAGGAGAGAGCTGCTGCTCTATTCAGAATCTCCTTGGGTACAGACAGGCTGAATCCACACTTCCAAGCAAGCAGAATCTACTTTCCAGGTAAGGGAGAGATTATTTTAAAAAACACTGAAATTATTCTTGTTGTGCACTTTGAAATGCGGCTTTTTAAGGCAAAAACAGGGGATGCAGACAGTTTCTAAACACAATTTAAATCACAGAAACAGATCACACAGTCTCCTAAACACACTCTGGATAGTCACTGAGATGTATGTAGCTTGTTTACTTACAAAAGAGGGGGGACGCTTTATGCAGTCTTGTGCCACACACTAGGTAGTAAATTTCAAACAGTCACGGATAAAAAGCAGCACCTTAAAAGACCAAGCTGCCTCAAACACAGAGAGTCTATAGTAAACAAACACGGGTAGCAGTAAAAAACACTTAAAAACATATATTAAGATTTCCCAGAAAAGTCTGGGGTCCTTACCTAGGTCTCTTAGGGATCCTTAATCACTGGGCTGTATTAGGGCACAGGGAACAACCTGGGCTCACAAAATGGAGGAGGCTGTCTTGGGGTCCCCTCCACAAACTTAAGGAGCCAAAACAGGTGTGGGAGGAGGGCTCATGTTGCCTGGGACTTAAAGAGTAAATCAGCTAGGCCCAACCCCTGTGGAAAGGGAGGGTGGATCTGCTACTCTATTCAGAATTTCCTTGGATACAGGCAGGCTGAATCCACACTTCAAAGCTAGCAGAGTCTACTTTCCAGGTAAGGGAGAGATTGTAAAATAAATACTGAAATACTCCTTGTCGCGTACTCTGAATTGTGTTTTTTAAGGAAAAAACAGGGGATGCAGACTGTTTCTAAACACAATTTAAAACACAGAAATAGGTTAAGCAGTCTCCTAAACACACTCTGGATAGTCACTGAGATGTATGTAGCCTTTTTACTTAGAAAAGAGGGGGGACGCTTTATGCGGTTGCTAATGCGTCCCTTTATGATAAATTATTACACATTGGGACTCGTTTTAGGCCAATTAATCTTTTGACCCTGTTGAGAGACACCTTAGGACGAGATAGCTAATCAACATGTCAATCAATACGTCAATAATGTTATCAATATTTATTATAACAATGCACTTCACTTTAGTCAAAGACATTAATAAAACTCTGGAAACACCATGACCTTGCAGTCATGAATAACCACACCAGTTTAGTATGAATTTTAGTAATTGTATTCCCTATTGGTTACAATACTACTAGCAAGTTTATTAATCTCAAAACCAAGAAGCACAATAGCATAGTCACAATATGGCAACTCTGATAAGATTTAATCAAAGCAAGAATCACAAACATTAGGATATAAAACGCTGTCAGCATAGATTATCCAAAGCAGAGTGTATCAGCACATTGTTCAACAAAGCATAGATTCAGTCATTTGTCTGTCTGCGTCAGTTCAGTGAACCTCCTCAACTAAACTCGAATTAGCATCGGCACGTTAGGCTGCATGCAAAACAATTTAGTAACACCAATTTGGAAAACATCTATCTATGGTCTCTGTCAAAAGAGAAGCAGTTGGTACCTAGAAAGGAAAAGCAAACAGACAATCACAATGTCATTGTCATATAGTTACCCTCCAGGTTTGGTCAGCACTCAGGTTCTGTCTTCGTCCTCAGGACATCAGTTGATTCGCCATCCGCAAGGAACTCAGTTCAGGCTGGAAGGGCAAAGGGGCACTTCCCTCATAAGGAGGTAAAGTGTAAAGGGCAATCTAAGGACAAGGATTATTCTAAGTAAAATCAGCAAGTCACCAAACAGAGTGACAAAGTTTCTGGATCATATCATCAGCATTTCCCTAACCAATCCCCTGTAACTCCCCGTGTCATAGGTTTTTATCCCTTTTTCGTTGTACATTCGTTGTACATTCCCCTAAAATCTAATTGGACAAGGGGTTGCACCCCACTATCTTTAGCCATGTAAAATCACATTACTTCATCAAATTTGTTAACCCATAACAGTTCTCACATATTTTATTGGTGCTTATGATTGACTTCTTTAGCAGGTGGAATGTCCGGTATGATTTCATCGTCTTGTGGCCCTTTGCACATCTTTGGTCAGTGGCTCCATTGTACCGTTTAGGCGACCATTCGCATAGTATTAATCTACACTGTTGCATTTAGCTAGAAAATGTTACTACAGGCAGAGTGAATTTCATGAGAACGGATCTACTACAGCTACATTCAGCTTCTAGCTTTTGGAAAACAATAGTTCATGTCCTTTAGCAAGTCAGCACATCGCACGTTAGAAAAATACATTCAATATGAGAGTCAGGCAGCTGGGCCTCGACTCATGCTAACGAAGGCCTAAAAGATTTATTAGCAAAATCTTGTACATACTCTTTTAATATTAGTATAAAACCATATCATAACAAATCAATTTCAATATTATTAGTCAGTTTCATTAGTCTCCGTGTAAATTGGCAGCCACTCCCCGTGGGCACATTTCAAACGCATGTTATGACAAAATACATCAGCACATTTTCTAAGCTGCATTATCACACATTGGTTCATAAACATTTCATGTTAATATAGATTATATAAGCTATGCGCTCTCACAGTCTAGTGCCACAAACTAGGTGGTAAAATTCAAACAGTCACGGCTAAAAATAGCACTATAAAAGGCCAAGCTGCTTGAAACACAGCGAGTCTACGGTAATAAGGCAAGATTAGCAGTAAAAAAAAACTTTAAAACATCTAATAAGATTTCCCAGAAAAGTCTGGGGCTCCTTACCTAGGTCTCTTAGGAATACTTGATCACTGGGCTTTATTAGGGCACAGGGAAAAAGCTGGGCTCACAAAATGGAAGTGGCTGTCTTGGGGTCCCCTCCACTAACTTAAGGAACCAGAGCAGGTGTGGTAGGAGGGCTCGGATTGCCTGGACTCAAAGATCTAATCAGCTAGGCCCAGCCCCCGTGGAAAGGGAGGAGGGAAATGCTGCTCTATTCAGAATCTCCTTGGGTGAACTCAGGCTGAATCCAGTCTTCTAAGCTGGCAGAGTCTACTTTCTAAGTAAGGGAGAGATTGTAAAAAAAACACTAAAATACTCTTTGTAGCCCACTCAGAAATGTGTTTTTTTTAAAGGAAAAAACAGGGGTTGCAGACTGTTCCTAAACACAATTTAAACCACAGAAACTGATTAAGCAGTCTGATAATCACACTCTGGATAGTAACTGAGATTTATGTAGTCTTTTTACTTAGAAAAGAGAGGGGAAGCTTTATGCAGTCTTGTTACACAAACTAGCTAGTAAATTTCAAACAGTCACGGCTAATAAAACCTACACATACTCTGGATAGTCACTGAGATGTATGTAGCCTTTTTAATTAGAAGAGAGGGGGGCGGGAGGCTTTATTGAGTCTTGTGCCACAAAATAGGAAGGACATTTCAAACACTCACAGCTACAAAACAGCACTTCAAAATGCCAAGCTGCCTGAAACACAGAGAACCTACAGTAAACAGGCACGGGTAGCAGTAAAAAACACTTTAAAACAGATAATAAGATTCCTGAGAATAGTCTGGGGCTCCTTATCGAGGTCTCTTGGGATTCCTTGATCACTGGGCTGTATTAGGGCACAGGGAAAAAGCTGGGCTCACTAAATGGAGGAGGTTGTCTTGGGGTCAGAGCAGATGTAGGAGGAGGGCTCAGATTGCCTGGACTCAGAGAGCCAATCAGCTAGGCCCTAGCCCCTGTGGTAAGGGAGGAGGGAGCTGATGCTCCATTCAGAATCTCCTTGGGTACAGACAGGCTGAATCCACACTTACAGGCTAGCTGAGTCTACTTTCCAGGTAAGGGAGAGATAGTAAAAAAAAACAAAAATATTGCTTGTAGCACACTCTGAAATGTGGCTTTTTTAAGGCAAAAACAGGGGATACAGACAGTTTCTAAACACAATTTAAATCACAGAACCAGATTAAGCAGTCTCCTAGACACTCTCTGGATAGTCACTGAGATGTACGTAGCCTTTTTATTAGAAAAGAGGAGGGGAGGCTTTCTGTAGCCTTGTTCCACAAACTAGGAGGGAAATTTCAAACAGTCACTGCTAAAAAACAGCAATTTAAAAGGCCAAGCTTCCTGAAACACAGAGAGTCTACAGTAAACATGCACGGGTAGCAGTGAAAAACACTGAAAAACAGATAATAAGATTTCCCAGAAAAGTCTGGGGCTCCTTACGAGATCTCTTAGGAATCCTTGATCACTGGGCTGTATTAGGGCACAGGGAAAAAGCTGGGATCACTAAATGGAGGAGGCTGTCTTGGGGTTCCCTCCACAAACTTAAGGAGACAGTACAGGTGTTGGAGGAGGGCTCAGATTGCCTTGGACTCAGAGATACAATCGGCTAGGCCCAGCCCCTGTGGGAAGGGAGGAGGCAGCTGCTGCTCCATTCAGAATCTCCTTGGATACAAGCAGGCTGAATCCACACTTACAGGCTAGCAGAGTCTACTTTCCAGATAAGGGAGAGATTGTAAAAAAACACTGAAATACTCCTTGTTGTGCACTCTGAAGTGAAGCTTTTTTAAGGCAAAAACATTGGATGCAGACAGTTTCTAAACTCAATTTAAATCACAGAACAAGATTAAACAATCTCCTAAACACGCGCTGGATAGTCACTGAGATGTACGTAGCCTTTTTCACTTAAAAAAAGGGGGGCTTTCTGCAGCTTTGTTTCACAAACTCGGATGGAAATTTCAAACAGTCACTGCTAAAAAACAGCACTTTAAAAGAGCTAGCTTCCCGAAAAATAGAGTCTACAGTAAACATGCACGGGTAGCAGTAAAAAACTCTTTAAAGCAGATTTACCAGAAAAGTCTGGAGCTCCTTACCTAGGTCTCTTAGGAATCCTTGATCACTGGGCTGTATTAGGGCACAGGGAAGACGCTTGGCTCACAAAATGGAGGTGGCTGTATTGGTGTTCCCTCCACAAACTTAAGGGGCCAGAGCAGGTATGGGAGGAGGGCTCAGGTTGCCTGAGACTGAGAGAACCAATCAGCTAGGCCAATCCCTGTGGGAAATGAGGAGGGAGCTGTACTCTGTTCAGAATCTCCTTTGATATAGACTGGCTGAATCCACACTTCCAAGCTACCAGAGTCTACTTTCCAAGGTAAGGGAGGGATAGTAAAAAAACACGAAAATACTGCTTGTAGCGCACTCTGAAATGTGTCTTTTTTAAGGCAAAAACATGGGATGCAGACAGTTTCCAAACACAATTTAAATCACAGAAACAGATTACGCAGTCTCCTAAACACACTCTGGATAGTCACTGAGATGTATGTAGCCTTTTTACTTAGAAAAGAGGGGTGATGTTTTGTGCAGTCTTATGCCACAAACTAGGTAGTACATTTCAAACAGTCACAAATAAAAAGCCGCACTTTAAAAGGCCAGGCTGCCTGAAACACAGAGAGTCTACAGTAAACAGGCACAGGTAGCAGTTAAAACTCTTTAAAACAGATAATAAGATTTCCCAAAAAGGTCTGGGGCTCCTTATCTAGGTCTCTTAGGAATCCTTGATCACTGTGCTGTATCAGGCAACAGGGAAATAGCTGGGCTCACAAAATGAAGGTTGCTGTCTTGGGGTTCCCTCCACAAACTTAAGGAGCCAGAGCGGGTATGGTAGGAGGGCTCAGATTGCCTGGACTCAAGGATCTAATCAGCTATGACCAGCCCCCGTGGGAAGGGAGGAGGGAGCTGCTGCTCTATTCAGAATCTCCTTGGATACAGACAGGCTGAATCTACACTTCCAAGCTAGCAGAGTCTACTTTCCAGGTAAGGGAGAGATTGCAAAAAAACACTGAAATACTGCTTGCCGCACACTCTGAAATGTGGCTTTTTTAAGGCAAAACAGAGGATGCAGACAGTTTCTAAACACAATTTAATTCACAGAAACACATTAAGCAGTCTCCTAAACACACTCTGGATAGTGACTGCGATGTATGTAGCCTTTTTACTTAGAAAAGGGGAATGGGAGAGGCTTTATGCAGTCTTGTGCCACAAACTAGGAGGGTAATTTCAAACAGTCACTGCTAAAAAACAGCACTTTAAAAAGCCAAGCTGCCTGAAACACTTAGGGGGTCATTCCGACCCTGGCAGTCATGGACCGCCAGGGCCGGGGACGGAGGAAGCACCGCCAACAGGCTGGTGGTGCTTCTGGGGCAATTCTGACCGCAGCGGTAAAGCCGCGGTCAGAAAAGGGGAACCGGCGGTTTCCCGCCGGTATTCCCCTGCCCCAGGGAATCCTCCACGGCGGCGCTGCAAGCAGCGCCGCCATGGGGATTCCGACCCCCTTCCCGCCAGCTGGCTGGCGGGAACGGGTGTCGTGGGGCCCCTGGGGGCCCCTGAAGTGCCCATGCCACTGGCATGGGCACTGCAGGGGCCCCCTAACAGGGCCCCATTCAGATTTTCAGTGTCTGCAAAGCAGACACTGAAAATCGCGACGGGTGCCACTGCACCTGTCGCACACCAGCAACTCCGCCGGCTCCATTCGGAGCCGGCTTCATCGTTGCTGGGGCTTTCCCGCTGGGCGGGCGGGCGGCCTTTTGGCAGTCGCCTGCCCACCCAGCGGGAAAGTCAGAATGACCGCCGCGGTCATTTGACCGCGGTGCGGGCTTCTGGCGGGCGGCTCCCGCCGCCCGCCGGGGTCGGAGTGACCCCCTTAGTCTACAGTAAACAGGCAGGGGTAGCAGTAAAAAACACTTTAAAACAGATAATAAGATTTCCCAGAACAATCTGGGGCTCCTTACCCAGGTCTCTTAGGAATCCTTGATCACTTGGCTGTATTAGGGCACAGGGAAAATGCTGGGCTCACAAAATGGAGGTGGCTGTCTTGTGGTTCACTCCACAAACTTAAGGGGCAAGAGCAGGTGCAGAAGGAAGGCTTAGGTTGCCTGGGGCTCAGAGAGCCAATCAGCTAGGCCTGGCCCCTGTGGGAACGGATGGTTTGTGTTTCCCCTAGATCTATTTTCTCCTATTGCATTCTATAGCATTTCCTATTGTTTGCACTATCCTATTTCTATCTACTTACCTTATTTTGGTGTCTAGTGTATATATTGTGTATAATACTTACCTCCAGAAGGAGTATTGCCTCTAAGATATTTTTGGCCTCATGTCACTAAAATAAAGTACCTTTATTTTTGGTAACACTGAGTATTGTCTTTCATTGTGTATTAGTACTGTGTAACTATAGTGGTATTGCAGGAGGTTTGCATGCCTCCTAGTTCAGCCGAAGCTGCTCTGCTACAGCTACCTCTAGACAGCCTAAGCTGCTAGAACATTGACTACATTTCGCTAATAAGGGATAACTGGACCTGGTATAAAGTGTAAGTACCTAGGGTACCAACTACAAACCTGGCCAGCCTCCTACATTGGTGGTGCAGTGGTGGGATAAGTACTTGCAGTTGCTTTAGTACTTTGTTACTAGTGCTTTTTACAAGAAAAGTATGCTCCAATACTTAGAGCTATACATAAGTGTACCCAGAAGTCATTCTTAACTTTCTACAAACTTTTAAAAGCTTTCTAAAAGTTTCTGAAAAGTTTTCTTTTCTCTTAAAAGTTAGGCCTATTAGTTCACTAACTTTTTACTCTTTTCCTGAACCCCTTTCTGTCATTATGTCTGGTGTAGAGACTACCACTGAAGCACTACAGAAAACTTATGAAAGTTTGAACTTAAAATTTTTCAGGGGTCTCTGCATTGAAAGAAACTTAGGGATTGGGAAGAACCCCAACAAGGAATTTCTTGTAAATCTCCTGCTTCAAGATGACCAGGAACATAACACTGGTCAGTTAAAGTCAGAGTGGGAGGTAGAGGGAGATTCCACACAGGCACACTCAGGAGAGCATTCTAAGGAACCTGGGGAGGGTTCTTCCACAAATCTTCCCATCATTAAACCCCCTAGTTTAGATGGGAATGGGAAGGGGTCACACACAAGTAGGGCTACCTTCACACCTAGAGGCCAGGTAACTAGGGTGACGCAAGTTAGGGTTGTAGGAAAGTACCATCTTTCTTGGCATGTTACCCCCATTTTTACCAGTATGTCAGTATGTTTTTGCCTGTCTCACTGGGATCCTGCTGGTCAGGACCCCAGTGCTCATAGTTTGTGGCCTAATGTGTTGTCAGTAGTGCTTGTCTGTGTCACTGAGGCTCTGCTAACCAGAACCTCTGCGCTTATGCTCTCTCTCTGCTTTTAAATTTGTCACAATAGGCTAGTGACTTCATTTACCAATTTTAGTCAGCACACTGGACCCCCCCTCATAACTTTCTACTATATGATACTTAGGTAACCAGGGCATTGGGGTTGCAGGAGATCCTTATGGGCTTCAGTATTTCTTTTACCACAAAATAAGGAGCTCAGACAAACCCTATAACTGGACTGCCACTGCAGCCTGTGTGAAATAGTGCACACACTATTTCACAGCCATTTTCACTGCACTTAAGTAAATTATCAGTCACCTGTATGTCTAACCTTCATTTACTGAAGGCTAGGTGCAAAGTTACTAAGTGTGAGGGCACCCTTGCACTAGAAATGTTGCCCCACGCATCCCAGGGCCAATTCCCCAGACTTTGTAAGTGTGGGGACACCATTACACACGTGCACTACATATGGGTCAATACCTATATGTAACTTCACAATGGTAACCCCAATTTGGCCATGTAAGGTGTCTAAGATCATGGAATTGTCCCCCCATTCCAAATCTGGTATTGGGGAGTCAATTCCATGCATCCTGGGGGCTCCACCATGAACCGCCAGTACTATGAAATCAGCTCTCTGAGGCTTGCACTGCAGCTACAGCTGCTGCCACCTCACAGACAGGGTTCTTCCCTCCTGGGGACTGGGCAGCCCAGTCCCAGGAAGGCAGAACAAAGTATTTCCTTTGCGAGGAAGGTGTTACACCCTCTCCCTTTGGAAATAGGTGTTACAGGCTGGGGAGGGGTAGCCTCCCCCAGCCTCTGGAAATCCTTTGTAGGGCACAGATGGTGCCCTCCTTGCATAAACCAGTCTACACCAGTTCAGGGACCCTTTCTCCCCTGCTCTGGCGGGAAACTGGACAAAGGAAAGGGGAGTGACCACTCCCCTCTCCATCACCTCCTCAGTGGCGTTGCCCAGAGCTCCTCCAGTGTGTTCCAGACTTCAGCCATCTTGCTTTGCAAGGTGTGGGGGCACTCTGGAGGGCTCTGAGTGGCCAGTGCCAGCAGGTGATGTCAGAGATCCCTCCTGATAGGTCCATACCTGATAAGGTAGCTAGTCCCCCTCTCGGGGCTATTTAGGGTCTCTCCTGTGGGTTCTCTTCATATTCTGATTGCAATTTTCCTTCAGCAATCCTCTTCAACAACTTCAGCATCCTCTGACCTCTGATCAACCGCAGCCTCCTCCAAGAAACACTGTAACTGCAACAAAGTGTCTACAAGAGACACTTTTCGTCAGCAACCTCAGCTCCAAGTCAGCAAAAGCAACAGTTTCAATGGAGTGCATGCTCTGGGGACTCCCTGTCTTCATTCTGCACAAGAATGACTGGAGAAATCTCCTGTGGAGTGATGGAGTCACTCCCTTGCTCCAAGCAGGCTCCTTCCAAGGCAATGACCGGTACCCTGGGACTCCTCTCATGGCAACGAGCATGCTCTTAAGGACACAGAGGGTGGACATCATCAACATAGACAGTCCTGAGGTCCTGCTGACATAATTTAGAGGAGGTAAGACCTTGCCTTCCCTGAGAACGACAGCTGGCATCTTTAGGGTTCTCTAAAGTGCTGAGAGCCCCCTCTTCCTCCTCCCATAGAGTTGAGACCCCCAGGTCTCTCCTGTGCCCATCCAGCGCCATTTTGATGAAAAATTCACTTTTGCCGTAACCAAGGCTTGTTGGCACCTTCCAACACAAAATCTCATCTACAACGATCTTCATGCCGTGTGACATCTTTTATATTATGCAGGAACCCCCTGGCATCTTCCTTGGGTGCATTTCTGCAGTATTCTACTAACTGGGGACTCTTCCTTTGCATATTCTTCTGGGTTGGCAGGGGCTCCTGTCCTTCCTGGAACTTCTTTCGACTTCTGGAAATGGTCCCCTTCCTTTGCACATCTTCAGGTCAAATAATCCAGTAGTTGTTGTTTGCAGACTTGGTTGGCTGCTGCAAAATCTAAAAAATGAGGTGTAGTGTGTCCTAAGGAAACTTGAAGTACTTTACTCCTGCTTTTCTGGGCTCTGGGTGGGGTAATTTACTTACCTTTACTGTATTCTTACTCTCCGAGCTATTCTGCACACACTACACTTATCTAGGGGTAATTCGTGATTCACATTCCACTTTTTTAGTGTATGGTTTGTGTTGCCTCTAGACCTATTTTCTCCCATTTCATTTTATAGGATTTCCTACTGTTTGCATTGTTCTATGACTATTTACTTGTCTAATTTTGGTGTCTAGTGTATATATTGTGTACAATACTTACCTCTACAAGGAGTATTGTCTCTAAGATATTTTTGGTACTGTGTCACCCAAATAAATACCTTTATTTTTGGTAACACTGAGTATTGTCTTTACTTGTGTGGAAGTACTGTGTAACTATAAGTGGTATTGCATGAGCTTTGCATGCCTCCCAGTTCAGCCTATGCTGCTCTGGCATAGTTACCTCTATCAGCCTAAGCTGCTAGAACACTAGTACTTCACTAATAAGGGATAACTGGACCTGGTATAAGGTGTAAGTACCCAAGGTACCCACTACAAACCAGGCCAGCCTCCTACACTTAGGTGCAGTGAAAATTGGCTATGAAATAGTGTGTGCACTATTTCACGCAGGCTGCAATGGCAGGCCTGTGGAACGGTTTGTCTGAGCTCCTTAAAAAAAAATGCTGCAGCCCATATGGATCTCCTGGAACCCCAATGCCCTGGGTACCTAGGTACCATATACTAGGGACTTACAAGGGGGTCCAGTGTGCAAATGAAATTGGTAAATGAAGTCACTAGCCTATAGTGACAAATTTAAAAGCAGAGAGAGCATAAGCACTGAGGTTCTGATTAGCAGCGCCTCAGTGACACAGTTAGCACTATACACACACACACACATTAGGCCATAAACTATGAGCACTGGGGTCCTGACCAGCAGGATCACAGTGAGACAGGCAAAAACATACTGACATACAGGTAAAATGGGGGTAACATGCCAAGGAAGATGGTACTTTCCTACATACCTCCCTGTTCAGAATCCACTTAGATGAGTCACTTAAGAAGACCTGGTTCACCGACCTTTGGAGGACCCCAATCCTGCACAACACCTTTAAGAAAGCAGCTGGGAAATCACTTAGGCTTCAGTCACTACTGGAGGACAAAGCAGCTTTCTCACAGAGATCTCATGCATGGATGACTTTGCACACTTACTCGTCTTTGACACCACAGTCATGCCTAGGCCAGAGCTTCTCCAGACAAATAAAGAATCAATTCCTAAAGTATCGACTTGGTCTCCTGCCACTTGCTTTAAATGCAGGCCCTTGGCTGAGGGACGTAACCAACTCTATCTGCCACCTGTATGGTGAGGACATGGAAGACCTCCTCCATGTCCTCTGCTCATTCAATCATCTTGCACTAGAACGAAAAGCCCTACTAAAGATCAAATTTAATGAAAAAGGCATACGGACACTAAGACAAGCAGTGATGGTGTGCTTTGCACCTGGGGACCTGCAGTTGATCTGTGCTTTGGTGAGGTTTCTATTGCAGGTGTCACAAAAGCAAGATTTAATAAATCAGCATCGTTCCCCTGTCGCGTAGGCTCTCATTATCCTAATGAGACTTCTGGATTTTTGGGTGGCAGGATCGTTCACAGTCTGTGGGGGACTAAGTCGAACCCACGGCAAAGGATCTTTGTCACCCCAAATCCGGGTTGAGCTCCGGCTAACAAGCAGTGCCTCATCTCTCCCAAAGGGAAGAGACAATTGGGCAACCGAGCGGATGACATTTTAGTGCTTCCCAGGGAAGTGGTGGTCACTCAGATCCCAACCAGTTCTCTCATACACATTGTGGTCTCATATATAATTGACAAAGGCAGTTTGAGTTTTAAAGATTGGTTTAATAAAACAACTGCATTTTAGATAACAAGGCGTGAGCCGCAATAACCAGAACCATACAACACAGTAAGATTGACATAGTAACGAGGAGAGTGAAACATAAGAATAATGCTATCATAGTGCTATTATAGTACGTTCTCTCTTCTAAGTTCTATTTTGAGCACAGCAGGTTAAGCTCTAAGCCTGCCTTTTAGGTTCCCCCGGGAGGACATCAACCCTCATACCTGAGCAAAGGCCTGTGATCGGGATCAGCATCTGCAACAGGGCAGTCAGCGTCTAGTTGTGGTTCCCTGGTCGGAATCTCCCTCTTCCATATACCAGGACTAGGAAGTGTTTTTATAACTAACACGCCGGTGTTCTAAGAAACATCCCTACGTAAGAATGTGTACTTTCTACGAACCCTGAAGACTAAACTTCTACCACGTCTATAGGCAATGTACCAGACGGTATCCTTGACTGAAGCACAGAGCGATCAAGAATGTATTGTTTGAGAACTCCGGTGCTGAAGTAAGCTAAACAGTGTGATAGAAGAAAATAAAACAAGACCGTGAAACTGGTTAATGAAAAATAACAGTGCGAGGCTAAATAAAATGCATCTAGAGCAAAGTGTACAGAGGCCTAATGCTTTAAACAAACGTGCAAAAGCTATATTAAAAATGGCTACACTACACCCTCCCCTTGTCGGTAGAAAGTGGTTTAAATCGAAGCTAAAAAATGGCCTAAGTAAAAAAAAAAAACTAAAACCTTATATGATTTCAACAAGTCAAGAGGACACCAAAGCACAATAATCCTAAATTTAAAAATAAGCATGCGGCTAAGAGCCAAATTCATGTTATAATGTAAATTTAGACCAAATCCAATTCAAATAGTGGTCATTGAAAGCAGGAGGTTCTCCACTTCGGCAGATGACAGGACCGGAAAATCCACGCCAAAGACTATTAAGGAGCAGGTGTGTTCCAAAGCCCCAGAATCAACCAAGGCGGCATCCCGTACACGGTCCGTAAACGAGTTAATATCAACTTCCTCCAGGAAGGGTATCTCGTAATCAGCCTCACGAAGCAAACGCAGCCGCAGCGCGCATGTCTGGGAATGAGCCCTCATCGGGAACATCAACAGATCAGCATCAACCACTGGGGGGCATTGCTGTGAGAGACAGACGTCTAGTGCATGTTCAAAAGAGCACCAACGGCACCGAAACACGGGCTGCACACAATCCAAAACCGGTCTGAATGACAGAGACCAGTCACACTTCATATGTCCCAGGAGTGTTGCTCCAAAGTGCTGCATCATGCGTTCACGACACAGCTGCGCTGATGGGAGCGCCCACATTTTCCCTTGTTGCGGCGGGCCAGCCATTGCGGAAAAAGAACAGCAACAGCAAAATGCCGGCTAATAAAGCCAAAGTGATCGGAAATCCCCCAAAAATGCTTCCGGAAATTGAATGAATAGCCGAAGGTATTAAACCGAATATGGAAGAGAAGGTGTGAACAAAACCAACACCTACGGCTTTGAAAAAATTTGCCAATCCAGCTGTGCTGGATGCATTAAATATACGTCCCATGAGTTCACCAAAGTGGCTCGGAAAGTTGGTATTTAAAAGGGACTGTATTTCTGCTGATAACCTTGCCACCTGAAGTGCCTAGGTCTCACGTGCAGATGTAAGGGCCACATGCTTCTAAAACAATAAAGCCTTTAGTCTACTTAACTTGTCGAAATTCACCTTGGAAGTAGCAATGTGAGGCCAGATATCTGCTACCTCCCTTAATTTAGTGGGGGGAAACAACACATTCCCACAGCAAGTAACAACCTTGGTGACCGAAACAACGTAAACTATTCCCGCCCGCATGCCACAACAGTCTTCACTATTGAGGAGGACGTAGCTGCCGTTTGAAAGCACCTGGAATATGCGTTTAATCAAGGGGACCGGAACTCCCTTAAGATAGCAAGCCAAGTTCGCAACCAAGGCATTACATGCCCCATGCAAGGACAGCTGCTTACAAATCATCGAATGGCTGACTGAAGTCTCGCATTCACTACCGCTAAGAAAAACCTCTCTCATGCCATTGAGACATTTGTACAAGAAGGGAAGTTCCCACACCTCATGTATAAAACTATCTCCCAGCTTTTCATATCTGCCTACCGGAACTTGTTTTAAACAAGAAATTTATTGTAGTGTAGAAATAGGCGATTAATAACCCTGTGTATCAACCACTCCGCTGAGGGAATCTCGGCCATGGTAAAAGGCAATCTTTCCAATTTTTCAATGTTAATCATGACATAAGTCACCTCCTTCTTAGCCATCAGTTGTTGTTGACGTGTCAAATTAAAGGAAAAAAATATCTCCCTGGCCCTGATGTGCTGCCACGGAACGCGACCCGCCTTCAATGTCTGAAGTGTCCAACCCAACTGCATAATGGACCTTGTTTGACTTTGTCCATGATATAAAGAAGACATATCAGATCGTATAATGTCTATAGCAGAAGAAACAATATTGTTAATGGTATATATTCGGTCGGACAGGGTGTGAATTCCATTATCCACAACAGCTAATGCCTTTTTCATATTTTCCTGATCTATTTGCCTTAACCGGGCCACAGCCTCTTGTTGGGAAAGTTTCCATATTTCATTGTACCCTTCGTACAAGAAACGCTTCCTTCGTGGTGTCTTCTGGCCTGACAAAAAATCTTGCAGGTCAGTGTTATTAGACAGGAGAGTGAGATGTGTCTTGACTGCATCTAGCGAGGATGATTTTAACCATTGTTGACACAATTTTCCCACACTATATGTAGTAATAATTTCAGCATGTTCAGGTGATATGTAGTCCTGAAACCCCCTGAGGAGGTGACAAAACGTTGATGACACCCATTGGTGTCTATAGGCCACAATAACCACCCGCCAGGACGTGACAATGAAGTGTACATGTACCGTTCTGGACCCAGTCTGTAAGTTCACTAAAAGTGGCGTTAATATATTTCTGCCAATCCTTCATTTTTGTAGGGACAGGTATACTAGGCATATTAAATTCTCTAATCGTTGCTAAGCCCAGACAGCTAGTCTGTTGTACTGTTTCATTTAAAAAAATCATTTGGACGGGAATGAGACATGCTCTAAACAATGTTTCTCTACCCTGTGTCTGCCAATGTTTTGTTCCCCAAACACTTTTCAAATCAACATTATTTGACCAATATTCATAACCTTCAATCGACAGTCGGGAAACAAAAGAATCTGAGTATATGAATTTCGTATTAGTCAACAACATTTGCTTATCTTTAGACGGAGTTAACTTAAAATAATATGACTTAGCATTCATTTGATGATGCCCAGAAAAATACGCAAATTTGTCAGAATATGTTTTAGAACTCCCTTGCGGGGGAGTTGGGCAATGCTCCCATTGCGTATAGTCACATATTGTTTTCGGACTACTTGCTTTATGTATAAAGAGATGCCCATAATAATTATAGCAAAACATGTCACCATAATTGTCTTTAAACTGGTAAACATCTTCATTCTCATAGACAGTATAGTATTGTGATTCAGTCATCATGGAATCAACTGTTTTCACATCCCAATCATCAGATACAATGCCTGGTATTACAATATCATTCATAGATAGCTTTAGAACATACGGTATCTGAATTATCTCAGTGGGACCGTATATATCAAACATTACTTTATCCCACACAATCCCATCCGGAATTGGTACTGCAGAAATGTTCACAAAGGACAAGTCTCTTTGAACCTTATGTGATGAAAAATGTGGCTTCGCCACCTCCTCCACCTGTTCAACCGCTGATCTCGCAGGAAGAAAATGACCATGTATCAACAGAAAAAAGGTAATGACAAACCCTATCCAGAGAAAAAATGCTGACACAGTCAATAAGAGCCACAGATAGTTCCAAGGAAAAACAAAATACGTATCTTTAAGCCAATAAAGCAGCTTACGCGGACCTGGGTCAGTGGTTGAAGAGGCAAACGAGTCCGATAGACCATTGTTGTTGTTGGCAAAGTACCCAGAGGCAGTTAGTGTGAAAGGTGGCGCTGTATTCAATGGAGGAGTTGGTGTTTCTCGCGGTGGTACACTGTAGATAGCACCACCCGCAACATCAGTAGTCATGGTGACTCAATCAAATGTTTCCAAATTATTTGTCGTCAGTGGAACTAATGCAAGATCATCTTCCACCCTCCCCAAGCTCGGAGAGGCAACAGTGTTGGTATAAATAACTTGGAGCGGAACATCTTACCCAGTAGTGAGAGGGATTCGGGAACTACTGGACGTTCCTCTTGGTCTGCTGTGCAGAATCATCCACATGTTGTAACTTGATATTGTCAATAGAAACAAAGCAATTTTCTTTGGCACCTGGCAACGGTGGTAAAATAACAGTTCTTGTTCCATGTATCCCCAACACAGGGAGTCGATATGAAGGGCCAAATTCTTTTTTCACTGCAACCTTTTCACGGACAAGATCCCCAACTCTGGGAATCCAACCAGTAGGGGTTACTGGCACATCCTTAATTCCTGTGGAGGCAGCACTTTTAGAAGAGTTATCTTCACAGAACTGTTGTAATTCCTGCAAAACAGTGACACGATAAATTATGTCAAAAGGCGTTTCCGCCGCCTCCACACCAGGACCATCTAGATCCGGAACAAACATTCATGTTCCGAACAGGCACTCATTTGAAGTACGACCCCCCCAGGGACCTTCTAGGCAGGTTATTCAGTGCTCTCTGTACTCCATACAGGTGGGTTAGCCAACTATGACCCGTACCTAAGACTCTTACCGTTAAGGATTGCTTTAAATCGCGATTTAAACGCTCCACGACAGAATTTCCCCCGGGATGAAATGGAGACGAGATCTGGAGCTGGACCCCCAACGAAGCCATGGTGTCCCTGAATGCCCTTGAGGCAAAAGCAGGGCCCTGGTCCGAATGGAATGCCGCAACTGCATATGTACCGACAAAGACAGGCAAATCTTTAATAACAGTTTGAGTGTCAGCCGAGCGCTGTGGCCATACCCACACAAATCTGGAGCAAGAATCTACAGCCACCAGTATATATTTATATGCACTATCCGGTGTGAGTGGACCGCAATGATCCAAGTACACACACTGTAATGGTCTGTTCGATATTAAGAGGGGTGTCTGCGGCGGGCGCTTAGCTGTTGAAACTTTAATTTGTTGACAGATGTCACAACAAAGGACATACTGCTTAGTCTCTTTATAGAGACCAGGCCACCAATAACGAGCCTGTAATAGCGAAATTGTGGCGGCCACGCCAGAATGTGCAGATGCCACCCCCTCATGCGCTGCATTAATCAATTGAGGTCTTACAACTTTATTGGGGATCTCGCGTACGCCTACGCCTGGAATTTTAACCTCAGCATTCAGCATACTTCCCATAAAGTATTGGTATTTATTTGGAAATCCTTTAGGATAAGGCGTGCCATCAACCGTAGCTTTTATGGCAGCCAGAATCTCTGTGTCTGGTTTGGAACTCGAACGAGTCACTGCGGCTACAGTAGCAACTGCCACTGCCGACTTTGCGGCTTCATCTGCCAGAGTATTCCCAGCAACTTGTATTCCAACGCGCTGGTGTCCAACAGTATGTACAACATGGACTTTGGGTAGCGTCTCCTTCAGGTCTGCTACCTTCCCCCACAGTAGTCTGTGTTTTATGGTGTTGCCCTCTGAACCCATTCAAGCGCCAGTAATGTAGGTATTCATTAAAAGACTGGACACAATAATACAAATCACAAACAATCAGTGTGAACTGTGTCGGACCCATATGTTCTAATGCCAGCAATAGAGCTTTCAGCTCAGCCAATTGTGCCGTACAATCCCTTTAAGGTCTGTGTATAAGTATGTTGGGGGCAGAATTTCTCCCCCTCCATATGGCCGCTCACTACTGCACGTGCAGCAGAATATTGGTGTTTTGTCCCCACTGCCGGTTGCGCAGAGCCATCGGTGTACATAACTACTTGATAGTGATCAATAGGCAACGTGTCAGCGGGAACTGGATATTCAATTTCATATTGCAGAAATTCCTGAGTCTGTAACTTTGGGTCAAAAGTGTAATCTACATCAGTGGCTGTTAAAGACGTAGCCCATTGTATCCATCGCGGGTGCAGTGCTTTCGCGTTAGGAACACTCGCTTTTGTAACAGCCTCTAGGGCCGGAATAGGGAAAACAACTATAATGCGTTTACCCTGGGCAAGAGGTCGTTCTTTAAAAACAGCCATCTGTACAGCAGTGAGAATTTTCTCTGTTGGTGCGAATCGTTGTTCAGCAGCCGAATACAAGTGGGACTTGTATCCAATCGGGACTGTCTCACCTTCATTAAATGTGACATATTTAAACCCAATGGCCCCAGCTATTACCCTGATGACCAAATGTGTCTTATTGTCCCATGTATGTAAATGTTTTGCAGCTAGGAGATCTGCTTGCAACTCCCGAAGAGTATGTGTATGCTCAATTGTCCTGAATTTGCTTGAAAAATCAGGACGTATTAATTCGGACAACGGCTTTATGCGTGTAGCATACTTAGGAATGTATGCTCTGCCAAAATTTAGAAAGCCCAACAATGATTGGAGTTTCTTAATCGTATTAGGTTGTTTCAATTGTGCACATTTTTCTAAAAATTCTGGCGCTAGGCTCTTACCTTCATTTGACAGCTCATATCCCAGGAATATGACGCTAAGGAAGGCAATTTTAGATTTTTTTAAGTTAAATTTGTAGAAAATTTTGGCAAACCAAACAACAATGCGGGCTACCCGTCTTAAATGTTGTAGTAGCTCGTCATCCATGAGATATATATCATCTACATATGACAATGCATCAGGGTCCAAGCCGTGTAAAATTTCAGTCACACGAGCCGCAAACAGTCCCTGGCTAATCTCATACCCCTGAGGCAAACAACAGAATTTTTCTGGGAGCCTAACGCACTAAAGCTTGTGAAGTCCCTACTTTCGGGTGCTCTATTTTGGCAGAAGAAACCATTCGAGATGTCTAAAGTCGTTTTGTACTTTTTCCGCACAATGTTGTTCATCAGTGCGGCGCTATGTGAATTTTGTATAGCATATGTACGTGTATGTCCGTTCAAGTGTCTGTAGTCTAAGACTATTCTATATTGTTAGACCTGACAGCCTTAGGGTGGTCACCCCTAACTTTTTGCCGGCCTCCCTCCACTTTTTGGACACTGTTTTTGCTGGCTTTTAGACTCTGAGCACTTTACCACTGCTAACCAGTGCTAAAGTGCATATGCTCTCTCCCTTAAAACATGGTAACCTTGAATCATACCTGATTGGACTAATTAATTTACTTATAAGTCCCTAGTAATGTGCACTCTATGTGCCTATGGCCTGAAGATTAAATGCTACTAGTGGGCCTGCATCACTGGTTGTGCCAACCCCTTAAGTAGCCCCTTTTCCTTGTCTCAGGCCTGCCACTGCAAGGCCTGTGTGTGCAATTTCACTGTCACCTCGACTTGGCATTTAAAAGTACTTGCCAAGCCTAAACCTCCCTTTTCTCCACATATGTGTCACCTCTAAGATGTGCCCTAGGTAACCCCTAGAGCAGGGTGCTGTTTGGGTGAAAGGCAGGACATGTACCTGTGTAGTTTACATGTCCTGGTAGTGTAAAACTCCTAAATTCGTTTTTGCACTACTGTGAGGCCTGCTCCCTTCATAGGCTAACATTGGGGCTGCCCTCATACAGTATTGAAGTGGTAGCTGCTGATCTGAAAGGAGTAGGAAGGTCATATTTAGTATGGCCAGAATGGTAATATAAAATCCTGCTGGCTGGTGAAGTTGGATTTAATATTACTATTCTAGAAATGCCACTTTTAGAAAGTGAGCATTAATTTGCACTTAAATCTTCTGTGCCTTACAATCCACGTCTGTCTGGGCTTAGTTGACAGCTCCTTGTGCATTCACTCAGACACACCCCAAACGCCGGGTACTCAGCCTCACTTGCATACATCTGCATTTTGAATGGGTCTTCCTGGGCTGGGAGAGTGGAGGGCCTGCTATCACACAAAGGACTGCCACACCCCCTACTGGGACCCTGGCAGACAGGATTGAACTGAAAGGGGACCTGGTGCACTTCTTAGCCACTCTTTGAAATCTCCCCCACTTCAAAGGCACATTTAGGTATAAAACAGGGCCTCTGCCCTACCTCATCAGACACTTGCTGGTGAAGAAACCTGAACCAGAAACAACATCCTGCCAAGAAGAACTGCCTGGCTGCTCAAAGGACTCACCTGTCTGCTTTCTACAAAGGACTGCTGCCTTGCTGTTGGCCTGCTGCCTTGCTGAACTCTTGTCTGGCTGTGAAAGTGCTCTCCAAGGGCTTGGATAGAGCTTGCCTCCTGTTCCCTTAAGTCTCAGGACCAAAAAGACTTCTCTTTTTCACTTGGACGCTCCGAACTTTTCGACGCACAGCTTGTTCCGCGGCGAGAAAAACGCCGCACACCGACGCTGATCGATGCGACGCCTTCAGGACGACTGGAACTTCGACGCACGGCTTCGCAAGGACAACGCCACCCGACCTCTAGAGGAGAAAGCGGCGTGACGCCTGCCATGAGATAAAAATTTCGACGCGCAGCCTGGCAGAACGACGCGCAGCCAGAAAACAAGCAGGAAAATCCACGCACAGACCCGGGACATCTGGTAATCCCCGCGATCCACAGAAAGAGACTGTCCGCGCGCCGGAAAACGATGCACGACTTCCCCGCGTGGAAAATAACGACGCAAGTCCGTGTGTGCTGGGGAGAAATCGACGCACACACCATTTGTACTTTGTGCTTGAAAGAGACTTTGTTTGCTTTTTAAAGACTTAAGACACTTCATATCACTTTTCAGTGATATCTCTACAAATTCACATTGCAACTTTATTCGTTTTGACCTACAATTATCCTGATAAATATTATATATTTTTCTAAACACTGTGTGGTGTATTTTTGTGGTGCTATATGGTGGTATTGTATGATTTATTGCACAAATACTTTACACATTGCCTTCTAAGTTAAGCCTGACTGCTCGTGCCAAGCTACCAGAGGGTGGGCACAGGATAATCTTGGATTGTGTGTGACTTACCCTGACTAGAGTGAGGGCTTTTGCTTGGCCAGGGGGTAACCTGACTGCCAACCAAAAACCCCATTTCTAACATTGGTGATCAGCGGTGAGGATAGGACTGGTGTTTGTGCAGTGACATACAGTAGCTAAGTATTTCACTACCTACCCACAGTTGAACGTCAACTTGATTTTTATCTCTTTTGGCAAAATTTCATTTTTTTTCTGCCTGACAATTTTCTAAAACTAAATCCTCACTCAACATTGTCTCTGACTGGGTCTCAAATGGGAGACTTTGACCTAGTCCTGTTGGATACATATACGGTCAAACAGCTAAGAGGGTTCTGCAGGGCAATGAGGGTACCCACCCAAGGGGCCTCCAAAAAGGAGGACTTTCAAGTGGCGCTGAGGGCCTGGGCAGAAGCCCATTTAGAAGAGGATGATGAGGAAGAGGAGCCAGAAAATGGCCCCTCAGAGGATTTGTTGCTATCTGTGGATGATGTTACCACTGCAATTGTGCCCCCTTCCAGACCAGGGAGCAGTGTCTCTGTGCAAAGCCTGACCGCAGAGGAAAGGAGAGAGGAAAGGGAGTTCCAATTGCAAATGGCAAAACTGAAAACTGAGGCTCAACAGGAGGAAAGAAGGGCTGAGAGAGAAGCCAAGCAAGCTGAGGCTGAAAGAGCAGCCAAACAAATTGAAGCTGAAAGAGAAGCCAAACAAGCTGAAGCTGAAACAGCAGCCAAACAGGTGGAAGCTGAGAGAGCTTTGGCTGAAAAGAAACTATTGTTGGCTCATGAACTGAGTCTCAAGGAGCTGGAGATCAAGGCGAGACAGTCTGAATCCAGCAATAATGGTGGCAGCATACAGACAGGACCTGCTGGAGAAAATAAGGTTTGTATACCCAAAAATGTGGTGCCCAGTTTTGTGGTGGGAGATGACATAGATAAATGGTTAGCTGCTTATGAAGTTGCACTAAGGGCTTATGAGGTTCCTGAAGGGCAATGGGGGGTAGCTATGTGGGGTTATGTGCCGCCATTGGGGAGGGACACACTTCTCACATTGGATCAACCTGATCAAAACGCATACCCCCTTCAGAAAGCCACTTTACTTGCCACGTTTGGGCTGACCCCTGAGGGATACCATCAGAGGTTCAGGGACAGCACCAAACAAACCACACAAACATGGGTAGATTTCTTTGACTTTTCCAGTAAGGCACTGAATGGATGGGTGCGGGGCAACAAAGTAGATGATTATAAAGGGTTATATGACTTGATTCTGAGAGAGCATATACTTAATACTACTTTTACAGAGTTGCACCAGCACTTAGTGGATAGTAAGCTGACTGATCCCAGGAAGCTTGCTGAGGAGGCGGACCTGTCCAAGAAGGTACCTGGGGGGGATTCCCACAAAGGTGGTCAGGGTTCCCAACAGAAGAAAGAGGGGGGAGATAAACTTACAGATAAGGAACTCTCCAAAGGCCCCCAAAAGAATTCCCAGGGAGGGGGTGGCAACCATTCCTTTTCCAGATTTGGGAAAAAGCCAGGGACATATGATAGGTCAGGGAACTCCAACCCCAAATGCATGGAGTGTTACCAGTATGGTCACTATAAAGGCGACCTCCAGTGCTCCACTATCGGACAGACACCTGGGTTGACTAGTGTAGCGCTCAGGGGGTGATGGACCCAGATAGCTTTGGGGAACAGGTAGAGATTTCCCCAGTGTCCCTGGGAGAAAGAGAAATGGTGCCCAAAGCCCACATGCCCCAAAATACTTCCAAGTACAGGCAGTGGGTCACCATTGATGGGCAGAAGGTGGAGGCTCTGAGTGACACAGGAGCAAGTATGACTACTATCAAGAGTCAGCTGGTGTCAACAGAGCAGATAGTCCCTAATACATTCCACCAGGTCATAGTCGCTGACAATCGTAAGAGTCACCTACCGGTGGCTCTGGTTCCCTTTGAGTGGGGGGGGTCTCTGGTACTCTGAAAGTAGCTGTGAGTCCTGCCATGCCTGTAGATTGTCTGTTAGGCAATGATCTTGAGCATACTGCTTGGAAAGAAGTGGAGCTCAGATCTCACCTGGAGATGTTAGGGTTACCTGAGTGGGACTACATGACCACACGGTCCATGGCTGACCGAGAGGGAAGTCAAGGGCATCTGGAGCCTGGAACAATGGCCCAGAGAGCTGCCAAGAGGAGGGGCACGGGGCGCGGGAAACCGGTCCCAGAAATTCCCGCAGTTGTTGACGGGGGAGTCCTGAGGAGGAGGCTCCCGAGCCAACTGGGGAAGACATTGCCACCCTAGGTGACCTACCGGAGCTTGCTGGCTGGCAAGTTGAGGGTGGACCCACCAGGGAGGAATTCTGCAAGGCGCAGAAAGAATGTCCCACTCTAGAGGGTCTGAGGAAGCAAGCCTCAGACCCTGCTGCAGGTGAAGCCTCTGGCGATCACCACATATATTGGGAGAATGATCTCCTCTACAGTGAGCCTAAGGTTCCGGCTTTGGGGCAGCACGTACGCTGGTGGTCCCCCAGTGTTACCGAACCTTCCTACTGGGTCTGGCTCACGACATTCCCTTGGCAGGACATTTGGGGCAAGGCAAGACCTTTGACAGGCTTGTCACCCACTTTTATTGGCCCAGAATGAGGACAAACTCAGATAAGTTCTGTAGATCTTGTCTTACCTGCCAGGCCAGTGGTAAAGCAGGGAAAAGGGTTAAAACCCCCCTTATTCCACCTCCTGTCGTTGGCACCCCCTTTGAAAGGGTGGGCATCGACATTGTTGGTCCATTGGACCCCAAAACTGCCTTAGGCAACAGGTTCATCCTGGTTTTGGTGGACCGTGCCACCCGTTACCCAGAGGCAATCCCTCTGAGGACCGTAACTGCACCGGTGGTGACCAGAACTCTGATGGGGATATTTACCCATGTGGGATTCCCAAAGGAGATAGTGTCTGACAGAGGCATCAACTTCATGTCTGCAAATATGAAGTCTCTGTGGGATGCGTGTGGTGTAACCTACAAGTTCACCACACCCTATCACCCCCAATCTAATGGTCTTGTGGAGAGATTCAACAAGACCTTGAAAGGCATGATTGGTGGCCTCCTTGAGGCCATGAGGCGTTAGTGGGACATCCTCTTACCATGCCTTCTCTTTGCTTACAGAGAGGTCCCCCAAAGGGGGTGGGGTTCAGTCCCTTTGAGCTTCTCTATGGGTACCCTGTCAGGGGACCCTTAAGCATTGTCAAGGTGGGGTTGGAGAGAGCTCCAAAGGCAGCCCCTCAGGATGTGGTCAGCTACATGTTGGCCTTCCGCAACCAGATGACCCGCTTCTGGAAAGAGACCCAAAGTAACCTTGAGGCCAGTCAAGAGGTAATGAAACGCTGGTATGACCAGAAGGCCACCCTGGTAGAGTTTCAACCTGGAGACAAAGTGTGGGTAATGGAGCCAGTAGAGCCTAGTGCTCTCCAGGACTGCTGGTCTGGCCCATTTGAAGTAAAGGAGCGGAAAGGGGAGGCCACTTACCTAGTGGATCTCGAAACCCCTAGGAACCCCCTAAGGGTGCTCCATGTCAACCGGCTAAAGGCTCATTTTGAGAGGTCTGAGGTCAACATGCTTCTGGTCACAGATGAAGGAATGGAAGAGGAGAGTGAACCTCTCCCCGACCTCCTCTCTGCCCAAGAAGGTGATGGATCAGTGAAAGGGGTCATCCTCTCTGACTCCCTGACTCTAAACCAGAAAGGAGACTGCTATGAGCTGTTGGAGCAGTTCTCCCCCTGTTCTCCCTTACTCCTGGACTGACCCACCTCTGTGTTCATGACATTGACACCGGTGACAGTCTCCCTGTGAAGAACAAAATTTACAGGTTATCGGATAAGGTGAAAGCCAGCATCAAGGAGGAGGTCTCCAAGATGTTAGCTTTAAGGGTTATTGAGAAATCCAGTAGTCCCTGGGCCAGCCCAGTGGTGTTGGTCCCTAAGGCTACAGCCCCAGGTGCGAAACCAGAACTCCGGTTCTGTGTGGACTACCGGGGTCTCAACTCAGTCACCCGGACTGATGCTCACCCCATCCCCCGAGCTGATGAGCTCGTTGACAGGCTAGGCGATGCCAAGTTCCTGAGTACGTTTGATCTTACTTCAGGGTACTGGCAGATCGCCCTGACTGAGGGGGCTAAAGAGAGATCCGCATTTTCAACCCCTGATGGCCATTACAAGTTCCGAGTGATGCCATTTGGATTGAAAAATGCCCCCCCTACATTCCAACGGTTGGTTAACGGGGTTCTAGCTGGCAAGGATGCCTTCTGTGCAGCCTACCTGGATGACATAGCTGTGTACAGTTCCAGCTGGGAGGAACACCTGCTCCACCTCAAGGAGGTGCTTCAGGCCCTGCAACAGGCAGGCCTGGCCATCAAGGCTAGTAAGTGCCAGATTGGGCAGGGTTCCGTGGTGTACTTGGGACACCTAGTGGGTGGTGGCAAGGTGCAGCCACTCCAGGCCAAGATTGAAACTATCAAGGCCTGGCAACCACCTAGAACTCAGACTGAAGTGAGAGCCTTTTTAGGCCTCACAGGATACTACAGCAGATTTGTCAAGGGCTATGGTACCATTGTGTCACCCTTGACAGAACTCACTTCCAAGAAACAACCTAGGTTGGTGAATTGGACAGAGGCTTGTCAGAAAGCCTTTGACTCCCTGAAGGAAGCCATGTGCACGGCCCCCGTGCTCAAGGCCCCTGACTACTCCCAGGAATTTATTGTGCATACAGACGCTTCACAGCATGGCATAGGGGCGGTCCTAGCACAGCTAAATGAGGAGGGCCTAGACCAACTAGTAGTCTTTATTAGCAGAAGGCTATTACCACGGGAACAGAGGTAGAGCGCTATTGAAAGAGAAGCTTTTGCTTTGGTCTGGGCACTGAAGAAGCTAAGACCCTACCTGTTTGGGACTCACTTCCGGGTTCAGTCAGACCACAGGCCCCTCAGATGGCTCATGCAGATGAGGGGTGAGAATCCAAAACTCTTGAGGTGGTCCATTTCCCTACAGGGGATGGACTTTACGGTGGAACATCGCCCCGGGGTTGACCACGCCAATGCTGATGGTCTCTCCAGATACTTTCGCCTTAGCGATGAGAGCTCCCAGGAGGTCGGGTAGCTCTCCCCACTTTCAGCTGGGGGGGACACATGTTAGAACTGACAGCCTTAGGGTGGTCACCCCTAACTTTTTGCCTGCTCCCTCCACTTTTTGGACACTGTTTTTGCTGGCTTTTAGACTCTGCACACTTTACCACTGCTAACCAGTGCTAAAGTGCATATGCTCTCTCCTTTAAAACATGGTAACCTTGAATCATACCTGATTGGACTATTTAATTTACTTATAAGTCCCTAGTAATGTGCACTCTATGTGCCTAGGGCCTGTAGATTAAATGCTACTAGTGGGCCTGCAGCACTGGTTGTGCCAACCCCTTAAGTAGCCCCTTTTCCTTGTCTCAGGTCTGCCACTGCAAGGCCTGTGTGTGCAGTTTCACTGTCACCTCGACTTGGCATTTAACAGTACTTGCCAAGCCTAAACCTCCCCTTTCTCCACATATAAGTCACCTCTAAGATGTGCCCTAGGTAACCCCTAGAGCAGGGTGCTGTGCGGGTGAAAGGCAGGACATGTACCTGTGTAGTTTACATGTCCTGGTAGTGTAAAACTCCTAAATTCGTTTTTGCACTACTGTGAGGCCTGCTCCCTTCATAGGCTAACATTGGGGCTGCCCTCTTACAGTATTGAAGTGGTAGCTGCTGATCTAAAAGGAGTAGGAAGGTCATATTTAGTATGGCCAGAATGGTAATATAAAATCCTGCTGACTGGTGAAGTTGGATTTAATATTACTATTCTAGAAATGCCACTTTTAGAAAGTGAGCATTAATTTGCACTTAAATCTTCTGTGCCTTACAATCCACGTCTGGCTGGGCTTAGTTGACAGCTCCTTGTGCATTCACTCAGACACACCCCAAATGCCGGGTACTCAGCCTCACTTGCATACATCTGCATTTTGAATGGGTCTTCCTGGGCTGGGAGGGTGGAGGGCCTGCTCTCACACAAAGGACTGCCACACCCCCTACTGGGACCCTGGCAGACAGAATTGAACTGAAAGGGGACCTGGTGCACTTCTTAGCCACTCTTTGAAGTCTCCCCCACTTCAAAGGCACATTTGGGTATAAAACAGGGCCTCTGCCCTGCCTCATCAGACACTTGCTGGAGAAGAAACCTGAACCAGAAACAACATCCTGCCAAGAAGAACTGCCTGGCTGCTCAAAGGACTCACCGGTCTGCTTTCTACAAAGGACTGCTGCCTTGCTGTTGGCCTGCTGCCTTGCTGAACTCTTGTCTGGCTGTGAAAGTGCTCTCCAAGGGCTTGGATAGAGCTTGCTTCCTGTTCCCTGAAGTCTCAGTACCAAAAAGACTTCTCTTTTTCACTTGGACGCTCCATGCGCCGAAATTTTCGACGCACAGCTTGTTCCGCGGTGAGAAAAACGTGCACACCGACGCTGATCGATGCGACGCCTTCGGGACGACTGGAACTTTGACGCACAGATTCTCAAGGACAACGCCGCCCGACCTCCAGAGGAGAAATTGACGCGACGCCTGCTGTGAGATCAAAATTTCGACGTGCAGCCTGGCAGAACGACGCGCAGCCGGAAAACAAGCAGGAAAATCCACGCACAGACCCGGGACATCTGGTAATCCCCTCGATCCACAGAAAGAGACTGTCCGCGCGCCAGAAAACGACGCACGTCTTCCCCGCGTGGAAAATAACGACGCAAGTCCGTGTGTGCTGGGGAGAAATGGATGCACACACCATTTTTCCACGTATCTCTTCTTCTGTGGCCCTCTGAGGAGATTTTCCACTACAAACCAGGTACTTTGTGCTTGAAAGAGACTTTGGGCCTGATTACAACTTTGGAGGAAGTGTTAATCCGTCCCAAAAGTGACGGATATACCACCAGCCGTATTACGAGTTCCATAGGATATAATGGACTCGTAATACGGCTGGTGGTATATCCGTCACTTTTGGGACAGATTAACACCTTCCTCCAAAGTTGTAATCAGGCCCTTTGTTTGCTTTTTAAAGACTTAAGACACTTAATTTAACTTTTCAGTGATATCTCTACAAATTCACATTGCAACTTTATTTGTTTTGACCTACAATTATCCTGATAAATATTATATATTTTTCTAAACACTGTGTGGTGTACTTTTGTGGTGCTATATGGTGGTATTGTATGATTTATTGCACAAATACTTTACACATTGCCTTCTAAGTTAAGCCTGACTGCTCGTGCCAAGCTACCAGAGGGTGGGCACAGGATAATCTTGGATTGTGTGTGACTTACCCTGACTAGAGTGAGGGCTTTTGCTTGGACAGGGGGTAAACTGACTGCCAAACAAAAACCCCATTTCTAACATATATGAATGGTCCTTTTTAGCTACAGGGAATAAGGGATTATTCATCGGCGAGACACAGGGTTCAATTACTCCCTGGTATTCTAATTGTGTAAGTATTTCTATCACCGGTGCCCTTGCTTCATGTTTTTTTGGATATTACGGTTGTGGCTGAGGTTCACCTTTGAACGGAATTACATGATTTGGAGAATCCCTATCCCACCCTACGTGATTTCTAAATAAGGCAGGTGCTTGTGCTAGAGCCCATTTGACGCTATAGGACTCTGCGAGTTCCCCTGGAACAAGTGGTGAGAACAAAGGATTAATACCCTCCTCCCCAACTGGGCAGGTGCGAACAAAGTCAGGCGGCCAATCCTGTTCAGCCAGCAACATGTCATATATCTTGACTACACGATCCCAAAAGATTGCGTTTATAGTGCTTTCAATGTCTCCTTCCAATTGTAAAGTCACTGTATATACCCTATCGGGATCAGAGACACGCATATCCGCTGTTTCAACTTGTATGAAGTCATCAGTTGCTTTCACCTCCAGATGCTCTAGAAGATTCTGGCGAACTATTGTGACCTCTGCCGTGCTGTCTAGCAGTGCTAGTGCCCATGTCTTGTTCTTCAAGAGAACCCTCTTCCTGTATGGCATGTCTAACTGAGACTGCTGCCACTTTTTTCTTTTTAAACTGTTGTTTTTGTTGTATCGGTTTCTCTTCCTTCTTGACAGAAACCTCTGAAGAGCGTTGTGATTCCTGTCTTGGTTTCACGTACTCTGTTCTCCGCTCTGACCGCCCACCTCTCTCATTTCTCATTTCTGATGAGTCCTGAAAGGAACGAGATTGGCTTGTATCAGTGTATTGATATCTATCAGGCGTTTTCAAGTTATCCCTATTTCTGAGATTATACCTAGTCTGCGGGGTCTCCGCTCGCGGAGATTCTCCCCTTTCCTTTTTAGGTGTCTATTGTTTTTTCTCCCAGCGCTTTTTATTACCCCCAGGTTGCTGTTTAGTATTACCTTTACTAATTTTCCTTTGAAACTGTGGTTTCTGTGGTCTAGCCCCTAGGCTATCTCGACCGATACTGGAATGTGTTTCCACTATTATTTTAGGCAGTTCCCGCTCCTGATCTAGTTGCGGGACGTCACGAAGACGCATACGGCTAGTGCAACTGCCTCCCCTTTAAGATTACTTAGTATTATTGTAGAAACCGTGGCAAAATTGCCCATCAGTTGCATTCCCAAATTTAAGGCTGGGGCTGCCCCGTATTCATCCTGAATCTGTTTAAGCACTTCCGGTAGGTTTGCTAATGTCGGTGTACCGTGTGCTGTTGTGTAGAGCGCGGCAAACACCGTGCCCCATGTATTACAATGTTCCACTGTGGGAACCATGCCAAATGGTAAACACATAGTTAATATTCTATGTTTGTCCTGAGGTCCCGTATAGGGAAATACCGCCTCCAGCGTATTAATTTTTTGTGCCAGCCAAAATGGAGTCTCCTCCCGTTTTGCTGGAACTTAACCCACAATAGAGTGTACAGTTGCCGGGTTTATACCTAGAGCTACTGCATGTGGTTGTGCTGGAGCAGCACTCGCTAGGTTTGTATTTAGTGTCTGCATCACAAATTGTACTAAGCGTCTATATGTAGCCGTTAAGTCTGTATATAAACACCGAACTTCAGCCACCGGCATGTTTGCAATTGCAGGATGTGGTGTATATGTGGCCAATAAAGGCCAGGTCGGACCATCATTACTCAGTGGACCTAACCTTACTGGCAATATTGTATGGGGTAGGGCGCCATCAAGCCAATTATTATGTTCTTGATAAGATAGAGGTATCTCTAGGTATGCGTACGCCCTGTACTGGCCAGGCGCATTCGCAATCGTATATGTGTGAAATGTATTTGTATTCCCATCAACTGCTGGTAATGTGACCCAAGAGTAAAAAAGTTCTGTTCTATAGGCTGCATGGGCGGCCACCACAAATGTGACTGGACCCCCCTGGATCGTAAGACCATGTGCAAGCAAATGTGCTGTGAGCGGTTGTCTCATATTAAGAGCTATTTGTATTACCTGGGGATTCGCCATTAGAAAAACAGCAATGGTTCAGAGAAGGCACACCAAAAACTGGGTTTTTCCTTTTAAGGTTCAAGCTTGAACAACCATCCGCTATATCTAGGGTTACCTATATCGCAGTGGTGGAAGTCCTCAGTGCCACAGACGTCTCCGTTAAAGGAACTGAGGGATCATTTCAATATATGAGACCGAGAGAGACTGGTGGACCCGAAAATTAGAGTCAGATCAATTGTTGGCGGCGCCATGTCGCGTAGGCTCTCATTATCCTAATGAGACTACTGGATTTTTGGGTGGCAGGATCGTTCACAGTGTGGGGGACTAAGTCTAACCCACGGCGAAGGATCTTTGTCACCCCAAATCCAGGTTGAGCTCCAGCTAACTAGCAGTGCCTCATCTCTCCAAAAGGGAAGAGACAATTGGGAAACCGAGCGAATGACATCTTAGTGCTTCCCAGGGAAGTCGTGGTCACTCAGATCCCAACCAGTTCTCTCATACACAGTGTGGTCTCATATATAAATGACAAAGGCAGTTTGAGTTACAAAGATTGGTTTAATAAAACAACTGCATTTTAGATAACAAGGCATGAGCCGCAATAACCAGAACCATACAACACAGTAGTATTGAAATAGTAATGAGGAGAGTGAAACATAAGAATAACGCTATCATAGTGCTATTATAGTATGTTCTCTCTTCTAAGTTCTATTTTGAGCACAGCATGTTAAGCTCTAAGCCTGCCTTTTAGGTTCCCCCGGGAGGACATCAACCCTCATACCGGAGCAAAGGCCTGTGATCAGGATCAGCATCTGCAACAGGGCAGTCAGCGTCTAGTTGTGGTTCCCTGGTCGGAATCTCCCTCTTCCGTGTACCAGGACTAGGAAGTGTTTTTATAACTAACACGCTGGTGTTCTAAGAAACGTCACTACGTAAGAATGTGTACTTTCTACGAACCCTAAAGACTAAACTTCTACCACGTCTATTGGCAATGTACCAGACTGTATCCTTGACTGAAGCACAGAGCAAGCAAGAATGTATTGTTTGAGAACTCCGGTGCTGAAGTAAGCTAAACAGTGTGATAGAAGAAAATAAAACAAGACTGTGAAACTGGTGATTGAAAAATAACAGTGCGAGGCTAAATAAAATGCATCTAGAGCAAAGTGCACAGAGGCCTAATGCTTTAAATAAACATGCAAAAGCAATATTAAAAATGGCTACACTACACCCCCTGTGATTCACAGGAGGATAACTCGCAACTCAATGCCTGACAAAGGACTATAATGGCATTAAGCAATGCTCTACTCACACTGGAGCAAGCAAAATCTTAAGTAGCAATTCTCTACTATGTTTTAAAATTAGCTCCTATGGTACGCAAATCGGAACGACTGGACAATGCGCATAATCCCTCGATGATGACTTAGTAACATCCCAAATGTATTTTATTTTAAGTATTTGCCTCTTTTTCATCTTTTTTATGGTTTTAAGTAACTAAACAATAAATCTTACTTACTTACTTACATCAGTACATGTCTTACCATTCAAATACACTGCACCCTGCCCATGGGGATACCTAGGGCTTACCTTAGGGATGGCCTACATGTAGTAATAGGGAAAGTTTGGGGCTGGCAAATAGGTGCACTTGCCAGGTTGAATCGGCAGTTTAAAACTGCACGCAGAGACACTGCAGAGGCAGGTCTGAGATGTTTACAGGGCTACTCCTTTGGGTGGCACAATCAGTGCTGCAGGCCCACTGGTAGCATTTCATTTACAGGCCATGGGCACCTCTACTGCACTTTACTAGGCACTTACTAATAAATCAAATATGCCAATCAAGGGTAACCAATCACCAATACAATTTAGACCGATAGCACTTGCACTTTAGCACTAGTTAGCAGTCGTAAAGTGCCCAGAGTATCAAAACCAGCCAAAACGAATTGCAGCACATGGTCCAAAACCAGGAGGTCAGACACAGAAAGTACAGGGAAACCACACCAAGTGCTGCCAGGTCTAACACCCCAGATAACTCAAACCTGCTTCTGTGTGTAACATAAAACTGGTTGTTGATCTCAGGAGGGCTAGAAGCTTACAAAGAAACCCATTCTCTGCTATGTGGAGTTTGCCAAGAGCTGCATAGCCCCATAACCCTGCTCCATGCGAGCCTACTGCAGAGCACTTGCTTCTCTAAAGTTGAATTAATTCTCTAACCCGTTTTTGTCCCACTCTTTTTGCAAACATAAAGTGCCATTCACAGCAGCCTCCATTTTTGTGTCCAGTTCACCTTTCAACTATCCCAACACCCTCCTACATCGAAATATATACTTAAAGAATTAAACGTTTTACTCTCTTAATTGGATTGCCTCAACAAAACAGGTTTTTACTTTACTCTTTCTGAGCCCCTAAAACATGGTAAAAGACTTCTCACGGTCTATTTTCATGCTATGATCCAGAATAAAGACTGAAAACGGGATAAGAATATTTGAAGCCCATTTCCCGTGCGTGCCAGTAACAAGGCATCATCTGCATAAAGTAACATGGATACTGCTCGGGAACCAATCCTAGGGGCTACATTTCCAGACAAAAGCAGCACATGCCCTTCAACAAATTACCATTATTAAAGGTGGTAAAATAGCACTACTTCAGCTCTTCAATTATTTAAAACATTCTTCTGAACAAAACTGTGGTGGGGGCATGAGCTTTATCAGACATCAAAAATGCAACAAAAGTGGTAATTTAAAACGGATCTCTGCCACAATTTGGGCTGACTGAGTTCTTAAATGTTTAAAAAGCTTCAACAGTAGTACTTTACCATCCTAAACAGTGGTAAAGGTTTGCTTGTCGCTAAAACGTCAAAATAATGGGTTGCTCTTGACTGCAAATGTAGCAGCCTTTGTTGACATTTCATAGCTGCATTCTGCAGCTTACAAAAAAAATGAAAAAACCTCTAAGGATTGTCTGTGTGCAGGAAGGTGTCCTTTCCTGCACAAAATAATCCCGCCCACAATGCAGGCACCCTTTCAGCATGGCACAAGAGTGCCTGCATTGGTGCTCAGCAGCACATAGTACACCAGCATAGTGAGAGAGCAGAAATGTGCCATATCCTGGCGAATATGGCTCATTCCTGTCCTCTCTTTGATGCAGCACAGCACGTTGTTGTGCTGGGCTGTGGTGCATCAAATATTGATAATTTTTATCCTATTTTTTTATTTTACTCAAATCAATATATTTTCATGTCAACTGAACCAAAAATAAACATGTAACTAAAACACAAGTGACAGAGTGTTTAAACTGCACATAACATATACACTGGCGTCCTGAACACTTATACTAAAGAGGAAGCACAAGAGTGCACTATAAATACTAAGCCTGGCATGGACTTGCATTAAGGGATGGTGCTAAACACTTGTCGTCCAGTACTTCATGCATATTTCTGGTATCCCATGCTAGTGACCGTGATGTGACCTAAAAAGGAAATAAAAAGGAAATACAGACTGCTGTATATTTCTTTATGGGGATTTTTAAAAAGCACTGGTTTTTTTTCTGTAAGCTACATCAAAGCGCTCCGAGAGCTGGACCAAGTATGCATTTGAAATGCTAATTTAAGGCATGATCTGTATCACAATTACTGGCAGACTCGAACCAGATCAGAAAACATTTTTGACTGGAACGTTTACATGTACTCAGATGTTAGTAGGACAGTACCTGGTGCAAACACCTTTCACCAGGTTTCTGGAGGTGGCAATGTTTGAAAAAAATGTTTGTTTATATTTGTTATATGGCATATTATTGTGATAGTGTTATGTTGTATTTACTGCTGTTATGTTTTTGTGCAGCAGTCTTGCAATGTGATTTTGTTGTGTTTTATGGCACTTGCTGTGTTGAATTCTGTTAAATTTTAATTGTGTTCTTGTGCTGCCTGTCTATGTTATTCTGGTACACTATGTTCTTTACTTCAAGTATGTCAACAAATGCAGAAGCTTGGCTGGCCAAAACCAGCACACACTTTAATGTTTCTGTGACAAGCATTAATTTACCATTATCTAAGCTTGTGAAGTAGTGTTGCTCCAAGTCTTCAACTATATAAGACAACAGTCAGCCTAACACCAGTTGAAGAGACTAGACCTTAAATTTGGATTTGCACAATCACTTTATGTGAAATGGCTTCATAGTCAAGCTAAAAAAATATTTTTGACTGGTGCTATTTAACATCCTTGTGGTAAATTAAAGCAGTGATTGCTCCAAATAACCTTTACCAGTGTGTTATAAAAACAGGATCTTTGAGGTGGTAATGCGTGACAAGAAAATGTGTGCATATTTGTTGTGTGGTATTTGTTTTTGTGGTGATGTGCACTTTTTTTTTTTGGTGCTGTTCTATTTTTACGCTGCTTGATCATTGTGATTTTGTTGTGTTGTACTGCAGTTGTGTTGGTTTTTGTTTTGACTGTGTTTTTGTGATGTGCCCTATTATGCTTTAATTGTTTTGTTTTGTTGCTTTGTGTTTGTTAGTGTGCTGTGTTCTGTTGTTTACTTTAGAAATGTCAACAAATGGTGCTACATTTCTAAGAAAAAGTGGTGCATGCTTCGAAAACTACTGTGACAAGCAACTAGTTGCCACTGCCTGAGTTAGTAAAATAGCACTGCTCCAGCTCTTCAAATATTTGAGGTTCTTGTCAGCCCAAAACTGAGTCTAAACTTAGCACTTCCAGTGCTCACTTTATATGGTACTACCCCTGGCGGTTTAAGGAGTAGAGAATTATCACCTTTGGCAGGGGTAGATAGTTGTTTGTCATTGTCATTTAAAAAAATATTTTCTTTTTTGCTAGAAATGTAAGGCATTTGTCAACATCCTTAATACAACGCACAGATCGCAACACAATAACATAAAAGGAAGAAAGAAAACAACACATTAAAATATAGACAGACACGGGACAACAATCAAAATAGAAACCAGCAACACATTCACTGTTCAACGTGAGAACACAATGGAATAACACAACACAAAACAGTACAGAACAACACACCATCACCACACCAATATTTAACAGATATTGTCAATTAGCCACCACAACAAAACAGCAACATAACCTAAAAATTCAGCACAAAAACAGAAGACAGGAATGCATCACAAAACAATATAATGGTACAACCATAATAGCACAGAAATACTCTTAACGGAATAATGACAACAGATTACAGTGACAAACACATACATCAATTCAAATCACCACAACACAATAGCACACATTTCACATTAGCACAAGATTGTGTAATAAGGCAACAAACAACTAAAAAAACAGAACAAAACGCAACCACAATACAGCAAAATAGCACCACAACACCGGAACACAAATTGAGAGGCAAGCGTAACAAATTTCAGCTGTGTATTGTTATGTATTAGAATATTATTGTATTGTTTATCGAGTTGCCATTTGTGGTATAGTGCTTTTGTGCTTCATTTTGTGGCTGTATTTTGTATTGTGTTGTATAATTGCTGTTGTGTGCTATTGTTTCAATATGCTCCGTTGTATTGCTGTGATGTACTGAAGTTATTTTGGTATGTTACTGTAATATTGCGTTGTGGTGTTGACGTACTTAGATTGCAGTCTGTGTACTTAAATGAGCACAAATATTCCTGCCACAAGTTACCACCTCTTCAAATCTGCTTTCGTAATATGGTGGTCAGAGGATTTTGCATTAAGCATCTCCTTACTTATCACTGAGGGCATTAAATAGCTCCAGCAAAAAGTTTGCGATCTGGCACAAAATCTTAGAAATTCAAAGTCAGCGTGCCCGCTTTTACAGCTTGCTAGAGTGTTAGAGGAAGTAGGATCGTCTCCTATATTTATCAGACGTTATTTCTTCTTGTATTAAGTAGATAAATTACGAACGCCTTCCTTATCACAACGTTTTTGACTCCTCCTGATGTTAGTAGATAAATGTATTGACTACCTTGCAATACAAAGGCTGTAATTAGGAACAAACAAAAGAAAAACACATTTTCTGATCTGTGGTCGTATAGTGACGTCAATATAATTAACACAATTATGTTAGGTGATCAAAACACGTTCTTCGTTTGGTGCAGACTGTTAAAATGAAAGAAGTCCGGAAGCCTCTCTGAACAGATGGGGGTTGATAATTTCCAAGCAAGGAAGAACCCGCCCATTGTCCACAATTTCGAGCCAATGTCGTTGAGAGAGGAGATGAGGCGGACCGTCAAGTAAAGTATTTAAGTTTCACACATATCAGCCTGAACAGCATCGTTTTCTGTTGACAGGATCTTTCACTGAGCTCCTGCTATCACAGCCGCCATGGTTCAACTGACAGCCGACGATCGCAAGGAAATCGCTACTATTTTCAGTAAAGTTAATGTAGACAGCCTAGGTGGCCAATGTCTTTCCAGGTAAGCGATTTCAATGACCCCCCCTTAAACTTTTGGTGGGGGAGGGGGACGGGGTTAAGCGTCAAAAAGCACGACGATTCTTTGGTAGAAACCTAAAATATTAATTGCACGTTCGTCTTGACAGACTCCTTGTTGTAAATCCCTGGTCACGAAGATATTTTCCGGATTTCGGTGATCTGAGCAGCTGTGACGCCATCTGCCGCAATCCCAAGGTTCTTGCCCATGGGGCCAAAGTGCTGAGGTCCGTCGTTGAGTCAACTAAACATTTAGACAATCTACGAGAATACTATGCCGACCTCAGCACCACTCATTCCCTCAAGTTCTACGTCGATCCCGAAAACTTTAAGGTGAATATAATAGCTTCTGAAACAGGATTTGACACGGGTTTGTAAACAGACAATAGAGTCTATCTAAGTTATACGACGTTCCCTTTTTGCCTGTGTATGAGTGTAGTGTAATATGTTACCTGTTAATATACTCATCTTTCTAAGATGATACATGAAATCTGTCATCCCTGCTTTTGCAAGGTTCTGAGTGAGAGCCCTGAACTATGAAGGTATTAGGATGAAAATGCTAATTAATGTGATGTAGCCAGAACAGTGACGCGGGAGTAATATGTGCGAGCTGATCAAATATAAAACCCTATAATATTAAATACACTTTTAGGAGCGAAGTGTAGGAAACGAGATGTGCAGCATATTTTTGCTTCATTGTTCATAAAAGGATGATCGATATCTTTCATCTGCCACTGGCTTCGTAATTGGAAATCTTGACAAGAAACTGCTTATCGTCTTCTTCGTATCACATAAGATATTTGTTTCTTACAGCTCTTTAGTGGGATCGTCATAGTGTCGCTGGCCATGACCTTGCAAACCGACTTCAGCCCCCCAAAGCAGCTGGCCTTTGAAAAGCTGATGAAGGAAGTGTCACACGCCTTGAGCCACGGATACCACTGAATCAGCCAAGACACGCTTTTGAGCCACCAGCTACCGAAAGTCAGACTACTTTGTTCGCTGTCCTGGTGCTATGTTTGAAAATACGATATTGTGTGTAGCAGTTGCCATGTCATAGCCGCAATAACAAGCCACGAATAAATTCACATCTGGTTAATTTTATGTTATCAAGCTTGCTTTAATGTGCTCTCAAATACAATGTTGAAGAATGACCAACAGAGCGTGGTATTCATCCTAAGCAAATACATATACACGTTCTGGTACTAGCGAAAGCTTGTATAAAGACAAGTTTCAAAGCAAACTTATGGGCTGTTGAGTATTGGGTATAGTTTAAGTGGGAGGATTAAAAAAACGCGTTCTGCTTCTTATAAAGCTTGATGGTTAATACACTTGGTGCAGCAGAAAGGATACATACTCTGATCCTGGTAGAGTGGAATGGCAAATTTCAAGCAAACCAAGTAAATACACCAGCTCTAGATGTGTGTGTAGGTGTGTATGTGAGAGTCAATAACAAAAATGCATCTAGGCAGAGTAACAGGGCCGCAGTAGTGACATAGGGAGAGGAGGGGGCACAGGTGTTGAGTGAGATGGTGCGGAGCAAGAATGACAAACTGAGTGGTGTGAGTGAGGTTGTGAAGAGGGGGCATAGATGTATGAGAAACCTAGGAGGGTAGCATGGGTGGGTGGTGTCACAGAGAAAACGAGAGACCAAGAAGGGGGCATAGCTGTGGCAGGAGTATGGGGAAGAGCAAAGGTGAGTGTGTGTAGGGGGGGGGCTGGTTTGTAGTGGGTACCACAGGTACTTACACCTTATACCAGGTCCAGTTATACCTTATTAGTGAAATGTAGTCAGTGTCTAGAAGCCAGGCTATCTAGAGGCAGCTGTTGGCAGAGGAGCCAAGGCTGAACTAGGAGACATGCAAAGCTCTTGCAATACCACTGTAGTCACACAGTACTCAAACACATGAAAGACGATACTCAGTGTTACCAAAAATAAAGAACTTTATTTTAGTGCCACAAGGCCAAAAATACTTTGGAGACTACACTCCCTTAAGAGGTAAGTAAATTACACAATATATACACTAGTAACCAAAAACAGGTAAGTAAACAGACAGAAAATAGTGCACATAGTGAAAATCACCATAGATTACAATGGACCTAGGGGGAACACAAACCATATACCAGAATAGTGGAATGTGAAATTCGGTTAACCACCTAGGCAAGTGCAAAGTGCAGAGGGGCGGTGGGAGTGTATGAAAATACCAAAGATAAGTAAAAATCCCACCCCAAAGGCAGGAAAGCAGGAGTAAAACAAAGCAAGTTTCCTGAAACACACTAGAAGTCGTGGTAGAAGACAGTGCAAGAACAATAAGAGATTGCAAGACACCAATGATGGATTCCTGTACCTGAATGTAGGAGGCTGGCCTGGCTTGTAATGGGTACCGTGGGTGCTTACACCTTATACCAGGTCCAGTTATCCCTTATTAGTGAAATGTAGAAGTGTTCTAGCAGCTTAGGCTGATAGAGGTAGCTATAGCAAAGAAGCTTAGGCTGAACTAGGAGACATGCAAACTCCTGCAATACCACTTACAGTTACATAGTACTTATAAACAAGTAAAAACAATACTCAGTGTTACCAAAAATAAAGGTTGTTTATTTGGGTGACACAAGGCCAAAAAAATCTTTGAGGCAATACTCCTTCTGGAGGTAAGTATTATACACAATATACACACTAGACACCAAAATACGGCAAGTAATTAGACAAAGGATAGTGCAAACAATAGGAAATGCTATAGAATGCAATGGGAGAAAATAGGTCTGGAAGGTTCCATCACAAAAAACGTGAGGAAAATGTGTGATTTCCAGCAAAGATGGAGGTTTGCAGGGCACTGTGGGTAAGAAAATGATGCGGGGTGCATGTGAAACACACCACCCTGGAATCACCCAGATGTTTAGTTTTCAAATGTGTCTAGGTCTTGCGGATTTTTCTACATGGCAGCGCCCCAAAGTCCATAAAGTGCAGCCCTCACCATTCCAAGTGGGACGAATTTGAGAGTTAGCCAAGCACCTATGGCACAAATGTAAAACCAAAACCCAAAATAATCAAATGTCTTCTTGCTTGCTGTGGGATAAGATTTTTTAGAGTGCGGGGGAGAGCTGAAAGACTGTTACCCCCTTCAGTTGGGGTGGGGGCATTACCAGGCCCATACTGGTTGGTAGCCACCACTCCACTTTTTTTTTTTTTATGTGGGCGGAACAACTTTGGCCCCATTTATTTGGGGTGGGGGTATGGCCATACCCCTACTCTCTTATTTTGGAAAAAAATCTTCCCTGGTCTCTGGTGGGCTTTCTGCTCCCCCTTGGGGGCAGATGGGCTTTCCAAAAATAGGCCAAGGGGGGCAGATATGGCCAACAGTAATGTGCCCCCATGGGTAGTGACCCTTGCCCAAGAGACTGCCCCCCTAAAGAAAACACACACATACACACACAACAATCCCTGGTGCCTAAGTGGTTTCTGCCCCCCCGGGGCAGATCGGCTTAGTACAGTGGTTCCCAAACTGTGCGCCGCGGCTCCTTGGTGCGCCGTCAAAATTAGCCAGGGGCGCCGCACACAGTCTGGAAACCACTCGGAGGTGCTTTTAATCGGTAGCTTTTCACCGTGGTTTTGGAAACAAAACCCCCTGCATTAATTATTGTGACCAGCGGAGGGCGCCAGAGTACCATTAATAATATCCCTATGACAAAAGAAAAGAAATAATTTAAAATAAATGGTTTTCAGGAACCTGAACGAGAGAATTAAGAAGTCAAACTGTAAATAGTGTAGGTACAGGTACAGGCTGGGATTACGTTCCCCCACCCGCCAAAAAAAAGTAACATAATGGGGAGCCGTGGCCAACACGGCCAATAGGTCAAAGGAGCCGGGGATCGAAAAAGTTTGGGAACCACTGGCCTAGTAGAAATATGCTGATCTGCCCCAAGGGGAGCAGATATGGCCAAAAATAAATTTGCCCCCCCCCCAGGGGAGTGACCCTTGCCTAAGGGGTCACTCCCCACCTCTAAAAAACAAAACCAAAACACACAAAAAAAATCCCTGGTGCCTAGAGGTTTCTGCCCCCCCTGGGGGCAGATCGGCCTAATAACAATACGCCAATCTGCCCCCAGGGGGGCAGAAATGGCCTAAAATAAATTTGCCCCCCTCCAGGAAGCGACCCTTGCCTAAGGGGTTGCTCCCCTTGCGTGAAATTGGCAGAAAAAAAAATCCCTAGTGCCTAGTGGTTTCTGCCCCCCTCGGGGTCAGATGGGCCTAGCAAAAATCGTCCGATCGGGGGGCAGAAATGGTCTAAATACAATTCGCCCCCCAGGGGAGCGACCCTTGCATAAGGGGTCGATCCCCACCTCTAAAAAACAAAACAATACAAAAAAAATACCCAAAAATGATCCCTGGCACCTAAAGGTTTCTGCCCCCCCCCCAGGGGGCGACTGGCCTCATAAAAATAGGCAGATCTTCCCCCAGGGGGGCAGAAATGACCTAAATATAATTTGCCCCCTAGGGGAGCGACCCTTTCCTAAAGAAAAAAACAAAAAGATCCCTGGCACCTAGTGGTTTCGGCCTAAGAACAATAGGCTGATCTGCAGAAAAGGCCTTGAAAAATATTGCCCCCCTGGGGAGCGACCCTTGCCGAAGGGGTCGCTCCCCTCATGTCAATTTCCATTTCAAAAGAAAATCCCTGGTGTCTAGTGGGCATTTCAGAAGCAGGATCGCTTTACGATCTGGCTTCTGAAATGCTCTGAGAGACTTCAAAGGGAAATACATTCCTTTCCTTCCCTTTGAAGCTCCTCAGGCCCCTATCTCATGATCGGAGGAGGAATGCTTTCCATTTAATTTCTGATCGCGCTGGAAGCTGAGCTTTCAGCGCGATGGGGAAGTGGCCTCTGATGAGACGTCACTGGGGGGGTTGGGGGTGGAAGGGGAAGGGCTTCCCCTTCCATCCCTGCCTTAGAGGGGTGGGAGGGAAGCCCACAGAGGGATTGCTAGTGCTCTCTTTGAGCTCAGTGCCGAGGACGTAATGGTTACGTCTTCGGCACATGAGCACTGTGCCGTTGGACGTAACCATTACGTCCACGGCACAGAAGGGGTTAATGAAACTCCTGTAATACCCAGTGAGACCTCTGAAGGCTCCCAGGTGGAGCTAAAGACAGCAATATCATCTAAATATTCTGCACTAAAAGCTTCCAAGCCTTGGAGAACAATATTAACCAGTTTCTGAAAAGTGGCAGGTGCATTTTTCAAATCAAAGGGTATCACTTTGAAGTGATAATGCCCTCCTATGGTAGCAAATGCAGTTTTTGCTCAGCACCTTCTGACATCTTGATCTGCCAGTACCCTGCATTCAAGTCAAAAGTGCTTAGATACTTGGCAGATGTCAGTGTATCTATTAGCTCATCTGCCCTGGGTATAGGGTGAGCAAATGTTTTTGTTACAGTGTTGAGACCTCTACATTCCACACAAAACTGCATTTCTGTCTTTCCTTCTTTGTTAGGTGGTTTGGGGACAAGCACCACTGGTCTGGCCCAGGGGCTCTCAGAAGGCTCAATAACTCCAAGGTCTAACATTTTCTGAACTTCTGCTTTTATGCAATCTCTGACATGGTCCGGTTGCCTGTAAATTTTACTTTTGACAGGTAATCTGCCTCTAGTGTCAATTATATGTTCACACCAAGTAATTGTACCAGGTGTGAGTGAGAAGTGTTCAGAAAACTGATCAAGGAGACTTTTACAGTCTTCCTTCTGCTCAGCAGTAAGGCAGTCAGCAAGAACTACCCCCTCCACCACACCATCAGTTTAACTGGTGAGAAGAGATCAGGGAGAGGGTCACTCTCTTCTTCCTGTCCCTCATCTATAGCCATGACCAGGGTTAAGTCAGCCCTGTCATAGTAAGGCTTTAGACGATTGACATGAACAGGGCTTCTGGCAGTGCCCAGGTCCACCAAGTAGGTGGCCTCACCTTTCTCCTCTACAATTAGATGGGGTCCACTCCATTTGTCCTGGAGTACTCTTGGGGCCACCGGCTCCAATAGCCACACCTTCTGTCCTGGGTGGAACTCTGTCAGGACAGCCTTCCGTCAAACCATTGCTTTTGGAGCTCTTGGCTGGCCTAAAGGTTTTTGCTGGCCTTTTCCATGTACTCAGCCAGTCTACTTCTCAGGCCAAGTACGTGGTCTACAATGTCTTGTGTTGGAGCTTTTAAAGGTTGTCCCCAAACCTCCAGGTGGACGCCTAACAGAGTGACCAAATAGGAGTTCAAAGGGGCTGTAGCCCACTCCATTTTGGGGTACCTCCCTGTTGGCGAAAATGAGGCATGGTAATTAGACATCCCATCGCCTTCTGAGTTTTTCAGAGAGTCCTATAATCATACCTTTGACATTTTTATTAAACCTCTCAACCAGTCCATTAGTTTGTGAATAATAAGGGGTGGTGAACTTGTATGTAACACCGCACTCCTTCCACATTGCTTTTAGGTATGCAGACATGAAGTTACTACCTCTGTCTGACACCACTTCCTTAGGGAATCCCACCCTGTAAAAGATTCCTGGGATGGGCTTTTGCCACTGCAGGAGCTGTAGTGGTCCTTAAGGGGATAGCTTCTGGATACCTTGTGGCATGGTCCACCACCACAAGGATAAATCTATTGCCAGAAGCTGTTGGAGGGTCAAGAGGGCCAGCAATATCAACCCCTACCCTTTCAAAGGGCACCCCAACCACTGGTAGTGGCATTAAGGGGCCTTTGGGGTGCCACCAGTCTTGCCACTGGCTTGGCAGGTCACACAGGAGCGACAAAACCCCTTTGTGTCATTTGACATATTGGGCCAGTGAAAATGTGGAATAAGTCTGTCCCATATTTTACTCTGGTCTAAATGCCCAGCTGATGGGATGTCATGAGCCAGAGTTAGGAGGAATTCCCTGTACTGAAGAAGAATGACCAGTCTCCTGGTGGCACCAGGTTTAGGGTCCCTTGCTTCAGTATAAAGGAGATTATTCTCCCAGTAAACTTTGTGTGTGTCAGTGACATCATCATTTTGCTGCTTGAGAGCCTGCTATCTGAGGCCCTCCAATGTGGGACAGGTTTGCTGTGCTGTACCACACTCAGCTCTTCCGTGGCAGTTCCCCATGCACCCAAGAGCTCTGCTGTGCCAGCTTCCATCTCGTCTGCTGTAGGTTCGGCACAGGGAGTGAATTCCACTTACTCAAAAGGGGAATCATCTGTGGAGGGAGGGATAGTGGACACCGGTTTGCCCTTCTTACCCCTAGTTTTTGGGAGCACTTGGTCCATTGTTTCAGGATCCAAATTTTCCTATCCTCTTTGGTTCTTGGCCTGAGCCCTGGGAAGAGCACAGATATGCACAGGAATGCCCAACATTGCCGCATGGGCCTCCATCTCCACTCCAGCCCAAGCTGAATGTAGGAAAGTGCCATCTTCCTTGGCATGTTACCCACATTTTTACCTGAATGTCAGTATGTTTTTGACTGCCTCACTAGGATCCTGCTGGTCAGGACGCGAGTGCTCATAGTTTATGGCCTAATGTGTGTGTCTGTATAGTGCTTGATAGTGTCACTGAGGCTTTGCTAATCAGAACCTCAGTGCTTATGCTCTCTCTGCTTTTAAATGTGTCACTACAGGTTAGTGACTTTATTTACCAATTTCAAATGGCACACTGGGCGCCCATTATAAGTCCCTAGTATATGGTACCTAGGATCCCAGGGCATTGGGGTTACAGGAGATCCATATGGGCTGCAGCATTTCTTTTGCCACCCATAGGGAGCTCAGACAAACCCTTACAGAGGCCTGCCATTGCAGCTTGTGTGAAATAACGCACATGTTAATTCACAGCCATTATCACAGCACTTACGTGACTTATAAGTCACCTACATGTCTGACCTTCACTTACTGAAGGTCAGGTGCAAAGTTACTAAGGGGGTCATTCTGAATACGGCGGAAACAACCACTGTGTTCATGCTGGCGGTCAAAACACTGACCGCCAGCGACCCCAGAACCCCGCCGGCCAGATTCTGAACCTTTCTGAGAGCCTCACAGAAAGGCTTGGCCGGGACATTGACGGTGGCTCCATATGGAGCTGTCGTCAATGCCTCTATGGGGCAGGTACAGTTGCTTGCGCAGTGACCTGCGCAACGGGGCTCTGCACCGGGGCCCCTGCACTGCCCATGCAAAGTGCATGGGCAGTGCAGGGGCCCCCAGGGGTGCCCGGGGAACCCCCTCCGCCAGCCTTTTCCTGGCAGGATATCCCACCAAGAAAAGGCTGGAGGGAAATGAAACATTATCCGCAGGGTAGCGCCACACGGAACTCCTGAATGCCCAACTCGCTCAGAACCCAACCCAACAGCAACAACCCCAACACTGCTGCCCACAACCTCAATGTAGGAAGGTAGCCTCTTTCTAGCCTTGTTATCCCACTGTTGACCTGTTTGTGAGTATATGTCAGGGTGTTTTTACTGTCTCACTGGGATCCTACTAGCCAGGGCCCAGTGCTCATAAGTTTGTGGCCTATATGTGTTCCCTGTGTGGTGCCTAACTGTATCACTGAGGCTCTGCTAACCAAAACCTCAGCGTTTATGCTCTCTCTGCTTTAAAAATTGTCACTGCAGGCTAGTAGGATCTAGTGACTAATTTTACCAATTCTGATTGGCACACTGGAGCACCATATAATCCCTTAGTATATTGTACCCTGGTACCACAGGTATTGGGGTTCCAGGAGATCCCTATGGGCTGCAGCATTCCTTTTGCCACCCATAGGGAGCTCAGACAATTCTTACACAGGGCTGCCACTGTCCACGTTATGTCTCAGCCATTTTTCACTGCATTTATTATAAGTCACCTATATGTCTGACCCTCAGCTTAAGGGTCTTCCACAAACCATAAAATGTGATTTCTTAAAATTGACCTCTAAACCCAAAGCTGACATAAAGGAGGCATAAGCTCTAACTATTTCCCGGAGACCATTCATAGTGCAGGCCATAAGGACTGCGCCATCCGCGTACGTCAGCACAGGGATATCAATATCATTCACCTTTGGGACATCCCTACAATGTTCCATCAAAAAATCAGACAGTCCATTTGTATTTAGAAGGAACAAAGTAGGAGCCAGAACACACCACTGGCGCACACCCCTTGAAAGCTTAAAAGCCTCTGAGCATTCCCCATTCGGCCCCACCCTCACATTTGCAACCGTCCCAGAATGGAGATATCGGAGCAGCTCTACAATATTAGGATCCAACCCTAACTGATTTAACCTCTCCCATAATATAGACCGGTTCACCTTATCAAAGGCACAACTAAGGTCCATAAAAGCAAGATAGAGGGTACCTTTCCTGGCCTGCGCGTATTTACCAATCATCATCAGTAGGTTGAGACATTGTTCACGCGTACCGAGGCCTTCCCTAAAACCATACTGGTCCCGGCTTAGAATATCATTTCCTATCATCCAGGCCTCCAGATGCCTTAAAATAATCTGTCCCAGAATCTTCACAGAAGAGTCCAGGAGAGAAATAGGGCGATAAGACTTAGGATCATTTCGATCGCCCTTTTTAAACACTGGGACAATACATGCCAGTCTCCAAGAGGCAGGAATGCCCACAGTAACTGCTGCATTGAGGACATTTAAGAGAATAGGTGCCCATAACTGGGGGTTAGCTTTATACAAGTCCATAGGGATCGAATCCGGGCCCGGAGCTTTATTACTCGCACTACTCTGTATCGCGTCCATAACCTCCTGGAGCGAAAACCTAATTGCTAGGTTGGGAGCCATATCATACTCGTTCTCCCGGTTATTTCTTAGGGGAGTAGCCTCAAAAATTCTACAAACGTGAATTACCCAGGCCTCCAGGGCGATGTTACAGCCAAGGCCCTCAGATGTTTCTGTTCCAAAGGAACCTCTATTTACCACCTTCCAAAACAAGCTAGGATCCTTCAGAGCTATGGCACGCTCTAACTCTTCCCAGGCTTTATCTTTATGTTTTAGCTTGCTATCCCTCAGGGCCCTTTTATACTTCATTCTAGCTTCTTTTACGAGGACCAAATCTCTAGGATGTTTCTTAGTGGCCATCTTCAGGTTTGCCCTTGCATCATAGCAGGCCTTGTCATACCAACCACATTTACGTTTACTGGGGTGGCTGCCTACTGAAAAAAGGCAGTCTCTCACTGCTGCATTTACTACTGTTATTTCATCCATAACAGTTTTAGGATTAGGATCCTCTGTCAAGAGTGTTTCCATAAATAAATGTAAATTTTCCCCCACCACCCTTCCTACAACTTTTTGGGAAATTCACTTGCTTCCACGCAAGCCGCCTACCCTGGTCTTTTATCTCCACTGCTACAGGCCTACCTCGTCCTAATTTACGTAGGGCCCCAGGGAGTTTAAAGGACACTATAAGGGGATTATGATCACTGAAACACTCCCCTAGCACCTCACCCCCAATCACCAGGTCTTTTACAGGTGGAGACACAAAAATATAATCAATAGTGGAACCAGATCCTCTTCCCACATAGGTTGGGAGTTGATGAGTGCCTACTGCTTCTATATCACAAAAATTCAGAAGGCCCATCTTCCTGAGTTCCTTAATTAGAACCCTGGCTCTGGAGTCCTGCAGACCGTCCACTAAATAATCCTCGCAGTCACAGATAAAGGGATTAACCACAGTACTGAGCCTTCCCAACTTAGTATTAAAATCTCCAGAGACAATAGCACAGAATTCTAGCCCCACCTCCTCCATTCTATATTTCAGAACCTGAAGAACGGAGAACAGGGCCCCAATTTGGCACCCCACATCCCACACAGCGCTATAGAAATTTACCAGCAAAATATTAAAGTTATTGGAAAAAATTACCCATACCAGCAATATACCTTGGTGGTTGCAGTTAATTTGAAAAGCACCCACTATCTTAGAGAGGCGAATTAGGGTAACCAGGCCACCTTTCGAGCGGCCACCAAGAGACTGCACAGCTGGAATTGCAAATCTGTCATACCCGTCCCACACAGACAACCCCTCCGACCAGGTTTCCTGAAGCATGATGACATCATAATTAACCACACACCTAACCCACGCCTGATCAGATAACTTAGCATCATAGCCCGCAATATTCCATGAAATAAGATTACACTGTGGGGGCACCTCTTCCCGTATAGCCACGGTCTCGGCGCATTGTCAGTCCACCCCTTCCAAGGATAAATTACTGTTGGTGACAGTTCCTCTGCTAGTTGCCTGCGGGCTATTCTGACCCAGGGGGGATTCCTACCAAAGCCAAGAGACACTCCAGCACTCAGTCGCATGTGGTCATAAAAATACCCCAGAGGGACCATACCTATTGTACCAGCTCTAAGAACAGCAGGACGATAAGTAGAAAGGAGCCTTTGAATCAGGGCAGGATATCTAACATTTATAATAATACAATCTTCATTCCCCACCATATTTTTGGGCCAAACCCAGACAATTTTTCTGGCAAACAGAATATCCTTAAAAACTTTACATGAAAAATCACAATTCTTACTCAAACAATATCCAGCCTTATTTGTGAGTTGGGCCGTAGATTTGGTTACCCCAGGAGCAAGAGCAGGTACATTCGTCAACACACCACGTAGGGGGCACAAGCTGGGGGAGATCCAAGCAGGCCAGTGAAGGTCTGGCCGTCGGCGGATTCAGATTATTGTTCCCAACTAGCTGTTAGCCGACCCCCCCAGCTGCCACAGAATCAAGATCAGGCTGCCTACTACAACTAAGCCTATTGGCAGTCCTATCCACCCTTAATAGAGAAGTCGGTGCAGCCGGAGCAATCTCAACACGAGCGCCCTGACCCCCAGAATTTCCAGGATTAACCAATAGCTGAGATGTTTTTCCCAGAGGCCCCAACGACCCGCAGCTTCCTCTGCCAGGAACAAGTCCTCACTGGGATGGTATCGCCTGGTCGGGGCCACACATCCACCTACATAGTGCCTCCCTTGACTTCCTTGCACAGATATCAGAGAAACTGCTTTTTCTATGGCCGATAATTTTGACACAATGGGGGATAAAATCTCCTGGATCATTTTGCGAAGTTTTGACAATAAAATTGTAACATCACAACCCAGATGCTGGCAAGGTGCAGGGTCACTGCTCGTACCCTTAGGGAGTCCCAAGAGAGGTGTTTTTGTCTTGGGCATCGATTTCTTTAAGACCTTTTTATTCCTCGGGGGAGGGCTACATTTATCCATGGAGCAGGCCGGGGTAGAAGATAATAAAAGTCTTTTACTTCTTCTGGAGGGGTCTTGGCCCTAGAACCCTCTATTGTCTCTGTTGGCTCAGTCTGAGCAGGCTCAGCAGCAGCCATAACAGCACCTTGGTCCCCCCGGATAAGCCACCTCCACATCCACGACCTCACGAGGACCACTATCTGTTGGGGCCTGACGCCAGTCCTCCAGTTCCATGGATAACCTCCTCTCTGCCAGATCAATTTTCTTCGTTGCAACCCCGACAGCTCTTGCGAGGAAGGAATCCAATGTGGTGGTGCCACTCACCTGTCTACTGCCACCACCACCCCCCCCATTGGACCAGTTATCGGACCTCTTTTCCTGACCATTTTTACAATAAAAACATTTCAACAACAAAACAACAAACAAAACAAACTAATAAATAAAAGTTAAAACTATTAAAAACCCACTAAAAAAACTCCAAAATATACTCCAAGTATTAGTAGATATAAATAGTCACCCTCCACTGGAGATGAAAGAGGGGTGGCCCAGCCCAGCCTCTGACGGGCGATGACGGGAGCAAGACGGGCCCGCCCTTGGCCCGGGCTTAGCCCGGGGGCCGCCCGCGGTAGCGGGAGCGCGAAATCAGTTTTAAAGGGCTCCAGGCCTAAACACAAGGGACGCCGCCTCCTCCGCTGGCCAAAGCGCTTCCCGCGGTAGCGGGAGCGTGAAATCAGTATAAAAAGGGCTCCTGCCCTAAACACAAGGGACGCCGCTTCCTCCGCTGGGCAATGCGCTTCCCGTGGTAGCGGGAGCGCGAAATCAGTTTTAAAGGGCTCCTGCCCTAAACACAAGGGACGCCGCCTCCTCCACTGGCCAATGCGCTTCCCGCATTTGGGGGACAATTCCATGCATCCCCGGGGCTCCAGCATAGAGCCCGGGTACTGCCAAACTATCTCTCCGTGGTTTTCTCTGCAGCTACAGCTGATGCCAACCCTCAGAGAGGTTTCTGCCCCCCTGGGGCCTGGGCAGCCCAGTCCCAGGAAGGCAGAACAAAGGATTTCTTCTGAGAGAGGGTGTTACACCCTCTCCCTTTGGAAATAGGTGTTAAGGGCCTGAGAGGAGTTGCCTCTCCTGGCCCCTGGAAATGCTTTGAAGGGCACAGATGGTGCCCTCCTTGTTTAAGCCAGTCTACACCGGTTCAGGGATCCCCCCAGCCCTGCTCTGGCGCGAAACTGGGCAAAGGAAAGGGGAGTGACCAAGCCCCTGACCAGCTCCTTCAGTGTGTCCCAGACCTCTGCCATCTTGGATGCAGAGGTGTGAGGGCACAATGGACACCTCTGAGTGGCCAGTGCCAGCAGGTGCCAGCAGGTGCCAGCAGGTGACGTCAGAGACCCCTCCTGATAGGTACTTACCTTTCTCTGTAGCCAATCCTCCTCTGAGGCTATTTATGGTCTCTCCTGTGGGTTTCTCACCAGATAACGAATCCTCTGCACTTCTCTCTTCAACTTCTGCCAAGGATCGACCGCTGACTAATCCAGGAGGCCTGCAAAACCGCAACAAAGTAGCAAGAATACTACCAGCAACATTGTAGTGCCTCATTCTGCCGGCTTTCCCAACTGTTTCCTGGTGGTGCATGCTCTGAGGGCTGTCTGCCTTCACCCTGCACTGGAAGCCATGAAGAAATATCCTATGGAAAGATGGAATCTTACCCCTGCCAACGCAGGCACCAAACTTCTGATTCACCAGTCCTCTGGGTCCCCTCTCATCTTGACGAGCGTGGTCCCTGGAACACAGGAGCTGGATTCAAGTGTCCCCGACAGTCCAGTGGCACTTCTGTCCAAATTTGGTGGAGGTAAGTCCTTGCCTCCCCATGCCAGACAGTAATCCTGTGTACTGCGTGAACTGCAGCTGCTAGGGCTTCTGTGCAGTTTTGCAAGACTTTCTTTGTGCACAGCCTAGCCCAGGTCCCCAGCACTCCTTCCTGCATTGCCCAACTCGCTGCATGCTTACAGACATTGCCATGCTCTCAAGGGGTCAAAATGCTTAATTTTGTGATTTTGTAGAAGTGAATGAAAATGGCCCTCTTGGTAACCATGATCTCAATGGGGCCAAAATTCATAGTTTTGAGAGGTTATTAGAGTGAATGAAAATGACGGTTTTGGTAACACTGATGCCTTAAACTGTTTTAGTGCACTGCAGGAAGTGATATAAACATCATTTGTTGTCATTTTGAATTCAAGCTTAAATGGTCAGATTTTTATGAAGTCATTGACCCACTGACTAACGAAATGCTTCAGAGAGGTCCAAAATGGACCATTTTCAGTTGTTGCATCCTTTAATTCTTCATGATATGTTGAAGTGAATCATAACTTTTGGGGCTTAAATAAGCATGTAGAGACATTGCCATGCTCTCAAGGTGTCGAAATGCCTAATTTTCTGATTTTGTAAAAGTGAATGAAAATGGCCAGCTTGGTAACATTAAGGCCTTAAACACTGTTTATACCCTGCAGGGAGTGTTTTAAAGACCATTGGAGTATTTTGAATTCTAACTAAATGGTCAGATTTTTTGATGAAAATCATTGACCCACGGATTCAAGAAATGCTTTAGGAAGGTCTAAAATTTATCATTTTCAATTGTTGCATCCTTTAACTCTCTTTGACGTGTTGTGGTGAATCGTCACTTTTGGGTCTTAAATAAATGTGTTTACAGACATTGCCATACTCTCAATGGGGGCAAAATGCATAGTTTTGAGATTTTATAAAAGTGAATGAAAATGGCCGATTTGGTAACATTGAGGCCTTAAACAGTGTTTGTGCACTGCGGAAATTAAACATCATTCGGAGTCAATTTCAATTCAAGCTAATTGGACAGATTTTTTATAGAAATCATTGACCCATGGACCCACAAAATGCTTGAGGAAGGTCCAAAATGGACCCTATTCATTTGTTGCATCTTTTGATTCTATATCATATGTTGAAGGGAATCATCACATTTGGGGTTTAAATAAGCATGTTTAGAGACATTTCCTTGATTTCAAAGGCCCAAAATGCCTACTTTTTGGATTTTGCAAAAGTGAATCAAAATGGCACGCTTGGTAACATTAAGGGCTTAAACACTGTTTATACACTGTGGGGAGTGATTTAAATAGCATTTGGGAGTCATTTTTAATTCAATCTAAATGGTAAGATCCTTGATTAAAATCATTGACCAATGGACTCACAATATGCTTCAGGAAGGTCCAAAATGGACGGTTTTCAATTGTTTAATCTTTTAACTCTTTGTGACGTGTTGAAGTGAATCATCACTTTTGAAGCTTAAATAAACATGTTTAGAGACATTGCCATGCTCTCAATGGGGCAAAAATGCATACTTTGAGATTTTATAAAAGTGAAAGAAAATAGCCGATTGTGTAACATTAAAGCCATAAACAGTGTTTTTGCACTGCGGGAAGTGATATGAACATCATTTGGAGTCATTTTGAATTCAGCTAAGTGGTCAAATTGTTGATGAAAATCATTTTCCACGGACTCACAAAATGCTTCAGAAAGGTCCAAAATGGACTGCTTTTGATTGTAGCATCTTTTAATTCTTTGTGATATGTTGAAGTGAACCATCACTTTTGAGCCTTGTATAAGCATGTTTAGAGACTTTGCCATGGTCTCAAGGATCCAAAAAGCCCAATTTTTTGACTTTGTAAAAGTGAATGAAAATGGCCCGCTTGGTAACATTAATGCCTTAAACACTGTTTATGCCCTGATGGAAGTGATTTAAACAGCATTTAGAGTCATTTTGAATTCAAGGTAAAAGTTCATCCTTTTAATGAAAATCATTGACCCACGTACTCAAGAAGTAGTTCAGGAAGGTGCAAAATGGATCATCTTTTAACACTTTATGACGTGTTGAAGTGAATAATCACATTTGGGTCTTAAATAAAAGTGTTTAGAGACATTGCCGAGGTGTCAATGGGGCAAAAATTAATAGTTTTCAGATTTTATAAAAGAGAATAAAAATGGCCGAATTGGTAAAATTGAGCTCTTAAAGAGTCTTTGTGCACTGCAGGAAGTGATATGAACATCATTTGGAGTCATTTTGAATTCTAGCGAAAAGATCACATTTTTGTTGAAAATCATTGACCCATGGACTTGCGAAATACTTCAGAAAGGTCCAAAATGGACCTTTTTCAATTCTTGCATCTTTTCATTCTTTATGATATGTTGAAGTGAATCATCACCTTTTGGGGATTAAATAAGCATGGTTAGAGACATTGCCATGCTCTCAAGGGACCAAAATTTCTAGTTTTGGGGTTTTGTAAAGGTAAATGAAAATGGCCCGCTTGGTAACATTAAGGCCTTAAACACTGTTTATACCCTGGAGGAAAGAGATTTAAACAGGATTTGGAGTCATTTTGAATTCAAGCTTAAATGGTCAGATTTTTATGAAAATCATTGACCCACGGACTAAAGAAATGCTTCAGAAAGGTCCAAAGTGGACCATTTTCAATAGTTCCATCCTGTAATTGTTCATGGTATGTTGAAGTGAATCATCACTTTTGGGGCTTAAATAAGCATGTAGAGACATTGCCATGCTCTCAAGAGGCAAAAATGCCTAATTTATAGATTTTGTAAAAGTGAATGAAAATGGCCAGCTTGGTAACATTAAGGCCTTAAACACTGTTTATACCCTGCAGGGAGTGTTTTAAAGACCATTGGAGTATGTTGAATTCTAACTAAATGGTCCAATTTTTATGAAAATCATTGACCCACGGATACAAGAAATGCTTCAGGAAGGTCCAAAATGAATCATTTTCAATTGTTGCATCCTTTAACTCTCTTTGACGTGTTGTGGTGAATCGTCACTTTTGGATCTTAAATAAATGTGTTTACAGACATTGCCATACTCTCAATGGGGACACAATGCATAGCTTTGAGATTTTATAAAAGTGAATGAAAATGGCCGATTTGGTAACATTGAAGCCTTAAGCAGTGTTTGTGCACTGCGGAAATTAAACATCATTTGGAGTCATTTTCAATTCAAGCTAAATGGTCAGATTTTTTATGGAAATCATTGACCACGGACTCACAAAATGCTTGAGGAAGGTCCAAAATGGACCCTATTCATTTGGTGCATCTTTTGATTCTATATCACATGTTGAAGAGAATCATCACATGTGGGGTTTAAATAAGCATGTTTAGAGACATTTCCTTGATCTCAAAGGTCCAAAATGCCTAATTTTGGGATTTTGCAAAAGGGAATGAAAATAGCCTGCTTGGTAACATTGAGGCCTTAAACACTGTTTATACACTGTGGGAGTGATTTAAATAGCATTTGGGAGTCATTCTTAATCCAATCTAAATGGTAAGACCCTTGATTAAAATCATTGACCAATGTACTCAGAGTATGCTTCAGGAAGGTCCAAAATGGACGGTTTTCAATTGTTTCATCTTTTAACTCTTTATGACGTGTTGAAGTGAATAATCACTTTTGCAGCTTAAATAAACATGTTTAGAGACATTGCCATGCTCTCAATAGGGCAAAAATGCATAGTTTGAGATGTTTTAAAAGTGAAAATAAATGGCCGATTGTGCAACATTGAGGCCATAAACAGTGTTTTTGCACTGCGGGAAGTATCTCATTTGGAGTGATTTTGAATTCAAGCTAAGAGGTCAAATTGTTGATGAAAATCATTTTCCACGGACAAACAAAATGGTTCAGAAAGGTCCAAAATGGACTGCTTTCGATTCTTGCATCTTTTAATTCTTTGTGATATGTTGAAGTGAATCATCACTTTTGGGGCTTAAATAAGCATTTTTAGAGACTTTGCGATGGTCTGCGTGGCCAAAATGCCCAATTTTGTGACTTTGTAAAAGTGAATGAAAATGGCTTGCTTGGTATCAATAATGCCTTAAACACTGTTTATGCCCTGATGGAAGTGATTTAAACAGCATTTGGAGTCATTTTGAATTCAAGGTAAAAGGTCAACTTCTTAATGAAAATCATTGACCCACGTACTCAAGAAGTGCTTCAGGAAGGTGCAAAATGGATCATTTTCAATTGTTAAATCTTTTAACACTTTATGACGTGTTGAAGTGAATAATCACTTTTGGGTCTTAAATAAAAGTGTTTAGAGACATTGCCGAGGTCTCAATGGGGCCAAAATTAATAGTTTTGAGATTTTATAAAAGAGAATAAAAATGGCCGATTTGGTAAAATTGAGATCTTAAACAGTCTTTGTGAACTGCAGGAAGTGATATGAACATAATTTGGAGTCATTTTGAATTCTAGCTAAAAGATCAAATTTTTTATGAAAATCATTGACCCACGGACTTACGAAATACTTCAGGAAGTTCCAAAATGGACCTTTTTCAATTCTTGCATCTTTTAATTCTTTATGATATGTTGAAGTGAATCATGACTTTTTGGGGATTAAATAAGCATGGTTAGAGACATTGCCATGCTCTCAAGAGACCAAAATGCCTACTTTGGGGGTTTTGTAAAGGTGAATGAAAATGGCCAGCTTGGTAACATTAAGGCCTTGAACAATGTTTATAGCCTGGAGGGAAGAGACTTAACCAGGAGTTTGAGTCATTTTGAATTCAAGCTTAAATGGTCAGATTTTTATTAAAATTATTGACCACAGCCTAAAGTAATGCTTCAGAATTGTCCAAAATGGACCATTTTCAATTGTTCCATCCTTTAATTGTTCATGGTATGTTGAAGTGAATCATCACTTTTGGGGCTTAAATAAGCATGTAGAGACATTGCCATGCTCTCAAGGGGCGAAAATGCCTAATTTATTGATTTTGTAAAAGTGAATGAAAATGGCCACCTTGGTAACATTAAGGCCTTAAACACTGTTTATAGCCTGGAAGGAAGAGATTTAAACAGGATTTGGAGTCATTTTGAATTCAAGCTTAAATGGTCAGATTTTTATGAAAATTATTGACCCACGGACTAACGAAATGCTTCAGAAAGGTCCAAAATGGACCATTTTCAATTGTTCCATCCTGTAATTGTTCATGGTATGTTGAAGTGAATCATCACTTTTGGGGCTTAAATAAGCATGTAGAGACATTGCCATGCTCTCAAGGGGCAAAAATGCCTAATTTATTGATTTTGTAAAAGTGTTGAAAATGGCCAGCTTGGTAACATTAAGGCCTTAAACGCTGTTTATGCCCTGCAGGGAGTGTTTTAAAGACCATTGGAGTATTTTGAATTCTAACTAAATGGTCAGGTTTTGATGAAAATGATTGACCCACAGATTCAAGAAATGCTTCAGGAAGGTCTAAAATGAATCATTTTCAATTGTTGCATCCTTTAACTCTTTATGACGTGTTGAATTGAATAATCACTTTTGCAGCTTTAATAAACATTTTTAGAGACATTGCCATGGTCTCAATGGGGCAAAAATGCATAGTTTGAGATTTTATAAAAGTGAAAGAAAATGGCCGATTGTGTAACATTGAGGCCATAAACAGTGTTTTTGCACTGCGGGAAGTGATATTAACATAATTTGGAGTCATTGTGAATTCAAGCTAAGAGGTCAAATTGTTGATGAAAATCATTTTCCACGGACTCACAAAATGCTTCAGAAAGGTCCAAAATGGACTGCTTTCGATTGTTGTATCTTTTAATTCTTTGTGATATGTTGAGGTGAATCATCACTTTTGGGGGTTAAATAAGCATTTTTAGAGACTTTGCCATGGTCTCAGGAGCCCAAAATTCCCAATTTTGTGACTTTGTAAAAGTGAATGAAAATGGCCTGCTTGGTATCATTAATGCCTTAAACACTGTTTATGCCCTGATGGAAGTGATTTAAACAGCATTTGGAGTCATTTGGAATTCAAGGTAAAAGGTCTACTTCTTAATGAAAATCATTGACCCACGTACTCAAGAAGTGCTTCAGGAAGGTGCAAAATGGATCATTTTCAATTGTTGAATCTTTTAACACTTTATGACGTGTTGAAGTGAATAATCACTTTTGGGTCTTAAATAAAAGTGTTTAGAGACATTGCCGAGGTCTCAATGGGGCCAAAATTAATAGTTTTGAGATTTTATAAAAGAGAATAAAAATGGCCGATTTGGTAAAATTGAGCTCTTAAACAGACTTTGTGCACTGCAGGAAGTGATATGAACATCATCTGCAGTCATTTTGAATTCTAGCTAAAAGATAACATTTTTAATGAAAATCATTGACCCACAGACTTACGAAATACTTCAGAAAGTTCCAAAATGGACCTTTTTTAATTCTTGCATCTTTTAATTCTTTATGATATGTTGGAGTGAATCATCACTTTTTGGGGATTAAATACGCATGGTTAGAGACATTGCCATGCTCTCAAGGGGCCAAAATGCCTAATTTGGGGGTTTTGTAAAGGTGAATGAAAATGGCCAGCTTGGTAACATTAAGGCCTTAAACACTGTTTATACCCTGGAGGGAAGATATTTAAACAGGATTTGGAATCATTTTTTATTCAAGCTTAAATGGTCAGATTTTTATGAAAATTATTGACCCACGGACTAACGAAATGCTTCACAAAGGTCCAAAATGGACCATTTTCAATTGTTCCATCCTTTAATGGTTCATGGTATGTTGAAATGAATCATCACTTGTGCGGTTTAAATAAGAATGTAGAGACATTGCCATGCTCTCAAGGGGCAAAAATGCCTAATTTATTGATTTTGTAAAAGTGAATGAAAATTGCCAGCTTGGTAACATTAAGGCCTTAAACACTGTTTATACCCTGCAGGGAGTGTTTTAAAGACCATTGGAGTATTTTGAATTCTAACTAAATGGTCAGATTTTTTGATGAAAATCATTGACCCACGGATTCAAGAAATGCTTTAGGAAGGTCCAAAATGAATCATTTTCAATTGCTGCATCCTTTAACTCTCTTTGACGTGTTGTGGTGAATCGTCACTTTTGGGTCTTAAATAAATGTGTTTACAGACATTGCCATATTCTCAATGAGGACAAAATGCATAGCTTTGAGATTTTATAAAACTGAATGAAAATGGCCGATTTGGTAACATTGAAGCCTTAAGCAGTGTTTGTGCACTGCGGAAATTAAACATAATTTGGAGTCATTTTCAATTCAAGCTAAATGGTCAGATTTTTTATGGAAATCATTGACCACGGACTCACAAAATGCTTGAGGAAGGTCCAAAATGGACCCTATTCATTTGGTGCATCTTTTGATTCTATATCACATGTTGAAGTGAATCATCACATGTGGGGTTTAAATAAGCATGTTTAGAGACATTTCCTTGATCTCAAAGGTCTAAAATGCAAAATTTTTGGATTTTGCAAAAGTGAATGAAAATGGCCAGCTTGGTAACATTAAGGCCTTAAACGCTGTTTATACACTGTGGGGAGTGATTTAAATAGCATTTGGAAGTCATTTTTAATCCAATCTAAATGGTAAGATCCTTGATTAAAATCATAGACCAATGACTCACAATATGCTTCCAGGAAGGTCCAAAATGGACGGTTTTCAATTGTTTCATCTTTTAACTCTTTATGACGTGTTGAAGTGAATAATCACTTTTGCAGCTTAAATAAACATGTTTAGAGACATTGCCATGCTCTCAATGGGGCAAAAATGCATAGTTTGAGATTTTATAAAAGAAAAAGAAAATGGCCGATTGTGTAACATTGAGGCCATAAACTGTGTTTTTGCACTTCGGAAGTGATATGAACCTCATTTGGAATCATTTTGAATTCAAGCTAAGAGGTCAAATTGTTGATGAAAATCATTTTCCACGGACTCACAAAATGCTTCAGAAAGGTAAAAAATGGATTGCTTTCGATTGTTGCATCTTTTAATTCTTTGTGATATGTTGAAGTGAATCATCACTTTGGGGACTAAAATAAGCATTTTTAGAGACTTTGCCATGGTCTCAAGGGTCCAAAATGCCCAGTTTTTGTGACTTTGTAAAAGTGAACGAAAATGGCCTGCTTGGTATCATTAATACCTTAAACACTGCTTATGCCCTGATGGAAGTGATTTAAAACAGCATTTGGAGTCATTTTGAATTCAAGGTAAAAGGTCAACTTCTTAATGAAAATCATTGACCCACGTACTCAAGAAGTGCTTCAGGAAGGTGCAAAATGGATCATTTTCAATTGTTGAATCTTTTAACACTTTATGACATGTTGAAGTATATAATCACTTTTGGGTCTTAAATAAAAGTGTTTAGAGACATTGCCGAGGTCTCAATGGGGCCAAACGAATAGTTTTGAGATTTTATAAAAGAGATAAAAATGGCCAGTTTGGTCAAATTGAGCTCTTAAACAGCCTTTGTGCACTTGCAGGAAGTGATATGAACATCATTTGGAGTCATTTTGAATTCTAGCTAAAAGATCAAATTGTTGATGAAAATCATCGTACCACGGACTTACGAAATACTTCAGAAAGGTCCAAAATGGGCCTTTTTCAATTCTTGCATCTTTTTAATTCTTTATGATATGTTGAAGTGAATCATCACTTTTTGGGGATTAAATAAGCATGGTTAGAGACATTGCCATGCTCTCAAGGGACCAAAATGCCTACTTTTGGGGTTTTGTAAAGGTGAATGAAAATGGCCAGCTTGGTAACATTAAGGCCTTGAACAATGTTTATAGCCTGGAGGGAAGAGATTTAACCAGGATTTGGAGTCATTTTGAATTCAAGCTTAAATGGTCAGATTTTTATGAAAAATATTGACCGACGGACTAACGAAATGCTTCAGAAAGGTCCAAAAGGGGACCATTTTCAATTGTTCCATCCTGTAATTGTTCGTGGTATGTTGAAGTGAATCATCACTTTTGGGGCTTAAATAAGCATGTAGAGACATTGCCATGCTCTCAAGGGGCAAAAATTCCTAATTTATTGCTTTTGTAAAAGTGAATGAAAATGGCCAGCTTGGTAACGTTAAGGCCTTAAACTCTTATGCCCTGCAGGGAGTGTTTTAACGACCATTGGAGTATTTTGAATTCTAGCTAAAAGATCTCATTTTTTATGAAAATCATAGACCCACGGACTTACGAAATACTTCAGAAAGGTCCAAAATGGACCTTTTTCAATTATTGCATCTTTTAATTCTTGATGATATGTTGAAGTGAATCATCACTTTTTGGGGATTAAATAAGCATGGTTAGAGACATTGCCATGCTCTCAAGGTGCCAAAATGCCTAATTTGGGGGTTTTGTAAAGGTGAATGAAAATGGCAAACTTGGTAACATTCAGGCCTTAAACACTGTTTATACCCTGGAGGGAAGAGATTCAAACAGGATTT